>NW_027493888.1:0-320434 GCF_021521415.1 Bidens hawaiensis
AGTTATTTGTATGTTTAATAGATTAATTTTATTTGTAATTGTGTCATTGTGTGATTGGTTAAAACACAAATTTGGCCAAATGTGTGATTGGACAAAAACAGGATCTTCCAAGTTAATCCAGATTCAAGATTTTGGTGGGCACCGCCTTTTTCTTCTTTTCAAAGTCAACAGAAGAGTTTGGAGTAGGTATGTGACGGTATTTCAATCGTCCCAGTTATTTTAGGTTTTATGGCCGACTTGAAAATCATCATAAGCAGAAACCCTAACAACAAATGGGTAAATGGTGTCTCTTCCCAACAACGACAGGGTAAATCCGTTGCCACACGCTCCTACATCGTCTTCCTCTGGAAAAGACAAGGAATGCACCGATAAAGACAAGGCCATTGACACCTGTTTATCTTGTTGTCCCGTGTATGATATTATTCCTTTGGACGATAAAGACAATCTAAGGTAGCTTTGACAAATGCAAAAAATTGTGGTTCGATTACTTGTATACCACTATTCATAACTCGAAAATTTGTAATACATCGTATCTTAAAGGTTACAAAAGAAAAACAAAATACGTTCAATAATAATAATAATAATAATAATAAATAAATAAATGGTTTTAGAAGTTAAAAAGTAAAAAATGAAATTGATTTATGTAATTTGCCGACCAATAAATTTATATTTGTAAGAAAAAGTTGTTCCAACAAATATAATTGGTTGGTAAACCTCAAATTTCCAATCTAAAAAATCTATTTGATGTAATATGGATTTTTGCGTACATCACAAGTAATTAAACATGTTAGCATTTATTATATATGATGTTGATATGTAGTCACAAGTCACGGAATTAGATCACTTAATAGTAAAGTAGGTTTGTAGTACATTTTTATTTTGACTTAATTCGCATTCTAGGATCATTAGAATAAATGAATAACGTTCGAGTAAACTAGAATAATCCAGTATACGTTTCATTTATGACATAAATACCGTAAGGGGATTATTAACATATAATATGAACATGAATATACACATGACTAAGTCTTATGACCATATGTCGAATAATCCAATATACATCCTTATTGACTATTCGAATTTATAGTTGAGTAAATGTATCTGAAAACACATGTTATGTCTCTAATCACGTCTAGGTCTTCAATATACTTTAAAGACAGAATGAGAAACTATAAATCTATAATTCAATTTGGTTTAGCATCTTCGAGCAAGTTAAGGAGAGCTTCGTTAAGGTTTAACATGAACTATGAACGGTTCACCCTTTAGACCAAGAAGCATCTATGGAAAGTTCATGGCACTCCCTCAAATTTATGGGGCCGAATCAAGATAACTTAACCAATCGAGAAAATTGATATGTCGGTTACGGTTATAATCAATATATTGTACCACTAGAATTAAACTCTACAATGTTGTATCTCTCTAGACATATTCATATGTTTTGTATATCTATCTTACCATGAAGTCGGAATCAACCACTCTTATAATTGGGTTGACTCGAGCTTTAAAGAAAGTCTCGCAAACTTCACATTGTCTCTTTAAAGTTTTCTGTATTTGTGTGTGTACTATCAATATAAGAATCACATTTTTGAAATCAAAATGCCTAGATTAAGAAAATAGATCCCGGATGAAACTATGCACCATAGAACACGAGAACATGTTAGTATATATAATGATAAGTTGGTGTTAACTAGGTTGTGCCCTCAACTTTCTTAACAAAGTATATTTTTAGAACTAAAGTTTTTTTTCCTTATTCATTTTACATATCGACTACCTCTAAGAAATTTTTTTAAATTACGTTATTTTTTAACCTTTTCTTTTAGATCCGCCAGCAGATGTTATAAACTTATAATGTCAATATTAAAGGCTATTATCCATAAGGACAATCAAAATATAAAATTAAAAAAACATTTAATGTATCAATTTGAAGTCTCACGCTCCAATTTAAAGAGGTTAGTGACCTTTATAAGAAATATTTTAATTATTTTTTTCCTCTTTTGGGACAAATAATGGATATGCTTTTGATTAAATAAACATATGCTTTTAGATATATAGATAGTTAAATACCAATAAATAATTACGTGAATTTTATAGCCATGCAAATTTAGGCGTCTTGTTGGCTTCTTTTGATTGGTCGACTTACTAAATAAAAAATTAATGGTTGTTCTAATACTAGCTTACAATGATAACCCAATCTAGTTTAATTATACATGAATAAATAAATAAACAAATAAATAGATAAATAAATAAATATAGTATATTTCTATTATAAGTACATAATTAAAAATATTTATCAATAATCATCATTTTTTTGGTATAGTATGTTACTCAAGGATGGCCTCAAGCGTACGCTATTTCGCATGCAAAAAATTTATATGTATGTCAACAGTTAGCTATTATGATACGTCGTTTTAACACTATGATTTTGCTATAGTTATTGTTATAACGTTTGTCGTTTAAAACAAAACTGTTTATATACTCACTTGTGTCTTTTTTAACATTTATATATTTTATACGGTACTTGACTCCTCAGGATCGACTAGAATCGACTTTTTACTTAAAAAAATTCTAATTTTCTTGGGTTTTGTTGGAAATGTTGATATACTCTAAACGTGAAAACCAAGAAAAAATGATTTGACGAAATTATCAAAACACATGAAAATATATAAGAAAAACGAAATAGTTGGTATGTTAGATTTTGAATTTAATTGGGTAGTCCTTTTTTTTTATTTAGAATTTGAACAAGTTGATTATTTTAGTACCGCTGCTTTAAATGCTTGTTGGAGATGAAGCGTACTTTTTTTATTAATGCAAAACAATTATTTTTATTTTAAGTTTAATAAAATAATAACAACTAAACTTATACTACTTATGACAATTAAATAACATTCTAATTCATTAATCAATTAAAATTTACAATATTAAACAAAATAAGTAACATTAAAAAAAATTTGAAAAACACCATCAAGAAAAAGAAAATAATTTTCGAAACAAGAAATATAAAGGATCAATCATTTGTTCAAGAGATATCGCTACACTTTTGTATCGACGGAAAAAACCTATTTTCCTTTCTAGCATCATATCCAGTTTGAAAGTATTCAAAGCAGATCTCCATATCCGCATATCGCTAGATATTCATAAACATAAATCTCTTAGCATCTGAAACCTTCATTTAAACACTTCAACATTAAAATCTAGAACTTCAGTTGATTAGAAATTTGGTATGAACAAGTAAATGTATTTTGTATGTATATGTATATGTAGTTTAATATTAATGATCTATAAATTTGGTCTAGTGGTTAGTTGGTTTGTCCTCTACAGTGTGGATGAATGTTCGATTCTCACTTGAGTCATTTCCATAGACAATGAATGAAAGGACATGTCATCGCTTCAATCTCGGGTTCGAGCCCGACAGGAGGCGGAAGTTTACGAATTTCATCCGGTTCTCGCTCATCTTGGGCTATCTCCAGGAATCGTGAATTGTTTTTGGGCTCGAAGGCGAAAAAACTTGGACCTTAAATTAGTTGGGTAATTGAGTTTAAACATTAAAAATACATAATTTTTTTAAAAAAGAATTATATATAGTTTCAAAATCAAAAATAAAATAAAAATTCAAGCTTATCGGGGTGTCGGGCACCCGGCCTTGCATCAGGGGGTCCGGTCTCACGGCGGTAGAAGAGTCGACCTTAGACATGACCCTGAATAAGATAGTTTTACACGTCAGATTATATGTGATTTTAAAAAAATATTTTTTATTATAAAATAATTTCTAATAAAATAAAAAAATATTAAAATGTATGTAGTAATTACACAAGTGGGAGAGAGTGAGTGAGGTGGATATGAGCAGAAGTGAGGTAGCCCATACTTACTCTCATTTTGTCGCGTGATCCACCTGACAAAAAATCTTAAAACCCCCGGGCCCACAAACCATGACAACCATGCTTCTTGTTTTTCTTCATATGTATATAACTAAATATATTATCAACACAACACAAGTCACAACACTTAATATTGTCTCATGAACTAACATAAGTCATAACATAACATAACAACTACTCTATGGATTCATATGACAACAACATTGTTGCACCCTTTGTCCTCAAGACTTATCAGATGGTCAATGACCCGTCTTTCGACGGGTTCATTCGGTGGGGCCCCCGGTAACAATAGCTTCATCGTCGTTGAGCCTCTCGAGTTCTCACAACGTTTGTTGCCAGCGTATTTTAAACATAACAATTTCTCGAGTTTGGTTCGTCAGTTGAACACTTATGTAAGTGTTACCTTTTTTTTTTTTTTTTTTTTTTGTAATTTGTTATAAATGGTCGCCTACAAAAGAGATAGACGACCGTTTTGACTTAAAAAAAGTCAATATTTTGAAAATTATTGGTTAGAACGGTCGTTTGAATAATAACTGGATGAATGTTCTGACCATAGACAGTTATTGGTCAGAGCTGTCTTCAGCCAATATATGGATAGCAGTTCTGACCATAGACCGTCAAACTTTTATTTTTAATTTTTTTGGTCAAAGTGGTCGTATTGACGAGTAAATGCCAAAATTTTGAAAATTATAGATCAAAATGGTTGTTTCACCAATACCCGAACGACCGTTTTGACCATCAAACTTGTAAAAATTATTGGTGAGAACGATCGTTCGACCAATATTTGGACGGTCGTTCTACCGTAGATCGTTCCTACCGTTTTGAGTCCACAAAACACTCAAAACAACCGTTTTGGCCAATAAAGTCAGACTTTTGAAAATTACTGGTCAAAAACAGTCGTTCAGCAAATATATGGACAACCATTTTAACCACATATGGTCAAACTTTGTAAGTTTTTTTTTTTTTTTTTTTTTGTCAAAACGACTGTCTATCCAGACAGCTGTTTGAAACAGTGCGGGATTAACGTGCGATTTGGATTAAATCAGGGCTTCAAAAAGGTGGATCCGGACCGTTGGGAGTTCGCGAACGAGTGGTTTTTGCGAGGACAAACACATTTACTAAAGAACATAGGGAGGAGAAGCAATACTAACTCTGTACATGACACTGTCAACGGTGGAGACAGTGTTGGCATGCATGCAAATTACAATATGGATAGCTCCGGCGGGTACTCGCCGGAACCGGTGCCGGAATATCCGTTTTCACTATTGGGTGGTGGGTTTTAGCTACAGTAGTTGGCTTAGTTATTATTGGTATTATTATTATAAATATGGTTTGGTGGATGTAACTTTTTTTTTTAATCTTTTTGTGATTTTTGTAATTTCCATAAGTCATAAGTTTATTCTTATTTTCTTCGCATTATCCAGTTTAAAATTTGGAAGTATTTAAAAAAATATATCAATTAATTTAATTGCTAAATGTATAATTTGCAATAGTACATGAGTTAGATAATAAAAATTATATAAATCATATTACATGTTAAATTATTAGCAGTATGCCAGTAACCAAGATGCTTTAAAATGTGATTTATTTCAACAGTTGTGAATGATTTTGTGGGTCGTAAACGAGCTGTAAAAGATTGGCAAGTTAAATATTTTGGACTATATATTTAATTTCTAAAGAGCTATAAACCATATATAAAATTGACTTACGATAAGGACCGTACATGTACTTTACTCATGTAATCATATAGATATATACGAGTAAAATACGTAAAAATGAATAATAACATATAATAAACGATTCAACCCCAAATTTGTTAAATTGACACTAGGTTCACATATAGAGCTTGAAACGAGTAAAGTTTAAGCTATTTTGAACGAGTTTTAGCTCGAGAGTGAAACTTTTTGTACTGGTAGGTGGGCTAGAAAATATATTTAGTATTATGATATATTATATTTTTTTTTGAAAATATTATGATATATTATATAATAATAAAACTAATAAAAAGAGGCTAAACATTAAGATAATTTATATTACTAATTAATACAAGCACGTTCTACTTTTTTAACTTGTCTTCATGTGACTAAATTGGCAAAAATCATGCTTAGGCTGAGGGGTGTGGGGGGCGCGAGAGGGGGCGCGAGTGGGGGCGCCAGCCAATAATATTGTGACGTGTGGCAGAGAGAGAAACTTGATAAGATGGGTGTTGGTAGTGGTGCTCGCGCCCCGGGACATGGTGTGGAGGGGCGCGAGAGGGGGCGCGAGCGGTTTTTTTTTTATTTTTTATAAATGTATTAAAAAAATGTATTATTAAAAAAACTCATAAATTATTTAAAAAAACACACATTAATTAAAAAAAACACATTAATATCTAAAAAAAAATTAAAGTACTAAAAAAAAACATTATTCTTATTCTTCGGCTTGGTCTTCTTCGATCAACCTCTTCCGGATACGTTCCTTTTGTTTTTCCATCAGCATTTGGTCGACCGGATTTAGGTTACTGAAGTCTCTTGTAAGGAATTCCAAATCTCTCATTCTTTTTTTTTCCTTTTTGTCATTAGAAACCACCTCCATGGTTTTGTTGAATTTATTGAGGGATTCAACAAGATCGTTGATGTTTACGGCTTCCCCCTCAGCCGGTTTTTTGCCCCTGGCGTCCCTTCCCAATGGCCGCCTCCTCGGCGGTGAAGACGTTTCCTCCCCCGCAACGTTTAGGTCGAATCCAACCCGGCAATCCGACCCGGCGGAAGTGCTGTACGCTCCAGACGAACTAGTTTTAGTCCGTTTCGGCCCTACTTCCGCATCAACGTCCGGCGCCACCAGCTCAACCCACTTAGAACACCTTCTCAACCTCTCCCACACCTTTACATCGTCCCACGTCTTCACCGTCCCATACCTCCGCAGGCACTCCCGCTTCCACTCTTCGACAGTGAAATTATAAACCGCCAAATCGTCACTGCCACTTGGTCTCATACGACCGGCGTTCCTGTTGAACAGATTAGTAAACAAGCCGACAAATTTTCTGATTTCGGTCCACCGACCCGAAATCATATCGGCGTTCCGCTCTGTACTCCCAACGAGCGAATAGAACGTCTCCCTAACCTTTGTCCAAAAGACCTTGCTCTTTTGGTAGTCCGCTGCAAAATGCATAAATAAATTTGTAAGTCATTTAACTTTTTTATTTAACTTTTTTATTAAAAATCATTTTTAAAAACGTTAAAACAATTACCGCAACGCCGATCCTCAGAAGTGACTATCCAAGCCCGACACAGGGCTTCCTTCTCATCCGATGACCACGGAGTGATTTTCCGTTTCGTCCTTCCGGTCGAAGCCGAACCCGACCCGTCCGTTGCAACTTGTTTTTTCCGGTGGACGCGTCTTCTTTGTCCCGCAGCTTCACCTTCTGGTTCTTGTGTCTCCGGAACTACAAAGTTAGGAGACGGTTGTATGTTGGATGGTTGAAAGCCGGATGGTTGTTGCGACCCCGAATAAAACATCGCTTGGTCCGGTGCCGACCATAAATCTTCGTAACTGTAATCTGAATCTAGGTTTGGGTACCAATTTCCAGCCATGTGATATTGGTATGTGATATTGGTATGTGATATTGGTGTTGGTTTGGGTTTGATATAGGTTTAATAGAGAGAAAATTGTATGTTTTATTATGTAGGATGGTTTGTATTTGATATAGATATATATAGAGTAAAAAAAAAATTTTTTTTTATTAAACAAAGAGCCAACGGCTCCTTTTCACCATTCCAACGGCTCTTTTCACCATTCCCAATCCCATTTACGCCCCACAGGTCCCGCTAACCCCCTTGCGCCTGCCTCTTTTTCCGCGCTCGCGCCCCTCTCGCGCCTCGGTGGTGTGGTGCTCGCGCCCCGGGGCGCGAGCGGCTGGCCTCTTGCGCCCTTTCTAGCGCTCCACACCCCTCAGCCTTACTTACAAAATCTTATCATGCACTTTTTCTAGAAACAAAATCAAGATTTATAGTAAATTATATAAAACTTCGATTGTGATGGATTCAGAAAAAAAAATCAAGATTTTATTATTTTCATGTTATAATCATGAAGAATATTGGCACTTGTTATAGTTTATAAATTTTTTATAAATTTATAACTTATAACAACCAATATAATAAATTTGGCTTAAAAAACACGAGACACTCTTAAACGTTTAGTTCCCAAAAAGCCGAGACACAAGACTGCATCATATTTACTACCAATATTTTTTCTCTGTCTGTTTTTCATATTCATCTGTTCTGTTGTTTTTACATAACCGAGAGGCGATCATAAAATCAAAACCGCATTTTGATTTTTCTCTATATCGTAACAAGTTACACAACCTTTTACATAATTTACACCCGAAATCAGTATCGAATGTAGAGAAAAACATTTCAAACACTAAATATTTTAACAAAACAGGACACATACCATAATTATCTACCATCATTTGCCATCTGTAGCAGATGACAGAACATTGTATTCCTCCAAATGTTTTTTAAAATTACGCAACTGTGTCTGCAGTTTTTGGATCACATCTGCTTTCTGGGATATAAGTGTATTTAATTTTTTAATATAATCGTCGAGTAGGTTTCCTGGTTGATCTAACTCTACCAGCAGGTTAATTTCCTGCAAATGTTATAACTAACATTGTTAACAACGTGACATTATGGGTATGGGTGTTAAACGAGTCGTGTTTTTTCATAAAAGTACTAAAAAATTATATTATAAACTTATAACAAAAAGTTATAAGTTGATGTCAATTTCTCTTTTATTTTTAAATGTTGGCATAAACTATACAATCATTTAAGTTACTGCAAAAAAAATGTTATTAAAAAAATTGACAGGTTAAACGGGTCAGCCCAAACCCAACCTGTTTAGTTAAACGTGTTCGTGGGTTCAACCCGAATATGACACAAACCCGTGAACATTGTGTTAGGTTTGTGTCATGTTGTAACTTCACACCTCTATGTATAGGTGGGTTGGTAATATGTCAAACGGGCTCGAGTGGGTTGACCCAAATTGACCCTTTTTCAGGTAATATGAGTTGACATAACCACATCTAAATCGAACAAAGAAACGAGGTAGTTACCTCTCGAACGATATTCATAGTCTCCTCCACTTGTTTTCGGTGAGCATGTACAAGATTTTCCTCTTCCTAAAATAAATAAAAATTATATCATTATTACTTGTAGGTTGTAAGCTATAACCATATGCAAAAAAATAAATAAATAAAATAAAAAAAATCGTTATAATTGATTACACGGACAGTTCCTGTGGTTTGGTCATATTGCAGCGTTGGCCCCCAAGTTTCGAAATGACAGCTTTAGACCAACACGTCGTCCAAACAGTTGGTTTAAAGATGTAATTTTTTAAAACTTGGGGACTAAACTTGTAGCCGAGTTCAACGGATCATGCATAGTAATGTTATGACTCCAAGATCAGCCAATGTAGTTTTTAAAAGATCAGGTTTTGCAATTCGAAAAAGGGGTGGCGGCGCAGCTTGTTGCCCGCTTGCTTTCTGTTTCGATGTAATCACTACTTTTCAGTTTAAAATGAATACATGTTTTGGTTTTAATCTGAACGAAAAATAAAATAAATTAATTAATTCAAAAAATATATTACCTCAAGAAGTGCAGTAAGATCATTATTGACCTTAACAGGTTTCTCAAATCTTGAAGTGTTTTTCGGATCATTGACTTCCATAGAATAGTCAAAGTCATCTTCCATGATTGCTTCATCTGAACCTCCATTGTCACTTATGTAATCTTCATATGGAGGTGTATACATTGTGGATTTTTGTAAAGGAACATGTTCAATGGTTAAAGATGATGATGATGAATCTTTATCGGTTTGTTTACGCCATCCGAATCGATTAGTTTCATGCGGTTTTTCAGGTATAACGTCTTCGAAACGCGTTAATGTTGATGAAGTTATAGGGAATGCAATTGAGTTTCTAAGGTTGGATGTTGAAGTTGACAAATCTTTCTTGGAGTTGCTTCCTTTTGATAGACTCTTAACCCTGATATGTGAAAATTAACCAATCATATTCAATGATACGGAATTCGGTTAAAAGCATATTTTTCAATTCTTAATGACAAAAATGCCCTTCAAGTTTTTGTAAAAAACAACATATTAAACATATACCATGTTGACGGCCCATCGCTAAAGTTTTCACTTTACAATATTTTTAAGGGCATTTTCATCATCTGACATGTTTGTGGCATTAAGGGAAAAAGTTTGATACTTTGGCGGGCCCCACATACGTTACCGTAAAATAAAATGAAAAACACAATTTTAGCCTATAGCATGTTGACACCTCATCAAAATTTTAAGGACATTCTCATCATCTGACATGTTTTGGTCAAAACAATAGAAACCAGATGGACACTTACGTGGCCTGTAAAGCAGTTTCAACGTATGGGTTCGTGGCGTTAATAAAAAAAAGTTGGAGATGGGGCCCACATACGTCACCGTGAAATAAAGAGAAAAAACACAATTTTAACCTATAGCATGTTGACACCTCATCAAACAAGTTTTCTACTTTTCAAGATTTTTAAGGGCGTTTTCGTCATCCGACATGTTTTTGGTCAAAACCGGTACAAAATATGGGTCCGTGGCGTTAACGAATAAAGTCGGATACTTTGGTGGGCCCCGCATACATTATCTTGAAATAGAATGAAAAAAAAAGTAATACATAACAAATGTTTCGGGTCACCTGTCAGCATATCTTAACGTATTAAGAGTATGTTCACAAGATGCAGAGCTTGGTGAAATGCATGATATCATAACCGTACGCGAGTTACCAACAAACGAATCCCTTAAAACTTCAGTTAGTTTACTCCCTCTAAACGGAATATGACCCTGATCATTATCAAGGGCTCTGATACATTCCTTTAAAGCAAGTAAACTTTTATTAATTTCAGCACCTTCCATCCTACAATACCAGCAATCAAACTTTCAAAACTCGTATCACCCGAAACAAAATTAGCACAAAGTTTGTTACTTTTTAAAAAAAGAACCATAAAGGCTGAAACTTTCTTTTAATCAAATAAAAAAGATTTAAAAAGTTGTCACCTTGTTTGTTTATCATTATCAGTGGTGTCTGCACCGCGTTCACTTCCAGCAAGATCAATGAAAGATAATTTCCCGACCAAGCGGGGCGGTTTGGATGCATTGCCATCAATCAGTTTCTTGACAGCAAGTTGAAGAATTGCATGTGATCTTGAAGATTCTTCGTTCGCACCAGTTGTACCAGTGCTTCTTGTGGAATTACCTTTTTCGATTAATTCCTTTATTGTTTCCACATTTGATACATTATATTCCTGCAAGCCAACTATGCAGACCTGTTGTTTTCCATCCTCTCTCATGCAAGCTTCCTGTAAAAAATATATATCATAAGTATAAATTGGCAAATAAAATTTAAAAAAAAAATAAAAATTGGAGTTGAGATTAGGGCTGTTCAAAAAACTTGCGGGTCACTTGTTAGGCTCGTTTAGCTGGCTCACTCATCGGCACATGTAACTTAAAGCCCAAATTTTAATATACAAAATATAACCAAAAAGTATAAACCAAATTGTAATATATGTATGAATTACATATTTTTTTGGTTGATTAATTATGCATTTTATGTGTACTGTGTACGTTTAAAATATTATTGTTTTTTTATGTACATCAATATGTGTAAAAATTTAAGATTTATGTTTATCCAAATATGAGGTTTGTCCAATTCTGCGGTTTTAGTTCAATAGTTTCAAATTTTCGTCCCTGTGGTTTCATTTCAGTTGCAATTAAAACCGAATTCATTAACTCCGTTAAGTATGTTCGTTAAACCCATCAGCGTGCCTCTCACGCGAGGGGCGATTTTGTCCTTTTCTCCCCAAATAACCCCCAGTCTTAATTCACAAGCCCCCTCACGTGAGGGGATGGGGGTGTATTTGGGGACAAAAAGGAAAAAACTGCCCCTCACGTGAAGGACACGCTTACGGGTTTAACGACCAGACTTAACAAGGTTAATGAATTCGGGTTTAATTGCAAGTGAAATGAAACCACATGGAAGAAAATTTGAAACAACTGGATTAAAACCGCAGATTTGAAAAAACTACAGGGACGAAAACCGCAGTTCACTCTTTTTTAAATAAATGAGCTAGATCGAGCTTTCTACGAGCTGAGCTCAAGCCCAACCTGGCTCGGCTCGTTTACAGCTCTAGTTGAGATGCATTATAACGAAAAGAAAAAAAAAGCTGAAAACTCACTTTCTATCATTAAGAAGATCGAAAACTTTCCCGCCATAGATTTCAAAGAAACTAACAAATAACTGAAATCCTTGGTTTCGGTAAGTATGACGCATGAGTCCGAAAATATCATGGGAAGCTTTGAGGGGTAGTGGTTGCATTGTATACGTCTTCCCGCTACCTGAAAAACAACATTTAATATAATATAAACTACGAATGTAAACGAGCCAAGCCACTCGTGATCGGATACCTGTTTGCCCATAAGCAAAGCAGGTTGCTTTTGTTTTTTGAAAGATAATTGGAATTATGGGCTCCACAGTTTGTGAATATATCTACACCATAAACAATAAATATATCAGCCAAAATGTATTAAAAGAGTGCAAAGTGAAGGTAATGAGAAATTTTATAAATTTATATACACACTTCATCATTTGTGACATCTTCATTCATCACAGCATCAAATACAAATCCATGCTTCTCAACATATTCAGTCAAATCAACCTGAAAAAGCACCGATAAAATTCAATATTTCAATCTTAACATTAACAAAGTTTGACTTCACTAAAACCTTACTTTGACTTTTGATTCATGAATAGTGAGTGAACAAGTATTAGGGTCTATGCTGATGATATCATCTTCCTTTTTGGAAATTTCCTTTTTATTAAGCGGTCGCTTGCGTACCTGCATTCAAGATTAAACATTTCATAAAACAAGAAACGAAAAATATACAAAAAGCATCATGAAACATACAACAACTTTAATCTTGGCAACATTACTAGCTTTTTCTTTATCCACCAAAGAGCTCTTAACAACATTGTTCTCGGTCGAACCACATGAAACATTAGCATATTCGACATATTCACCATATGAAGGTTGATTCAGCAAATTGAAGTTGTTTTCACTATGCACCTGCACATACAAAAATATTTAATATTAATTCACTGCTCTTCTTCAATCTTAAAACCAAACAAACCTTTAAAAATAGCAAATTGCATATGTTTTCGATAAGCATTGTTACATCAAGCCATATATCATCAGGATTTTAGCCCACTTTGGTATGTCCTAAATTACATGTCTGCAAATTCTATCAGTATGATGAATATACATTTTTAACGTATTACATAATTTATTTATTTTTTAATATTTAGAACCCGTTTTGAATTAAAATCTCTGTATATCAGGACGTGCACGGTTCGGTTTGGGCTAAAACCGAACCAAAAACCAAAAATTCAGTTTTTGGAAACCATTCAGTTTCTGTTTTTTTGGTTTGGTTTCGGTTTTTCCTGTTTTGCCATTTGAGCTTGAAAATTTTAGTCTTTTTTTTTTGCCAAAACAATGAAATTGGCCCTAAATCATTTTGTTAATTAATAACTAAATGATTATTATACATTTAAGATAAAATATTTAAGTTACATATTCATTGAATTCTTATAAATTACATAAAACAAAAAATGAAAATCTATAAATTCATTTCAGTTTTTTCGGTTTTTATTTCCTAAAAACCAAAACCGAACTGTAAATTCGGTTTTTACAAAAACATAAAACCAAACTGTCAGTTTTTGTTTCAATTCAATTCTTTCGGTTCTTCCGGTTTCAGCATTCCAATTCTTTAATCAGTTAAAAATTAAAACTTTAAATTTTTATCAAATTCAATAACTCAACAAGTATAACACACAAGATTCCAACCTCGGTTAACAGCTCGGTATCAACGGAATGAAGATCAAACAACCCCGGTGTACTCTCACCACCACATTTCAACAAATCTTTATTATTATTATTATTATTCTTCCCATAAAACCCAAACTCCTGCAATCAATTCAAGCATCAAAAGCAATCAAGATTGTTGATATTAACAAAAAGATGAATACTTTGTGATTAGTTAGTAAAACCTGGAGTGGTGGCAAATTAGGATTAGAAGAGTAAAGATGATGAAGACCAGCAGATTGAAGCCATTTGTTGTTGAAGTTGGATTCAATGAAGTTATTATTATTATTAGTATTGGATCCAGATCTCTGCATAACTTACTAGAGTGTGTTTCAATGAATGAAAGTAGTTGAGATTGAGATATGTGTGTCTGTGTGTGTATGGATTTTTGAAGCTTGTTTTGGAATTTGAATACAGGGGCGGGCATCATCATAATAATAATAATATTATTATTATAACTAGGATAATGACCTGCTTTAAATATTTCAAGCCGACCTGTGTTAGATATTATAAGATAGATATTATAAGAATTATTTACTTGTTCGCTACAAAATCACAAGATGTAGGAAAAATATGTATAAATTGTGAAATTAGAAAATGTTATACAAATCATTAAATTATAAAAATAATAGTCATATTAAAAAGGATCACAAAATCAGTTATAAATAATTAAATATGGTCAAAATTGGTTTTTAAATCATTTGAAAGGAAATAGCTGGTTATTATTATAGAAAACATTAATTAGTGAATTATGTGGCATATCTATAGATGAAAACCGGATGACTTTGAAGCCTATGTGAACATGCTAGTTGAAGGTAACGTGAATGTCTTGTATTGATTAATAGTATAGTAAGATTGAGTGACAGTGTGAGGTGATGATTAGGTGTAGTGTAGTCATGCAAAATAGAAATAATTGAATAAGAATATTTATTATCTCAACCATTTTTATGTTATACGATTTTATATTTACTTGATCTTATAAGGTTTTTATAAAACTTTCAAATTTATATGAGACTATTTGTTATGTGAGGGGTGGAAAGGGGGAAGATGACAACACGCAGGCGATGAGGTGGAAAATGAGTTTTCACCTTTTACACTCACGGAGGCTGTTCATTATGGAACGGACTTTAAAGTTCCTTCACATTCCCACGTCACGGTCATGTCATCGCCACGTAGGTTTGTTGTCCCCCCTTCATATATATACGTATATATATATATATGTGAGAGAGAGAAAGAGAGAAAAGTTGGATGGTCTCATACACCCCCAAAGCCACTCGTCTTCACAACACCACCCCTCCTTTTGACGCCCACCCTTTACCGAACCTTGGCGGTGTTCCCCCTACACCGCCCTCTTCGCCACCCCTCACACCGCCTCATAGCGAAAGAGCCTAAATGGTTTGTTTGGGAGGGGATGAGTGAAATGGGCAAAATAATATTTAGATGGACCAAAAATTAGGACAAAAAATTATTCTTTTATTAAGATTTAATTTTTTTTATTTACTTTGTTCTGTTAGCTGTAGACACTACATGTGTTAGTTTTTAACTTTTTTTGAGAATCATACAATGATTATAGCATAGAAACATTATTTCATGTCACATATTGGTGGGATATACTGAGTACGATGATGATGATGTTATATAAGTCAAGTAGATGAGATAACTTATTTTTGACATTTTGTGGTTGAAAAATGTACTTGAATTTCAAGATTGACAAAATGCATACATTCCTATGATTGCTACATTTTATTAAAATTTTAATACTTTATAACAAAAAAAGAAAAACAGCATTTGTTTAAACATTGCTCTCATATAAACATCCATCCTATTCATTGCTATCACTCACTTTAATCACATTTGCATATTACTTTTTTATTTAATATCATATTATAAAAATTTGGATTCTTTAGTATTCTGCAAGTTTAATAGTTTCTAAAAAATAGTCTCAGGCAAGATTGCTAGTGTTTTAAGTTTATCTAATACATGATTGTTGATGTACTCATTTTACAACCGAGGTGATTCGTTCACGACCAAAATTATTTATGCTTGATAATTATGTGCCTTACGATAACTTTAACAGCACGCGATATGCAAAAAGAAAAATGGGAGTAAAAACCATCAACAATTAAATTGGTTGTGTACAAATCAGTTTATCCTGCAAGCAGTGTTTACGCCGTTTTCCTCCATCAAGAATCAAGATTATGCCATTCTATCTACGAAAGAGAAATAAACCGAGTCATTTGATTGCATGGGTCCCACAAGCAGAAAGGAGTCCACCTGTTATGCTGACATGGCATAACATTCTGGGCAGGTTACTTGATTCTTGAAAACTACACAAATATAAAATATTACTAATTTTGAATTTTTTTAATTTTATTGACTTAATAAAAAGTCAAAATAACAGGTCAAAGTCAAACTCCCCTATTTTGAACCTGTTAGCAGAGGGTCATAAAAATGAACTGTAACCACCACCAAGAGGTACTCTGGGACTAAATTCAACTGATACTTTCAAACACTTGCAAATACTAAAGCCAACACTCTGTAAATAAATAACAAAACATGTTATTCAAGAATAAAGATAAATTTGTGAAGAAGTAAAGTTGAAAACTTAAAAAAAAAAAATATTTAGAAATAACATAATCACATTACCGGGATGATTACAACCCGCCCTTCAGGGTTGAATAAAACCGGAAGACTTCTTCTTGCAGCAACTGGAATAGACTTTAATAACAAAAGACTTCTTTTCGCTTCTTCAAGTTGACTTTTTTCTAAAGTCATACTCTTGGTCAACTCAAAAAGATACAGCCAATCAGCATCGACCATGTGGCGCACCTCCATAACCGAGTCTTGACCGGACCCACAACAACGACAACCAACGTTTCCACCGAAAAACTCCCATGACACCAAGAACCTATCCATGAAATGACCAATTTGCCCCTGACCAAGTTCTTTGACTTTGACTAACTTTACAACCTTTTTTGACTTAATATCAGTTAAAGTTTCGGGCTTGACTTGAAATTTTTCGAATTCGGTTTTGTAGAGTGAACAAATACTCGTAAACGTTGGCTCGCTAAGAATCTTGACCCGTTTGGCTTCGGTTAAGATAGACTCAGTATACGACATTGTGTCCAAAAAATGCACGTTTGACATATTTGGTACCGTTTTATTTGAATATGATTTACCGTTTTCTATAATTTGTGATAGCTCGTTTGAAACGTTGACAGGTTGTTTGTGTAAAGAACCGACATAAAATGAATCCATTTTTATAGGTAAAGCAGAGTTGACCGAACAACAAATAATAATCTTGGTGCCTTTGGAACCAGGGGCTGCACATAGGTAACATCCGGCTGCAGTAAAAGAAGACTGCAAAAACAGTTACTATTATCAGTGGATGATATAACAAACGGTGACAAAAGTAATTAAAAGAAGTTCAAAAGAAAGGTTTTGACCATTTCTTATAAGGCAAATTAGCAACAATCATTTGGAAATACAAAGAGGAACATGTACATAATTTTAGACTGGTGAAAGTAAAACACCTTGCACGGGAATGTACGAAAGTAATCCAATAGCAATATTTGAACATTGCCACGAACTGGTCTTTGCCTTTGTGATATAAACTACAATAACAAATCAAGTAAGTTTAGAAAACCTTCAACACGAAAAGAAAGTGGCAAGATGAGTCATTTTTGTACAAATCAAAACGGGTCGGGTCAGGTTGACCTCTAATACCTTTGTCCAAATTCTATAAAGATTTACAAATAACCTATTTTGTTGATTAAAACAATTTTAAAACTTTTATGCATTAAATATATAGTTTGACCCCTTTGACTTATTTGACTGATCAAAGATATAACCTGCAATAGGAGTGTCACAAACTTGGAAAGGCAGATATCCGTGACTTCTGACGGGTTTAAAATTCCTAAATCAATAATGGCGTATCCTTGCTGCATCAAACAAGCAAGAAAGTTAGTAACTTGAAGAATGAAGAACTAAAAATATTTTTCAAAAAAAAGTAAAAATATTAAGAAATGTTATAGAAACCAAGAATTACTTACAGGCATAACCATTACTGCTTCATTAATCAAATTTTGACAAACTTGGTCAACAAAGAACCGAGTTCTTCGACAGGCTAATATAACTGCTTGCAACTCGGACTTGAATGTAGCTGTAGAAGACGAGCATTTAGTTTCAAGAAAGTGTTTATTTGTCAAATGTCTAAAGTACCCTTCAATGGTTCATCAATTTTTTATGTAACTATAGCTATGAAACTCACATGATGACAAGTTTTTTAATGCCATTCGGATCCTATTTCGTGCAAAAATCGTATTTTGATTTGTGGGATCTTCCACCCACTCCTGTTTTTCCCCTTCGCATATCTGTCCAGAAGTAATAAACTTATCAAAAACTTTAATGTTACAAAAGAATAATTGTTTGACAAAATGGTTTGACTTTAGTTTAGAAAAGGGGGCAAATTGGACCAAAAAGAAATGAACTTAACCTTATAAAGATCTTGTTTTGAGAGATCCAAAAGTGGCCGAACAAGTAACATACTATTTGAAATTCCATCATGAAAATTCGAGTGTGTGGCAAATATTTGACTGGTCAATGCCATGCCAGCAAGTCCAAGAACACCACTATTGCGAGATAGCCTTAAAACAAATAGTTCTGCCTGAATTGTGTTCACTTATTAGCATCTTGAACTATTATAGGAATATAAGCTGAGACTTTTAGTAAGGATTATGTTAAAGATTGTCCTGAACCGAACCTGATCGTCAGCATGATGTGCAATTAGTAACACCCCTATTTGGTGTTGACTACAAATGTGTTGTAATTTTTCATACCTGCAAAAAAAAGTTAAATTATCACAAAATCATAGTCAACGGTGAATAATAAAATAGAAATAATATAGGCCGAGCGCGCACATGTAGACCTGTAAACGAACACAAACGAAGCATTTCGTGTTCGTTCGTTTAACTTTAACCAAACAAAAAATTGAACACAAACAATTAAACGTACATGGTTTTATTTTCCGTGTTCATTCATTAAGAAAATGAATATGTTTGTGTTCGTTTATGCTCATTTATTAACAATATAAACGAGCGGTTCAAGCTAGTAGACCACCCAAGTATGTAACTTATGTCCTTCATAAAAGCACATTAGTTATGTTTACATTAAGTTGTTGCTTTTTTGAAAATCAACACGAGGGTATTTTTGTCTTTTAATGTTTTCAAGGGCATTTCCTTGAACTATTGGTACCTTATATCTCGAGCTGCTTCTTGCAAGTGACCCAATGTTGGCTTGCCATCTGTCCATTCACAATGGGCAATCTCACATCTGATTCCTACAAATATCCTGTATTAACCATCTATTGTTCGGTAAAAAGAAGTTAACTTTTTGACCAACAAAAGAAACGTAAAGTCTGAATTTGGAGAATACTTAGTACCCATTTTAAGAACCCGATTTTGAACCATCTCTGCCTCGTTTTTACTCTCGGCGCGTAATCCATGATCAACTATTATTGCCAATAACCCATCAACAAAATCATTGTTCACCCTTGAAGCTGCATTCAGTCCATTAGTTTTCCAATTAGCAGCTAGTAAACACAATGCCATACTGTCGGGACCACCAGAGACACCCACAGCTGAAAAAATGATAGAAGTTATAACTTATAACCAATAAATCTTCATCAAAATGCACCAATAAACCATCAAAATGCACAAACAGACGAGTAGAACACACAAAGTTCAAATCTTTATGCAAAAAGATTATATTTTTATGCAGAAAGATCAAAATTTTATGCGCCAAGATAAAAACTTTCTTGTGTCAGCTTACTGCCTATCCAAGGAACAAGAATGGCTTCTAACTTTGATAAACTGTAATATTCTGCTGCGTGTCAACCAATATTGTTCGTTTCTCCCACAAAAAGTATACGGATTTTCTTTTGGTTGCTTGACACACAAAGTTCAAACCCTTATGCAAAAAGATCAAAACTTTACGCGCCAAGATCAAAACTTTCTAACGTCAGCTTTCTGCCCAGTTATCTCTCTAAGGAACAAGAATGGATTCTGAATTTGCTAAACAACAGTAATATGCGGGCCTCATGCCAGCCAATATTGTTCGCTTTGCCCACAAAAAGCTCACGGATTTGCTTTTGGTTGCTCGACACAAAGTTCAAATCTTTACGCAAATCAGGTCTTTATGCACTTTAACACTAACAATTCAGTATACTCTCCTCCTATTAACAAATTATCCTTTTGCAACATGCAAAACACTAACAATTGCAGCAAATAGGATCTGATTAAGACTCAATACACTAACATTAAACACTAAAAGTTTAAAATTAAGACTTAAAACACGGATATTATCAGTACCGATTTTCTGACCGATATTTCACATGAGAACCAATAACCGAGATACCACTGATATTGACTGCATTTTTGCTAAAAAAAACTGTAATATTCGGCCCGTGTAAACCAATATTGTTCGTTTTGCCCACGAAGTTCAGGTCACACAAAAAGTTCAAAACTTTATGCAAAAAGATTATAATTTCCTTAAAATTATGAACAATGTTAATAATGTATAACAAGACACGCTATATATATATATATATATAATTACAAGTAATTGTACTAACCAATACTATGATGGGGTTTGATACCAGCCATAGCCATACGCCTTTAGAAAGATTCTTTATACTTTGATAGTTGTTCAGTTGAATCTTGATGAGAATTAGAACAACAACTACACAAGAATCTAATAAAAATGGGTCTTTTTGAAGTGGGAAAGATGATGGGAGTGTTTGGGTATGAAGATAAAGATAACCCAGTTCGGATTAAGTGTGGTTTGGCTGGGAGCATCAGTAATCCACGAGCCATTCATTCATACGCTGGTGGTGACAGGAGGAAGAGGAAGAAGAAGAAGAAGAAGGCGGTATATATATATATATATATATTATTGTATAATGTATATGCTTGGGTTGTATCTTGGTTAGATAGATCATAGATGTACTTGTTGAAAAAATGTGGTTAATGACCAAAATGTCCATTTTACGGGTTAAAGTAAAAAAAAAGGGTTTTTGTTTGACGGGTTATTTTTGTTATAATGGGCGCTCTCAATCTCGTCAACCTGTTTACCATTTAATCATTAGCTGACGAGATTTTAAACCAACAAGATTCAGTTATCGATCATAAAATTCTCTTTGAGACCGAATAAATCTCGACGAAAGCCAAAAATATATCGGTAGTAGCCAAAAAAAAAAAAGATCGTTGGAAGATAATAAGAATCTCGTCGGACGCCTAAAAAATCCCGCAGATCTAACAATATTTAAAAACAAAAACTATCAACCCGACAATTTTTATGACGCATGGTGGAATCTTGTTGGTTCAAAATTTCGTCGGATAAAGAGT
Organism: Bidens hawaiensis; assembly: GCF_021521415.1. Classification (NCBI taxonomy): domain Eukaryota; kingdom Viridiplantae; phylum Streptophyta; class Magnoliopsida; order Asterales; family Asteraceae; genus Bidens; species Bidens hawaiensis. Next base: position 21,217 of record NW_027493888.1, read on the forward strand.
AAAAAGTGTGCGGAACAACGAGATTGAAAGTGGGCATTATCGGAAAAAGCTAGTCAAATGGATATTTGTTTTTCTTTTACTGTACAAATGAACATTTTGTCCTTACTAAAGTTGTTGTCAGATTATATGCATAGTTATATCAATTCTAGAAAAAACATCATTCTTTCTCTTTTGGTTATCACAAATAATCGGTTTTAGATCATTAGTCAGCAACCCTACTCTCACGAAGTTACTTCGTGTTTTAGTTGTCACAAATGGTCAATTTTAGATCATTAGCCGGCAATCTTACTCTAACAATACCATACATACCATGTCTTTTAGTTGTCACAAATAATCAGTTTTAGATCATTACCAATAATCCTACTCTAACGAAGTAACTTTGTCTGCCCCTAACTTTGTTTATGTTGTTTCAAAATAATTTACAGCATTCTAATCATATCACTCAATTATTCATTAGGGGTATTATAGGGGAGACGAAGCTACTCTTTCTCATATTTGAGATTTTCTTGACAATTAAAATGAAAGTTATTACTATAATTAGTCAAACTAGTATGAATTATTATCGGCCAATACATCATCATTTAACTTATTAACATCCAATTTAAAATAGATTACTACACATGCATTTTTACAAAAATGACCTTCAAGAAAGTAAATGTGACATAATCTTCATAATCTAATTGTAGCTTTCTTCAAGAAACTCTTGGGTCAGCTCCATTGGATGGTCAACTAAAGTCAAAGTCTTCAAAGTCAACCCCATAACATATCATATATGAAAATCTATCACACAGTCACCAATCTTCTCTGCTGCTTTGACTTTGGTCAAAGTTGTATCTTCATTTAGTTGAAATGATGACATCATGATTTCTTTTAAACTTCCATAGATTTCTTGTGATGTGTTTTCATGGCTCCCATGGCTGCTTTCTGTTCCAGATTTAAACCCTTTGAAGTTCGTTTTCGACCCGATTCAAGTGATAGAATTATTAACGGTTTTCGTTAGAAAAACTTTACATACTTTATTATTTCATATCCGGTTGAATCACTCATGCTTTCACATTATTTGATGTTAAGTCACTATACTTTTCTTTATGTACAAAAGTTTTAAAAAAATATATGAAAGTATAGGGACAAAACTGCCCCTCACGTGAGGGGCACGTTGATGGGTTTAACGACGAAACTTAACGAAGTTAGTGAATTCGGGTTTAATTGCAAGTGAAATGAAACCACAGGGACGAAAATCGCAAATTTGAAACTATTGGACTAAAACCGCAGATTTGGACAAACCACATGGACAAAAACCGCAGTTTACTCTTGTTATTTTTAGCAACTCTAGATGTGGCATAAGCCTTATAGTTTCATGAATTAGCTCAATCAGGAAAATTTTTAGAAAAAACCGACAAATGGATAAAAAAAATAAACAAAACTCAAACTTCCAAGTTACCTTCGGTTACTTTGATATGTTCTTGGCTATTTTTACTTGATTTATCACGCGTAACACATATCCACACTCGATCATCTTCAGAATCTTCTTCGGAAGCTATAGGAATATGCCAATGGCCTTTTCGTGATTCCTGGTAAGTATCAAAAAACTTATTATAAATGTATCATTTTTAACTTTTCTGTTTTATTTCATACAACACCAAAAGATGGTATTTAAGTACAGCATACTAATTAGTAATTACTAAATACTAACCTGTATCACAACAGAACATGGAGGCGGCATGCGGTACACAGGACCCATTTCAGAAAAATGGAACCTAACCTGAAATTTTAAAAATAAAAAAAATAACAATAATAATAATAAGTTCCGAAATTAGCTTGATTTGACTTTCTTTAGTCAAACAAACAACTTTTGACTTTTAAAAACTAAATCTTTATTTTTAAGATACTTGTAATCCATATATAAGAAACTTAGATATTAAAATAATATGGGTGCCAAAAATTTATTAAAAATTTTTAAACTTTATAGTAATTGCTCACCTGATGCCTTTCTTTCCACTTAGGGAAAAAATCATTCCCCAAAAGTTGAAACAAATGGTCTCGCATTTCATCATTGGTCACAAGTAAGCACTTAAATTTTATAGATGCATACAACCAGTACCTGATAAAAAAAGAATATCACACTTTAAAACTGAAATAAATTTTTAAAAAATAATATAATAAAAAAATGTGACAAATTTGAAGCTTACCAGTCGTCATTTGATCCGGTGGGTGTTGCATAAAGTGCGTCAGCATTTTTCCACTTTTCGACAAGTGATTTATTTATTCCTTCATCCATTTTATCACCGGTTATACGTCTGTTGTGAAGTATAACCAATGGCCATCTTTTAGAAGGAAGCATTTGTCTAATACCATTTGCAATAGTATTGACCTGAAAATATATCCAGAAAATAAGTAGTGAATATAACATAAATAAACAAGTTTAGCTAAAACGGGTCAAAAACGTACAGATTTCAAAGCATGTAACCTCCTAAATTGTATATTCAAAAGTTGATTATTATTAATGTAGTAGTAAAGTTTATTTAATCATACTTGGAACATTAACTACTTCAAAATATTATTGGTAAATAAAAAATACATGGGACTAGGGGTGTGCATGAAACCGAAATAACTGAACACAAACAAAACGAGAGTTTGGTTTCATGTTTTAGTAATAACCGAACTTTCAGTTCAGAGCGAACCGAACAGAATCTATTAATTTTAACAAAAAGATTTAGGCCCAAAATCACTTCTTTTGGCCAGCCTTTTCAACCCACAAATAAAAAAAATATTTATTTATAAAATATAGAGAAGGTATATTTGGTTCAACCAGACCAGACCCGTTTTGACCCATTAACTAACCGGTCCATTTTCCAACCTCTAACAAAACCTTTAACTTGCCTTGGATGGTTTGAATCTTCTTTGGCTAAAAAGACCAACATTTGCTCCATCTACAACCGCTTCAAACGGTCCATAATAATCAAGCCATTTCTGAAAGTGCACAAAATAATGCATATAAGATAACATTAACATTAAAATAATAAAAATAAAAAATAATTTTAAGAAAATAAGCATTTTAATATCTTTTTCATACTTGAAATTTCTCAAAGTTTGAATTCCTCTCTCTTTGTCTAGCAATTTTAGCAACCGATTCAGCAAACCGTTCGGTCTCTATCGGATCAAGATCAATTGTAGCCAATTTTTCACCACAACATTTACATAATCCATCTTTCCCGACAACCGATCGCGTAACACCCCACTTTCCACTACCTAACCACCCTTGCCCGTGCCACCCTCCACCGCCATTTTCAACCGCTTGATCAATCAACTGTTGATCCCATTTTCGTTTCCCAATTCTTGAAGCGGTTTTACTACTAAACCACTTTTCAATCAAATTTGCAGTTGAAGGCGACACTTTTCTTACCCTTGTTCTTAACTTATGCATCAAGTAATAAACTTTATCACTTCTATTAGCTTCTACACTCACACTCAACAATAATTCCAATTCGGGCTCTTCTGGATACACCCCATGTGACAACATGTATTCTTCGATCTCAAACGCCTTTTCAAGATTCCCATTCTTGCAAAAAACCGATAAAGCGGGCCCGTATGAACGTAACCTAGGGTTTATACCCAAATCCTTCATTTGTTTAACTAACTCGAACGCCATGTCACCGTCATTTCTAGACATCGACATTCTTGCTAATGATGTTAATATCGCTTCATTCATTGGAACATTATCCGAAACCATTTGCTCATAGATTTCGAACCCCCTTTTGAGCACGTAATCTTTAACATCTTCACCTACTTTAATCTCACTTCTAACCATTGAACTCTCATGATTAGTTATAAAACTAATTAACCCATCTAACGTTTCGCAAACTGTATCTAACTTACGAGATTGTTTTTCAAGATTTCCAAGATTAGAATTCGGATTCGGGTTCGGGTCAGACCGCCCACTTTTCGCGGGCTGAACAACACCTACAGCAGCTGAAGAACAAAGATACAAAACCACAGCATAATGATATTGCCCTAAACTAATACCTTCTCTTTTCGCTAAATCAAAAATCCCAATTGCACCCTTAACATCCCCTAATTTAGAACATATTTCTAACCCAATTCGAATAACAACTACAGGTGAATCAAGTTTACCCTTTTTTGGCTTTTTAAACTTCTTTTTTCCACCACCACCATCATCTTTTTTATCCAAGATCACATTTTTATGAATCTTTTCTTTAAAATCTTTAAACTTTGTCTTCTGGGCATCACCCCTGTTTCTTGAATTCTGCTTATCTTTCACTTTGGGGCCCAAAGATTCAACTTTTACTGGTTTTGTGTCCAAGATTTCATTTTTAGAGTCAAAAGATGAAAACCCTTGTTGGATTTTGTCAAGAATTCTTCTACTAATTGTGGGGTTTGAGTTTTCTTGATTTGTGAGTGATGGGTTTGGTTGTGAATGAGTGGTGTGTGATTGAATGTGAAGTAAAGGTGGGATCTTTGGTGATAATATGGAAACCCCATGTGAGAAATTGTTGAAACTGGAACAAAGAGATGATGGGAACTTATGAGGGTTTAAGGGTTTGAAGGTGGAAGTGAAGGCCATTTGAGTTCAATCACCTTTGGATTAGATTATATTTGGATGAGGTTTGGTTACAATTTGTGTCCTTCAAATTTTGAGGGAGTTTTATATATGCCCTTGTAGTTGTAGAATATTATATATCAGTCTATATGCCCGTATAACACATAAGATGAAAAATTTGTTAATTTAATAATAATAAAAAGATTAAGCATTATATACATCGCCATCCAATCCAGCCATTGGTTCAACTACTCGGTTGTATGTTTCATGCACAAAGGAAACCACAATTTAATGGGTCAATTTAAGGGTGTGTTTCATATCCACAATATTAGCTAAAAACGGAACAAAGTCAGGTTGTATGGCTTGAAAAATTAACTTAATTTAAATGTCTGTCACATAAGGTTAACCTGCCAACCGCCAAGTCCATCGGTGCATTCTAACTTTTTAGAATTTTCAGCTTCATAATAACTTGTATATCCATGCGTAAGGCTAATATTCAAATTTTGTTTTACATGTAACTAAGGGTAAGCTTCATGATTTACAATTGTTTGGATAGTCTTTCTGAATTGTGTACTATCATATGTTATATTAGAGTCTTTTGATTTTGATGGTTTCTTGAATCAAAGTCGGATGATTGAAAAGGAATCAAGAACGAGAACATATGCGTTGTGTTGTTAAAGTTGTGTCAAAATTGACAGACTTTTGCTTTATAGTTGTGAAACCATCATAACGTTTAGTTGAAATGGATCAATGCTTCGACAAAGAGTGGATTCAGATTACATGTAAAACGGTTGCTAGTAAACATGTTACCATCAGCACGAACTCGTAGTTGTTGATGAGCCATTTTAGAAGTTCATGTTATAATTATTCATTGAACAACAAGCAATTCCAGTTCAAGGCAAAATGAAAGATTGAAAACAGATCAAAAATGATCTTCTGTATGACATGAATCAACAAAATAATCTTGTTATCCTACACACCATTACATGTCAAAAAAAGGAGCTTGCTTGACTTGTGTTTCTCTGCAGACATCTGCCTAGTGCAAGAAGACATATCAATGTGTCATAAAGGCATTGAAATTCCTGCAATATCAACCACGAAGAATATTAGAACTCGACAGATAGTAGTTAAACCACTTTTCATCAAAATCACTCGGCACGTAAATGTAAGATACATAATTCTAATCACTACCAAAGAAGCTTGTTTATATGATATTTGCAACCAATATTGTCCGTTGTGGCCATCCTAATCAACTCAACGCCACTCCTATCCACGGTCAATACAAGATTCACTAAGGTGTTAAAGTATTTATATATAACCTTTGTTGGGGGTTGATCAACTCAGCAATGATTGAAGAGAATATATAATTTATGAGAACCCTATTTAGCATTGTGTTTAAGAAGTAACGTGACGGAATTATTAGAATAATATAACTGGTGGTAACTTATAATAATGGTGTTTTCATGAGGTTTTGCCTTTTGAAGTTCTGATGATCGTATGTTAGAACGGTTACCATATTTTGATTATTTCAATGCACCAAAACCTAGATAACCTCCTAAAGTTCAAAACGTTAGTAATTTTAAGATGGAAAATAATTTTTTTAGGGTTTGGAGAATCAACACAGTTTGCCATTGCATGTTGAAAGCATTTAGTTGATAGTATTCAAGTCTCGGGTAATATATCTATATAATTCAGGTCTGTGCTTTAAAAAGTGAGACGCACCGAGGCGATAAAAACCTAAAAGCAAAGGCAGGAGGTAAAGGCGCATGCATCATGTGCGCGAAGTGCCCTCGTACATGACGTGCACGTACACCTTTTCCTCCCACCTTAGCTTTGAGTACCCTATCGCCTAAGCATGACCCATTTTTTAAAACATAGACCTAAACGCTACAAATTGCTTATCCGAAACCTCAACACTATCAATTAATTACTTTCAAATGCAATGGTAGACACTATAATTGATAATCCATACCCTAAAAAACTTATGTCACCTTAAAAAATTAACCAATACTCTAAACTTTAGAAGATAACTAAATGATAGTTAAATGGTTACTCTTTTCCACTTACAATATAGGTTAAGCGCGTACTGGTGCCAGATCACACATTTTTCCCGGCCCGATACATGTAATCGGCTCTGCACGCATAACCAACACTATAATGCACGTAACCGGCATTTAAGCACTCGAAACTTACAACTAAACGCCCATAACCAGCATTAAACTTTAAACACGTGTAACCGACACCAATTACTTGTGCAAACACGTTACGGGCACCGGAAGGACATAACCAGCATCTATATACATGTAACTAAGGCCGTGCACATAATCGACACCTAAATGCCCGTAAAAAGCATTAAACACACGTAATTGACAACACGATTACTCGTGAGGCCAAAGCCGGGGTACACTCGTAAACAGCGCCACGCTACTGACGCTGAATGCCCGTAACCGACACCAGAAAGGGCATAGCCGGCCTTAAGAACGCGTTACTGACTTCGGTTACTCATGCAAAGATGTGTGAAGCGCGTACCAGAGCCGAGTTACGAGCGTCACTTGGCGCTCGGTGTGTTTTCCGGCACCGATAGTAGCGAGTCTCGGGCTGCTCAAAAAGCTCGTGGCTCGAAGCTCAAGCTCGTGGCTCGCTCGATAAAAGCTCGAATAAAACTAGCTAAAAAAACTTGGTTTTAAACTAGGGGTGCAAATGAGCCGAGCCGAGCCCGAGCTCGACCAGGCTCGAGCTCGGCTCGTTTTGATTTTTATTTATAAAGCTCGAGCTCGGCTCGTTTCGTAGTTTTTCAAGCTCGGGCTCGGCTCATTTAATATTTATTAATTAATTTTTTATATATTTATAATTATATTTGTATATTTATTTTCATAATAACTTTATATATAAAACAATGTCATTTAGTTACTTTTTTTCATAAAATTATATATATCAGTTAATAATTATTAAATATATATGTACCTATTAATATATATAGTTATAAAAAAATATATAAATGACTGGCTCGCGAGCCGGCTGAGCTGCCTCGTTTAATTTCAAGCTCAAGCTCGAACCCACTCTGGCTAGACTCGTGAACATAACCTACGCATGAACACACATAACCGACCCGAAAACGATAACTAAAGCTAAAAAGTACAGTAACTAGTAATAACTGATAATGCATTATTAATTAAGAGTATAAAAATCAAACCTTGAGGGACTAAACCCCAGCTATGCGACTCGATCAACAAGCCCGATTTCAAACACGCCGAAGCAACGGCAGTATGCAACGGCATCATGGTAATCAATGCACCCAATTGGACTGGTAACCTAACACACCAAACCCAGATATCAATTCAATTCAATTCAATTCAATCACACAACTTTATTATTTAAGGGTTTGAAATCAATCAAAATCAAACCTTGAAATACGACGAGATGAAGCAGAAAGCTGGGGTTTTGATGCCGATTGCATGAATGAATCAGTGCAAGATTTAGTGGTGAATTTGGGGGTTAACGATTGAAGACGAAAGCATAATCTTGATGCAGCTCTTGTTGAAGACGCCATGAAGAAACCCTAATTAAAACCCTAGTTAAAGATTTTAATTTTGTTTCACATATGATGGAGTTTAATGGTTTTCGGGTCGGGTCGGGTAATTGGCCCATTTACAGGTGAATCCAGATATATAGCCCAATTTGTAAAGTATTGTATTGTTTATTGAACGGTTAATGAGTTGTTTGACGATCTTGTCCTGAGTCATTAATAGACCTTTTTATTGAACTATGATGGGGTTTGATTAATATAGGGTCGGATAATTGACCAATTTATAGGCAAGTATATATAGCCTAATTAGGTATAAAAATTTTGGATTAAACCGAGTAAATTTATACTATTACGCAAAAAAATGTAAGGGGGCGGGGTCATCCCTGGCCCTAGCAATGCTTTGACAGTGTTAAGACAATCGCGTAGTAAAAAAGAACCATGTCCTCATACTTTGTCAATAAAACGTACCATAACCCGTGAGAAGGATGGTTGGCTAACAGATTTTGCGTTTTACATATTTAGCCCACCATAACATATAGAAATGAGCGTGAGATGTGAAAGCCTCAAATGACTATGTGGCATTTACATGACACCCAACGAACTCACATTTCACACATCTCATAACACATAGCCTAAATAGTTAAGTCGTATTATACATTCACTCACAATAACTCCACATCACTTATTTACAGCTCTTAACGACCATTAACTAACGCTCTCAAAAAATACCCTCACCTTATTAACGCCCCATCCAACTTTCACCCCTCGCCATTCATCCTCGTTATGTTGTTAACGAATTTCACATTTTACTCGATGTCACGCCTCATTAACAATTCCAACTCAACTTTAACACGTTAAAGTGTACCCGTAACCTTGTTAGTTACCTTAATTATGATTTATATGAACTATATATAGACACATGATAATAATCATCATAATCCTATACATATAATCACAACAATATCCCACGTGGCCACCGGCCAATAGCCGCCTAGGTTTGTGAGCCAAATAGTCAACTTCACACTCACACACACGTGACAAATCTTCTCAATTCAATTCTTTATTTCTTTCTTTGATCTTATTCTCATTTCTTTATCAACTCAACTCTCATTGCGTACTAATCCAAAACAACCAAAACATGACAGAAGTTAATGTCACCATGGATGTGGGTTCTGATGGTGTTGCTCTGATCACCATCTCTAACCATCCAGTTAATGCTCTAGCTCTACCAAGTAAGCTAACACATCTCATCAAAGAATCTTGATTTTGATGTTATGTGATCTGGGTTGATTCAATTGAGCTTTGTTTGGATTATTTTTTGGTACCCATGTTATATTTTTGTAAAAAGATTGAATCTTGATTCATTTGTGTTATTGTTTAGGTCTAAATTCAGTTTAATTTGATATGGGTTGATTCAATTGAGCTTTGTTTGGATTATTTTTTGTTACCCTTGTTATATTTTTGTAAAAAGATTGATTCTTGATTCATTTGTGTTATTGTTTAGCTCTAAAATCTGAGTAAAAATCTTGATTTCAGTTTAATTTGATCTGGTTTGATTCAATTGAGCTTTGTTTGGATTATTTTTTGTTACCCTTGTTAAATTTTTGTATAAAGATTGATTCTTGATTCATTTGTGTTGTTGTTTAGTTCTAAATTCAGTTTAATTTGGTCTGGGTTGATTTAATTGAGCCTTGTTTGGATTATTTTTTGGTACCCTTGTTAGATTTTCGTAAAAAGATTGATTCTTGATTCATTTGTGTTATTGTTTAGTTCTAAATTCAGTTTAATTTGGTCTGGGTTGATTTAATTGAGCTTTGTTTGGATTATTTTTTGGTACCCATGTTAGATTTTTGTAAAAAGATTGATTCTTGATTCATTTGTGTTGTTGTTTAGTTCTAAATTCAGTTTAATTTGATCTGGGTTGATTCAATTGAGCTTTGTTTGGATTATTTTTTGTTACTCTTGTTGGATTATTGTAAAAAGATTAAATCTTTGCTAATTAGTGGTTTTATTTGATTCATTTGTGTTATTGTTTTGTGATGTATAGTTATATCATCTCATCAAGCAATCTTTATTTTGATTTTAGTCATGGGTTTTTTGTTGGATTGTTGCATGTGGTTTGTTTGATTTGATCTGGGTTGATTCAATTGACATTGGGTTGGATTCTTTTTTAGAATTTTGTAAAAAGATTGATTCTCTGCTAATTGGGGATTTTATTTGATTTGTTTGTGTTTTATAACTTTGTTTTGTTTAGTTCTTGCTGGGTTGAAGAAGAAATTTGCAGAGGCTATCAGGAGAGAAGATGTAAAAGCCATAGTTTTGACTGGTAAATTCTTGGTTAAAGTTTTTATTTTTATTGAATACAGAGTTTTTTTAAACGCATTTTTAGTAGAATTTAGCCATTGTTTTGACTGGTAATTTCTTAAAGCCATCCTTTTATTTTCAATGAATTTAAAGTTTTTTTTTTTCGAGCTTTAGTTTTGGTAAAATTGATAATCTTATGGTAACATGATTTAATAAAAGTTGAAGATAAAACTGTTGTGAATATTGAAGGAATTCATGTGAAGAGTGAATTTAGTCAAGGTGTTTGGGAATTGGGATTTTGATTGCTATAACTGCTTATGTGGATGTTATGTTTGAGTACAATAATGAGTTGTTTGAAGGTGTTGGGATTGCTTATCAAACCTGCTTTTATTTGGTTAATTTTTGGTGAAATAATTTTTTTGAATTAGCAGTTTGAACTTTGAAGCTGCTTATTGCAAACTGCTTTATTTAATATAGTAATAAGCAGATAAGAAGTTTTAATAAACAATCCAAACACCCCTTAAAAACTTGAATAGTTGATGTGTTTTAGGAGTAGGGGTGTCAATCGTGTCGGGCTGCTGGTTGAATTGTTCAAGCTAGACACCACCCGTATTTTATTCTTGGTAAAAACATCAATCCTAACCCGCTCACACTTCGTGTAATCAATCACACCCCGTTTAACCTATTTATCTAAACGTTCAAACGCATTGGCGGGCAATAACCCAAGTTGTAAACGTGTTAATCGAGTTGGTGGGTTGTAAAAAAATGGGTTAAACGGGTTAGTGAGTCAGCCTGTTTAACTAAATAGGTTAAACTGGCAACCCAAACGCGACACGATCAATTAAACAGGTCAAACCGAACACGAACCATCTAAATAAATAGGCCAAACCAAACAAAATCCGTTTTCTAAACGGTTAGATATTTTACCCAAAACCTGATTATTTTTGTGTCATATTTCAAGTCGGGTCATGACTAATTTTGATTTATCCTTTTTTATGAAGGCAAGAATGGGAGGTTTTCCGGTGGATTCGACATCAATGTTTTTCAAAAAGTTCATGCAAGCGGTATGAATTCATTATATATCCTTTCTTTAGTTTTTATATATTGTGTTTCTTAAACATATATTAAAAATCTAAACCATTTTCTTTGCAGGAGACATATCTCAACTACCTGATGTATCCGTTGAACTCGTGAGCAACACACTTGAAGGTTTTATTTTTATACTTCTATATATATTAATATTACAATTTTCTACCTTTCCATACTCCTTTTCGGTTTTTAGTTATGCATTTGTTGACACATTCTTTATATTATTTTGGATACATTCAGATTGCAAGAAACCCATAGTTGCTGCCGTACAAGGACTTGCGCTCGGGGGTGGTCTAGTAGTTGCAATGGTTTGTACTTTTGGTGTATCAAAATTTGTTTACTAAGTTTTGTTTTTTTTTTAAAAAATCATTTTATCATTTTATTTATTTATCTTGTTGGTTTATGTAGGGATGTCATGCTCGTATTGCGGCTCCAAGAACTCAACTTGGTTTGCCTGAATTATCTCTTGGTGTTATGCCCGGTTTCGGAGGTAAGTATATACGTTGAAAAGCATACATTTTTAAAATTCGGTTGCTATGATTTTGTGAAGTAAGCTATAAGTTTATTAAATAATGTAATATGGTTTTGAAATTTTAAGGTACACAAAGACTTCCTAGGCTTTTGGGGCTGTCAAAGGCGATTGATATGATGTTGGTGAGTTTATAATATATATCCACGCGTATCTCTTGCAACACGTTTTGTTATTGTTGATTATCTGATATTGATTATTTATCAATTTAGAGGTGGTGATTTTGACCCATTTACATCTATTTTAACATAAACTTTATTTTTTGTAGACATCAAAACCGATACTCTCTGAGGAAGGTTACAAGCTAGGGCTCGTTGATGCTATATTCCCTCCTCAAGATTTACTGAAAGTGTCTAGACAATGGGCTTTAGACATAGCCGAGGCCCGTAAACCGTGGGTCCGCTCACTTCATCGAACCGACAAGATCGGTTCGTTATCTGAAGCACGTGAGATTATTAAAAACGCTAGACAATTAGCTAAACGTATAGCCCCAAATATGCCACAACATCAAGCATGTCTTGATGTCATTGAGGAAGGCATTGTTCATGGTGGACATGCCGGTGTTTTGAAGGTATTTGGTTTTATTTATTATTTATTAATTAATTTATGTATATTAAAATTATTTTTATATATTTTTAGTTATAATTTTTCTATATAACATAATTTATAAACATTAAATAACTTTATACGAATAAAAGACTCGGTTAGGCTCGCGAGTGGCGAGTCAACTTGAGCTCGATAAGTGAAGTTTGGGCTTGGGCTCGTTTACTAAACAAGCTTATTTAAAGCTCGACTCGGGCTCGCGCTTGTTTAACCTCGGAATGATTCAGTCTTTTGATGGTATTTGCGTTGACTAAATTAATGGTCTATGATTTTGTTTCTTCAGGAGGCTAAGGTGTTTAATGAGCTTGTTCTTTCCGACACATCGAAAGGTCTTGTTCACATATTCTTTGCACAGCGTGCAATCTCAAAGGTACACTTGTTGTTCCAGTTATTATAACCTTTTCTTTTAAAGAATGTTTAAATCTTTACGAAATTTTGATTTTGTTTTCGTTAATGAAAAGGTACCTAAAGTTACCGATGTTGGTCTAAAGCCACGGGCTGTCAAGAAGGTTGCTGTGATCGGTGGAGGTTTAATGGGCTCGGGAATAGCTACCGCCCTAATTCTTGGTAATATAAATGTTGTTCTTAAGGAAGTCAACTCTGAGTATCTTCAAAAGGGACTTAAAACCGTAGAAGGTATTGAATACTTGTATTTTTATGAATCTTTAATCTGCACCAAAGTATACTTATATAGTTGTTTTGACCCGTATTCCAACCGACCCATTTTGAAACCTCTAATGTAATTTATTCACCATGATATATGGTTTTTCTAATTTTACGACGCTTACCATGATAACATTTTCTTTGTTAGGAAACGTTCGAGGTTTGGTTGCAAGAAAGAAGTTAGCACCGGCCCAAGCCAAAAAAGCCTCATCATTGATTAAAGGTGTATTAGACTACTCGGAATTTAGAGATGTGGATATGGTTATAGAGGTATGTTTATCTTTAAAGTATTGTCTTTTACAAACTGTTTTACATCCTAATGACATAAAAATATGTACTTAATAAAAACATTATTTGGTCAAATATAATTCCAGCATTTGCCTAATCAAGTATCTTTTTTAATACAATGTTTCTTACTAATTGTTTTACATCTTAGTAACATAAAAATATGAACTTTAGTGAAGACATTATCTAGTATATATCATTTTTTTGATCATCTTCTTTTAAAAGACTCCTTTTACTTTTCACCAAGTATTTTACATCCTATTAAAATAAAAACATAAACTTTATGAAACCATCATTTGATACGACTCCACATGCTTAATGTTTTCTTAAATTGACTATCTTGATCGAGTTATTCCTATTGCAGGCTGTTATTGAGAATGTTCCATTGAAGCAAAAGATATTTAGTGAGATCGAGAAAGCGTGTCCGCCTCATTGCATTTTGGCAACCAACACATCCACCATTGATCTCAATTTAGTTGGCGAGAAAATAAACTCTAAAGATCGAGTTGTGGGGGCACATTTCTTTAGGTTACACTTCGTATTCCATATCTTTGAACTATTTTATCTATGTTTTGTTTTAAAGCAAATAACTTGAAAAAAAAATTATATAAAGAGTAGAGATGCACTTTTGCAGACTCGAAAAAGATGACCCATTTTAGCAACCAACTTAGATTTTATAACTTGTTTCAACCTGGCATCTGAAGTAACATTAAATAAATATTTTTAACTATGCAAACTAAAGTAAAGATTTTTTTTTTCAAGTTTGTAAAATTTATCTTTTAACGTTCTCACATATTATATGGCAAAACCAGTTCTACAACAGCAATTTGGCAAACTATATAGGTAAAATCAGGAGTTTTTTTTATGACAAAAATGTTGGAATATTGAGTTTGGCAAAAACGGTCAATGAGTCGACTAAATTGTCCTACCCATTGTGCCACCTATACTAATGAACGACGGGGAATTCTGAACTAACGTTTATTTTTATTTTTTTGTGAAATGATTACAGCCCAGCTCATGTGATGCCTCTACTAGAGATAGTGAGAACAGAAAAGACTTCTGCGCAAGTGATTTTAGACCTTATGACAGTTGGAAAAGTTATAAAAAAAGCTCCTGTTGTGGTGGGAAATTGTACCGGTTTTGCTGTTAACCGCACCTTCTTTCCGTACGCACAGGGTGCACATATTTTGCTTCATTTAGGTGTGGATTTGTTCAGAATTGATAGATTAATCAGCAGCTTTGGACTCCCAATGGGACCTTTTCAGTAAGTCAAACAAGTCAATTTTAACTTCAAAATTGATATGAATATTTTAATTTATCGTTTTATGTTGTAATACCTAAATTGAGCATTCTAAGAAACATACGTATAGTCAAAAGAAGATATGCTCTTTAATTTGACACAAACAACTTCAACTAGTAAGTTGACCTTGATAGTCAATCTTTGACTAATAGGAGCAAACTTATAACCATTTAATGAAATTAAAAAAAAATCAAAAATGTGGTTGAACATTTTAAAAAACATACAAATAGGGATACATTCTTATAAGTTGACCTTGAAAGTCAAAGTGTCAGACTATGGGAAATTGAATAATGTTGTATGAATATGTGATTGTAGACTTCAAGATTTAGCAGGATATGGTGTAGCTGTCGCTGTAGGTAAAGAATTTGCCAATGCTTTTCCTGACCGTACTTTCCGGTCTCCTCTCGTTGACCTCTTGATTAAGAGCGGGCGAAATGGTAATTTCTTGAATATTTCTAAAAAAAGTCATGATCTTGAAAGAAAGGTGCTTTTAGTTAACACGTGACTAATTGTTCAGGTAAAAATAATGGAAAAGGGTATTATATTTATGAGAAAGGTAGCAAGCCAAAACCTGATCCCCAAGTGTACTCGGTTATCGAGGAGTCTAAAAGACTAGTCAACATTATGCCTGGAGGAAAGGTAGGATTTTTATTCCATAAACTAAGTGAGTTGTCACTTTGCGAGTCACATTTTGACTCGTTTAGACAAATGGGTCGTTTTGGGTTGTGTTTTTATCCTAAACGGTTTGAGAGTTGCCCAACGTTCGTTTTTTTTTAATATGGACTTTATAGTACTCGCAGGTTAAAGCAACCGACCCATTTGGCAAAAATGACCTTTTCGACCTTGGCCCGACCCATCCAACCGAGACTCTAGTCAAATGAGCTAGATGAATAGTAAGAACTTGTAAATAAATTTCAAATGGTGAGATCACAATTTTGACCCATTTATTTTAATGGGTCAATCTGGGTCGTGCGTTCGTTTCAAACAGGTTGAAAGTTGCTCAAAAAGTTTGTTTTTTTAATGCATTTTTAATCAAAGATGTGTATTGTCGTCATAATATTGTTTCTGTTATCATAATTAACGCACTATTTATTTTAATTCTTTAAAAATATGGACTTTATAGTACATGCGGATCAACCCAACCCGACTCAACTCGTTTGGAAAAAAATGACCTTTTTGACCTTGGCCCAACCCAAACTATTGTTAAATGACATAGATGAATAGCAAGAACTTGTAAATAATATGTTTCTTGAAATATGTCTTTGCAGTCTATTTCCGTTACCGATCAGGAAATAGTTGAAATGATACTGTTTCCGATTGTGAACGAGGCTTGTCGTGTTCTAGAAGAAGGAGTCGTTCGGGCTTCTGATCTTGATGTTGCATCTGTTCTTGGGATGAGCTTTCCTTCTTACCGGTTAGTTCTTAATATGAGTGATTGTTTTCCAAATTATTAAACTTTATTATCCATCTTGTTTCTTAAAAATATATATCTAAGAGTCTTAAATTTAATGCAGTGGTGGTATTGTGTTCTGGGGAGATTTAGTTGGACCTAAACACATATATGCAAGTCTCAAGAAATGGTCTGAAAAATATAGTGATTTCTATAAGCCGTCGAGATTTCTTGAGGAAAGAGCGAAAAGTGGTGTACCATTGGTGAGAACGCAACCGTTCACTTCTTTACTCGCTTTTGTTTGTCGGGTTTTTATTATTATTATTTTTATTTTAAATGATCATCGTCTATATTTGTCGGTGTTGCAGGGTGCACCATTATCGACAGCTACAAGTTCTCGGGCTCGTCTATAGGCAATGGTGGTGGTACAATAATAAGAAGGATATTGGTTTGTAAACAGAATTTCTAGTATTGGTTGTTGGGATAAGTTCTTGAATTTGTTTCAATCTTCACTTGTTTGAAGTTGGTTATTCAAATTTTGATGAATTGCAAGGGTGGGTACACTTTTCTTTAATATGTTACTTGCGTTGATGAAATACTAAGACTATCTATAACGCTACAACACATTCTTCCCACGTGCAAGCTACTTGAATAATGAATACGCGTCAATTTAGCTGGAATAGCAGACGAATATGTACACTAATGAAAAGTAGTGTACAAGAAATATGCAGTCATAAGAGTGTTTATATATAAATTTATAAACAATGCCAAACCAAATGAAATTAACATCCATTCCATTTATTTTAAAGAGAATCAATACATTCACTGCTTCAAACACAAACCTCAACTGTTGTAACTAAATTATCAGATCATTGATTCAGTTTCAGACACAACAAAAAGGTTTGAAACATTATAAAGAACTTCACAAAGCCGCCAGGATATCATCTGCACTGGAAACAGTGAATTCACCACCCGATTCGATATTAGCAACCACCACTTTCAGGTTATCAACCAACAAAGCAAACCGCTTTGACCTGACCCCGAGCCCTTTCTCAGCAAGGTCAAGCTCCAGCCCGAGTGCATGGGTGTAGGTTGCAGACCCGTCGGCTAAGAACTTCACATTCTTGGTCTCTGGGTACGATTTCTTCCAAGCCTTCATCACAAACGAGTCGTTTACTGCATATTAAAAAGAACATCACTTGAGTACACAGCTTTTTATCAAGCACATGTTAAAGCTAGTTTTAATAAAAACTTACCACTAATCAACAAAATGTCCTCCACACCCTTTGATTTGAGCTCTTCAGATTTCTCAATGTAGCCCGGGACGTGCTTCGTACTACATTGCACGAATCATCAACAAAAATTTGTTACAATTTCAAACAAGAAAAATCCAATTTTTACATATAAATGGTTTAAGTGTTGTATAATAATAACTAGGCTTGTTAAAACTCAAACTAAGCCGAGCTTAAACTAGTTCTAGATCAAGCCCAAGCTTATTAAGGCTCATTTAACAAACAAGTTCGAGACAAGCTTTATAAAGATATAATTTTTATTTCATATATTTATATAATAACTATTATTGTATATAATAATATATATAAACATTTGACAGAATTAATTAATCACATATACTTATATTATAAAAAAAACATATTTTATACATATATATATATATATATATATATATATATATATGCAAATGCATATAACTATAAAGATGTATAAATAAAATAATTAATTAAATGATAACCAAGCCAAGCCCGAGCCGAGCTTGACAAACACAGCTCTAAACAAGCCAATCTCGAGCTTGAATTCCTAAAACTATCTCGGGATCAGCTCGGCTCGTTTACACTTTACACACCTATGGCCCTCATAGACACAATAAGCAAAACCCTAAAAATCCAAAATTGATACAAGATCTATATAATTGAGCAGCAATTTAATATACACAACTTTGCTAATAAGCTTCCAATTACCAACAACTAAGCAACTAACAACTTAATTATCAGCATAATTTAATAAATTATATAAAACTTTAAAATTAAAGTACCTGCAAGTAGGAGTAAAGGCACCGGGAACACCAAAGAGAACGACTTTCTTGCCGGCGGCGAGAGAGTGAACGGAGACTTGCTGCAGCTGATCATCGTCGTCGAAGTAAGCTAGGGTTCCGTCGGGTATCGTATCGCCTACTTTGATCGGAGCCATTAACGGTGATGGTGATGATATTATTGATGAAATAATATAATAATAATAATAATAATAAAATAATTTACTGGTGAGAAATTTATTAGGTAGGTGAAGCGGACTTGAAGGTGGTTTTGTAATTAATTGAGTTGATAATTTGGGGTCCGTTATTATTATTATTATTATATTATTCTTATTATTATTCGTCCGGTCTGCGGTGCGCGCATATAATGTGTATATGTGTGAACCATTGGGCGGACAAAAGTGAAATTGCAATAAGTTTGACGTTATTTTACTAATCTCATGAAAATAACGTTAAAAGTGGTGGAAGACTAATTAAGCATCATGTGGTGACGTTGATAGCTGAAAGACAATAATACATGCTTTCATTATTCACGTTGATGAATATATCAGTCTCAATTTTTAGATTCTGTCGATTTTATTTGTGTTTGTGAACACATTCGTTACCTTAATAAACGAACACGAACATAAAATCTCGTTCGGTAAACGTTTGTGTACACATATTATTTCCTTAACAAACGAACATGAACGAGGTCTTATTCGTGTCCGTTCGATTCGCTTACAGCCCGTCCTTCCGTAAAGAAATTCATGGAGCAACGGCCTTTGGTTATTATTATCATTATTTATTTATTTAATTTTTAAGACATTATTATTAAATATAGTTTGACCAAGCAGGCTGGAATTGGAATTGTTCTGACGAATTTATGGTATATTAAATTCAGAGTAAATTACAATAAATTTGATCATTTGATTTGGTTATTTATAAATTTATTGCATTGATCATCAAAATATTCAACTTTTGGTTAGTTCTTATATAAAGTAAAGAGCAAGTGTTAAAAAATCAATGGTAACCTGCAAATCTTAAAATGTTAAAAAATCAATTGTAACTTATAATCTTAAAAGCACTCTTTCACACGACGAAATTAAAAAGCGTCATTTGTACATGACACACCAATTAAATTTACTGTTGCTAATTGTTTTATACTTTTTTTTGTCTTTTCATGTACACTATTTGCCATATTCAAGAATGTGAACAAAACCTTTTGAAGCCCGAATCGTATCTTAAAATATTTTTCTTCTTTTTAATATAACTTTTTCTATTAATTCTTCTCAAAATTTGTGTCTATTTCTTTCTACAAAGCATGCATTGGTTTTAAAGATTTTGTAAACATCTTGTAAAATTTTGAGCAATTCATTTTTAGCTTTAAGTCTCTCCTCAAAACTAAAAGAATTTGTGACACACAATTAGTTTCATTTTTTTTATCCAAAGGAAATACCATGTAAATGAGTTTTAATGAAGTTATAAGTGATAGTGAACTTAAGATTTGACTTGCTTAATTGGCTATAGTTGACACAATTACTAAACATTTATTTTCTCATAAAAATTAAGTTACTTGAGTATGATCGGAAAAATATTATTACTTTTGTAGTAACAATACAATACATTTGCGATAAATAATGAGATCATGAGTTGGTATGAACGATTAGAGAATGCTTTAAAGTTCTTCTTTCGGTTTTCTTTCAAAACCATATAAATGGTTGCAATAGTTGAGATCGTGGGCATCTATAGATTTCCAAGATAATAGTTAGCATGATATTTCAATATGCAAAATTTACTTTAATGCGGAAGCTTTGCAATATACGTAAAATCAAAGTTTATATTCCTCATGCAAACATCTATTCATACATACTTATTTTTAAATCATTATTTGTTTGTTACTAGGTCTCAAGTAACTACTTTCTTTTGAATAGTTTGATGTGAACCACTCACTGAAAAGTTTTAACAAAATAATAAACAAAAATAAAGGTGTGGTCTAAATTTTACCTCATTCAAGTACTCTCTTTTTTTGAACAGTTTGATATGAACAACTCACTGAAAAACTTTAACAAAATAATAAATAAAGATAAAGGATAAAGATAAAGGTGTGATCCAAACTTTACCCCATTAATTTTTCCGTACCCTAAACAAACAAAAGCAATACCTAAGCACTCTTGCACATCGTGCATAAAAACTTGTAAATCAATTTTTCAGTGAAAGATGTTAGAAACAAATTCTTGCAACAACACTTAAAACAAAGGAAAGGCCTCAAGTAAAGATACATGGCTTGCTTGATTAAGTTATATATATATATATATATATATATATATATAGGGGAATGTTAACGTACAAATGAAATTAACGTGTTAAAAGTGAGAATCAAGTAGAGTAATTATAAATACAAGAAGAGTAATTATGTAATTAAATCATAGAGTAATTACATAATTACTCTACTTATATATATAATTACTCTACTTGATTCTCGCGTTTAGCATGTTAATTTTAGTTGTATTTGATCCAAACCCTATATATATATATATATATATATATATATAATATATATATATATTGTTGGTATCATTTAAGAACTCTAAAAAAGTTAGGAACTCTTAGAAACCCTTAACAACCAAAAAATTTTTTTAATTTTTTTTCTATATTAACATTATTTAAGAGTTGTTTTATCATATTTTATATAAATTTTTTTGATTTCATATATTAATCACAAGTTTACATATATGTAAAATTTATGTACTAACAAATTTACATAAGTGTCAAACAAAACATTGATATGTATAAAAACTAATGTTCAAAAGTGTAATTGTAGATATAGATATAAAATTTGATAAAACTAATCTCAAAGAACATTAACATACAAAATTTTTATAACAAACATTAGTTTTCAAGGGTTCCTTCAAGTTCTTAAATAATATAACAGTTCTGTAATGATAATCATCCTATATATATTATATTAGTTTATCATAATTCATTTTGTATATTAAATATAAATACATAAGATTCGAGCCAAAAAATATATATGACTTTCCAAAAGCCTCTTGATCTATGGATTATAAATGGCATCAAGCTTTTACCATTATCATGGATTCGGGTTTAGAACCCAAACGCGTGCAGATCTGAATATCATATAGAGGCGTGCAGCTTTTCTTCATGCTATTGGTCTTCAATGCATGCTTTCAAGGCGTCTTTGTGAGTTTGTATGAACTCTCTTTGCGAGTTCGTATTTGTTTGTTAAGGCCTTAAGTACTCACTTTTTTTTGAACAGTTTGATGTGAACCACTCACTTAAAAGTTTTAACAAAATAATAAATAAAGATAAAGGTGTGGTCCAAACTTTACCCCATTTAAGTACTCTATTTCTTTTGAACAGTTTGATGTGAACCACTCACTGAAAAGTTTTAACAAAATAATAAATAAAGATAAAGGATAAAGATAAAGGTGTAGTCCAAACTTTACCCCATTAATTTTTCCGTACCCTAAACAAACAAAAAGTAATACCTAAGCACTCTTGCACATCGTGTATAGAAACTTGTAAATCAATTTTCCAGGAAAAGGTGTTAGAAACAAATTCTTGCAACAACACTTAAAACAAAAGAAAGGCCTCAAGTAAAGATACATGGCTTGCTTGATTAAGTTATATATATATGTGTGTGTGTGTGACTTTACAAAAGCCTCTTGATCTATAAATTATACATGGCATCAAGCTTTTACCATATTATCATGGATTCGGGTTTAGAACCTAAACGCGTGCAGATCTGAATATCATATAGAGGCGTGCATCTTTTCTTCATGCTATTAGTCTTCAATGCATGCTTTCAAGGCGTCTTTGTGAGTTTGTATGAACTCTCTTTGCGAGTTCGTATGAACTCCAAGGTTATCTTGGGTCTTTCGCCTGGGATGCCTTCTACCTCCACATCCTCTTCTTTATCTTCATTTTCAAACATCGGTCCACCGGTGTCTTTCATGCCTTCAAGGTACGGATGTGTACTTGTGGGCACTATGGACTTAAAGACGGTGCTGGTTCCGATGAAACCGGGTGGTGGTAGTTGTGGTGGCATGTCGCCGGAGTGGTTGAAATTAAAGAAAACGGGTATGTGTCTTGTTGGTTGAAAACAATCGTCATGTCTACCTTTTCAAGACTCGGCGGAGAAGATTTCAAGATTCTTGAATTCTGTGATAATATCGGAGAATCGGGAAAAGATTTCGGTGACAGACACAACGCCAAAGAATCTGGGTTGGTGTTTGTTTGCCGAAACAGTGGACGGACAACACCAAGAACTGTTTGCCGGCAAGACAACGACAGCGGCAGAAGTTAAGAGTGAGGGTGGGTTTTCTGTGGAGGTGAATTTGATGGTGGTCGTCGGCCATTCTTTAGAGGTTGCGGGTGGTAACCTTTTGTCGGAGCTTAAGGTCCCACGAATGACGCCATTGTTGGAACCCTTAATGAAACATGTCATGACCATGTTGGATTCAACATGACACCTCAAAGAGAATGGTGATTAATAAATGAGCGAACATTAACAAACTTCAGGACTTATACAATACAAGATCATTACAACAATTAACTAAAGTTTTCTAGAGAGAAAACTTCCGAATTTTATTCTTCTAGCTATATGTCCTCCTCTTTTCATTCTATCTTCCTCTATCATATAAAGAAGAAGAGGGTGTCTCCTTTACCCAAAGAACTCTTCTCTTCCTTATCTATTGAGCATTGACCATTGGTTTCTTTCATCCTTTCATTGGGTCTTCATTTTCCTCTCTTTTACCCAGTTGGCTTTGATTCATACCAAGAGACATGCTTGTCTCGAGCTTCACATTTAGTCAGGAGAACAGTGTTTCTTGCGCACCTTTATATTTGACTTCTTCTTTTGACTTGTTTAACCATTCTGTCATCCTTATCTTTCCTTGTTGGACTTTCCTTTTTGGGATTTGGTTGAGCCTTCCTCAATTTTCACCATTTGCTTAGTCATGGGCTACCCTGGAAACATGGTTACGAGGTAGGCTCTTCATCTTTTATGAGACAATGACATTGTCTAATGATCTTTAAGACTTTAACTACATATTTTGATTTTGTAAACTGTTTATGATTTCCAATGAAGTTTTGTAAGGTAATTTCATTTACTTACTTGTCAGCTAATTCTATTTCAGGAAGGAAACAATGAGACCTCCATTAGCCAGACACAAACTTCTAAAAGAGATGGCCCACATCCGCGAGGAACTTGCCCCATAGTCAACTACCTCCCACGAGATGCTCGTGGCACACCACAAAGATCTACTGGACAATATTTCGAATATGGAAACTAGCTTAAAGTTCCTAGATAAGAAGGCTAATGACGAAACATCCCAAATTCCTCACCGAAATGCAGAAACAGACAATTGGGTGAGATTCGAAGATCATTAGGTAGCGGTTGCGACTCACTTGGTGGCCCAAGTCACACACATGCAAAATCAAGAAGCAACTTCAATTTCCATCCTAAACGAACTAAAATCGGGAGAGAAAAGACACACTCGAATGTTAAACCAAAAAATAACAATGATATTGGGTGATTCGTCGGCAGCGTTTTTAGGCCTCATGGGGCAATGGGTGGCGACCTGATATGCACATGACGGGTCACAAGACTGCTATGTTTGGGCCGCAGCTGCGATGTTATTACTCACGTATTTGGTTATAGTGCGCATTGTCACATATTACCACATGGCAACGGAAGACCCATCGCGCTTCCTTGGGTAAGGTGCGTGACAAACGCTTGTTTTACCATGGCTGTTATGTCTGTGATATTGGTGTGTCTAGCAACTTTTGTGGCCGAACTTAATGTGGGTCTAGTTGTCGGCATCATGGTGTTAGTGTTGCTGTTTGTTCTTCTTTTAGCAGGGAGTGGCACGAATGTTTGGTAGGGGAGGTTTTTAGACTCATGATTCCGCATATATAAGAAAAGAAAGGGTATCCGAATTTGTTAGGTTTTATAGGAAAGGAATATGATTTGTTAGTTTTGAGCAGACTGGATTTGGTGTGACCAATTTATGGTGTATTAAATTCAGAGTAAATTACAATGATTTAGATCATTTGATTTCGTTATTTATAAATTTATTATTGTATTGATTATCAAAATATTTAACACTTGGTTAGTTCTTAATGTAAAAGATCATATCTTGTAATATAAAGTAAACATCATTTGTTAAAAAATATCTGTTGTATCTTACAAATCTTAAAATATCAAATCTATCTTAAAATGTTGAAAATCAATTGTAACTTACATATCTTAAAAGGTAAAATCTTAAAAAACACTCTTTCACCCATTAGAATATATATTAAAAAGGGGATTTTCTCCCCCTTCATAAATACACTATTCATTTTACTATTCAATTTAATAATATTTTAATATATTTTATTTTCTTATTAATTAACTTTTACTATATATTTGTTATTTATATATATATATATATATATATATATATTCTAACTTTGAAAAAATAATACATAGAAATCTATACACCGTCACTTGGTTTTTATTACCTTTACTTACTTTTTTTTTCCAACTAATTAAAAAAATTTAACAAACAAAAATTTTAAACTTTAAACTTGGGTAAGTGTCGGTTTTACATTTTTATTTGTCTGGTTATACTATTTTTTTTAACTTTGCTTTCGTGTTTCTTATAGTTAGTCTTACAATGATCGAAAGTTTTACCATGATTTAAAAATATCCCGTCATCACATGTTTTTATATCCACGCTTCGACGTTTGCGCCTTTATAATATATTTTGTTTCTTACAAATTCATGTTTACGCATTTATGTTTGTGCCACCGATACTAACAAAATTTGCATCGGTTCACAACTATAACGTTCCGATCTTTTGGTTTTACATATGATAATTTGTTGTATATTGGCATTGAATGGTTTATTTCTTTTGTTTAGTTTCAATGTTGTAACCTGATACAGGATGAATTTGCGTCAATTCACAACGCGTTCGTGGTTTAACGTTTTTACGTATGTTTTTTCCCAGTTCAATGGTCCCATCGCGAAGCGCGGGCCTAAATCCTAGTTAGATTTAAAAAGTGTCATTTGCACTCGACAACCAATTCACCGTAAGTAATAGTTTTTTTTGTCTTTTCATGTGCGTACGTACCAACGGGTTCATTTAACGACCCCGTCTTATAATTTGTCATATTCAAGAATGTGAACAAAACCTTTTGATGTGCAATCATTTCTTGTTCTAAACATAAACATCTTTGACCGAGTCAAGCCAACAAAATTTTTTTGGTGTACTTTCTAATAGCTAATAGTTTTTTTAAAGCTGATTTAAATGCTTCAACTTTTTTATGTTGCCTAAGACAACGATAAACTATTGTTGTTGTGGTTTCCGTGATTTTTGAGTCGGAATTGAAGTGTTAAATAATTGGGGACTGTTAAAATCCCATCACTGGTAGACTCGAAAAAAAACACGTTATTTATAAATAAATTTCTTTTGACAAACTTAACATTCATCAAAATGTTAAGTCTTTTTAAGTTCAACCTACAAATCAACATAAACAACTCCATTAAATCAACTTAGATCACCATTAGACTCCTCCAAACACACTCTTAAACTACAAGTTTAACTTCGATCTCGGTCGTTTTCCTCGATTTAATCCTCTACAACTTCAGCAGCAACATCAGTATCTAACAACAACAATAACAAATCACTAGTTAGAGATCTTTACTTTAATGGGAATAACCGAATAATAATCATAACTAAAAGAGTGTTAACTTGTTCGATTCAGCCCCTTACGCCACATGGGGTATCTCTACTTGTTCTTCAATAATATTGCTATCATTTTCATCAGAAACATCTTCAACTTTGACTTTTTCATCGATAGCAAGTTTGACTTTATCGTCTTCAACTTTCACCTGATCATTTAAAATCGAAGCAATATATTTATTCTTACGAAAAGCTACAAGAAACGGGTTTGTAGTGGTATAAACTTTTCCTTGAAGCCTCGAATCCAAATTTTTATTATCGTCATCTTTCTTCATGGTCAACGTTACTTGACCTCTAACAATTCTCAAGACCCGAACTTTGACTTCTTGACCGACTACAAGCGATGGCCCATCACCCATTATACTTCCAAACCCTTCATCGGCTTCTTCAGAAGCCGGTAAAAACCCTTCATCACCTTCCGGAAGGTTTATAAACGCACCCGAACGTGTAAGATTTTTAACGGTTCCTTCAAGTTCTTGACCCGTAATAAATTTAGTACCTTTTCTCCCCTCGTCTCGGTCCCGCCTTGCGTTTGACTTTTGACCCGGGTTTTTGGTAACGGGTTCGTTTTCCCGCATGGTCAACGAGATCCGGCCCGTTTCGGTATTTGCCTCAACTAACTTCACCTTGACTTCTTGACCAACCGAAACAACATTTGAAACATCCTTAACGTAATCGTCACTTAACTGTGAGACGTGAACCAGCCCGTCTGTAAACGCACCAAAGTCAACAAACGCTCCAAACGATTGGATTGACTTTACCCGTGAAAGTTGCACCGGGAACCAAGTCTTCATCTTTCAAGGGTGGCATTTCACTCTTTCTAACGGGTCGTAATTTTTGTTTGAATTTGTCAACTGGTGATGTTGGTTTTGAAGTTTGACCAGAATCTTGACCCGACACAGGGGAGTCCAATTGGTCAACTTGGTCAACGGGTGCATCCACAACAACTTCCACCCCAGTGGCAAATATTACTCCAAATCTTGGTTTACTGTGGGACCCGAATGTCCTAACATGTGGTAATAATCTAAGGGATGTTGATAGAGATATCAGTCTTTCGGTTGAGCCTTTTGAATCAAAACATTTTATCGAACCGGTTTTGGTTTTTGTTGTACTAAAAGTGCACCCGGGGATAAGAGAGATACTGCTTGTTGACGATGGGATAACGGGTGTCATCTTGTTATTCGATTATGAACGGGCCGGGTAGTGATTATGCTACTTCTGTATCAGCTACTTCACCTGTTGGCTGTTTGAGCAAATACAACATATATGTTATCAAAGTCAAACAGGGTCAACTTGAGTCATATTTCTTTGCTAAAACGGTCAAACGGGTTAAAAGTCACCCATGACATGATCAAGTAATTCGCTTTATTTAAAAAATATGGATCTTTTTGAGGAAAATTTGCAAAGAAAGATAACCAAAGATCCCAAATTAGTCAGATCAAATTTCAATGCTAGCAATGGGTATGTAAAACGGGTTAAAAGTCACCCATGACATAATCAAGTCAACCGCTTTATTCGCAAAAATTGGATCTTTCTCAGGAAAAATTGTCAACAACTATTACCAGATATCCCAAATTTCACAAAGTAAGAACAATTTCCGTTTTTCTGATAATAATTATAAAACTAAACAAGAAAAAAAAAGTGCAGACGGGCTTATGAATTTCAGTACGCCCTGCTTGTGGTGTGCACATATAATGTATATATGTGTGGGCTGTGTGGGCCCTCGGTGGGGAAAAAGCACACTAATTTTGACGTTATTTTACTAATTTTGTGAAAATAACGTTAAAAAGTCGCTGAAGGTTAATCATGCATCATGCATCGATTGGTGGCGTTGGTAGCCGAAAGTCAAGGGTACACGCACCAACCGGCCGATGGTTGACTGCTATGTGCCTTATGTCCAAGGCTTGATGCAAAACTACTATCGAGTCGGGAGTGCCAGCGGAAGCAGCCACTCTATTCCTACGGGGCAGAGGTAAGGTGGTCTACCATAGCTTTGATATCGGTGGGATTTACTGATTACAATGATCTTGATCTTATGAGTTTCAGTACTACATTGCCAAGGAAACAAGATATAAATGATTAAATGTGCTTGAATCTTAATTTTGCTTACAGTTTTTCTTTTTTTTTAAACATATAACATCAGATCACAATCAAAATGGATATGTAAATGCTACATTGTTTAAAGTGATCAAATAAGTAGATAAGCCAATATTTCATCAACCCCATCATCAAGAAACTATGAAAGATTGAAAAAATAACAATGAAAAGTATGAAAATTGACACTGACCCATTACTCAGAATTGACAAATTGTTGAAACCCAAGTGGGAAATAAGTTTTTACCTTAAAATTAATATAATGGAGATTGTAGGGTTTGTGTGATGATGATGATTGATGTGTAACGATTAACGATGAAAAAGATGGAAATTGAAAGGTGAGTTTTTAAACCCTTATCTCGTTCATCTTCCATTTTTTTATATTTTCATCTTCAGTTTTGATATATGGTTGTATACTTGTATGTGGTAACTATTATATTTTTTCACTTTGGGATATAGCTTAGAAACATCAAATGGGTGTTTCAAGTTTTAACCATTATGGTCATAAAACTCCTGATTAGGCGTAGATTAAGCATTAGTCGTTACTTCACGGACTAGTCGCTGATTAATCGTTATTTGATCAAAATCGGTTAAAATCGAAATATATATATAGGGGAGAATTTAATGAGAAACTTAAAAATAACAGAGAACTAAAATACCATATCTTTTACATGTAAAAACATAATATAAAGTTTGATTTCACATGTAAAAAATTAATTCAAGCATAAACTTTTGGAGTTTTTGCTTATAAATACATGTATAAGACATTTCAATATAAAATTTTAATTTTGTAAAAAGTGTATTTTTTAAACCTTTTTTTTTAAACAGCTTCTACATGTGTTTATATGTAAAAACTCTAAAATGATAATGTAAAAATGTGTTTTATACATGTAAAACTATTTTATTTTTTATTTTTTTTACATGTAAAAGACATATTTCTTTAATCAATTTTTCACTTTTTTGTGGTTTCCTTTTAAACCTATCAGTCTGTCAAAAATTTATATTTAAATACAAATATATTTCAAAAATTTAAATATAAATTACAATTCAATAAATCCCTATTACTCGCTAGTCTCTTTCTAACCGCTTACACGACTAGTGTAGAGTGATTTCTACAACAATGTTGTCCAAGTTAAATAACTTGAAAACCAGAACTAAAACTAAAATTTCGGTTTTTTCTTAAAGCACCTTTCAAAATTACCTTTTTAACTCTTTGATAAGACTATTTAATATCTTAATTTGTTTTTAGTTTGATTTAAATAGATGTTTGTTTTAATGTGAAATTTATATTGAAACAAAGATAAAATCAAACACATTGGAATGATATACTGTTTTTTAGAATGGTGATTTTATTGTATTTAGGCTACTACACCCTCCAAATATAGAGAGTCTCGATATGTCACTCCGGTTAAACTATGTTGTCTTAACCGACCCCACAATGGCTTCAGAGTTTGGCTTAGACGTTCCCATCAAATATTATAAATTATAAAAAAAATAATAAAAAAAAAGACAAACAAATTTAAGATGATAATCTAAATAAAGTATTGTTATTCATTGTTGTATTGCAATCATTAGTATCCAAAAAGTTAGTTTATTATACAATTTTTTTTACCAGAATATACGCAATGTGAAATTAGAATCACTAGATATTTAGTCATATGCGTATTTCTTCAATCATTTTAAACAAAATTATTGACTCACAAGTCACATCCATCCATCAAATCAAAAATCTGGTAAGCTTTCAGTTGTTTGATCCATTTCTTGCTTATATAATTAATTTCACTATTACTCATATCATATATTAATCTTTAGCTCCAAACATTAGTATGTTATCTTCAATCTTCACTTCAAGTTGAAAAAACATTGACCCATGAATTTGAACTCAGAGTTATAGTCAACTGCATATTTAGTCAACTTCTCAAAACCATGGAAGCCAAAAGACTGTTACAAATGTTATGTCGACTGCAAATCTTGAAGCTTTTAGTGTTAATCATAAGTCTTGTAGCTGTTATCATTATTATATCTCAGTTAATCACTTTCCCTTACAAGAGTTACATTTTTATGTTGCCACCTGTCACCAAGGGTATTTCGGTCAACCAAACGGTTATTTATAACGGGTCCGGTCTGGTTCTGAAAACATTGTCGGTAAATGTGTCAAAAGGAGAAGGAGGATGTAAAGGGTATGATTGTCAACCAGGTCAAACATGGTCAATGAAGGGTATTTTGGTCAACGAAGCGGATATTTATAATAACGACGGTAATGAGTCTGGTCCAGTTCTGAAAACATTGTTGGTAAATGCGTCAAAAGTAGAAGAAGAGTGTAAAGGGTATGATTGTAGTAATGGATCTTTAAACACACAAACTGCAGTGAAACAAAATGGTTCGGGTCAACTTGGTCAAACTGCAACACGGTTTTCTTACATGGTTTCGGTTCTTGAGTCAACGGTTGCTGCTCGTTTCAGTGTAGGGACTTTCTCATTGTTATGATTATCTATTTTAGGAAATACTGGTTTTGAGTTTGACTAATTTATTTTTCTGTTTTGCATATTTTAGAAAAAAAAGTTGTTATCTGCTCGTGACCGGGAACTTAACCGTGCACGAATGAAGATTGAGAGCGGGCCAACGTTAGGGAACACTGACGGGCTTGATGGTACTCTTTATCACAATCTTTCCCGGTTTTTAAGGTGAAATATATTTTTTAGGGGCATTTGGATTCGAGTAGTCTCAGTAATCAGTTTCTTGTTATTTGACCCGAAAAAATCATAATCTGAACACGACCCGAACACGACATGAAAAAAATCATGTTTTGGGTTGGCATGCTAACTCGTTAATAACCCGGGTTGTATTCTGGCTGACCCATTTAGTTGAGCAAGTTGACCCGTCAACTGGTTTGGTTAAACATGCCAATGCGCTAACTCGTTTATGACCCGTGTTGTCCATTTTTTACAACCCACTAACCCGATTAACAATTTTAGAACTTGATTATTACCCGCCAACCCGTTTCAAATGTTTAGATAAATCGGTTAAACGGGTCGACTTTGGGCTGACCTGTTTAAATAAACGGGCCATGTTCGGTTTGACCTGTTTAGCCCATTTAGTTAAGCAAGTCAACCCATCAACCTGTTTAGTTAGCCATGTCAATCCACTTAACTCGTTAATGACCCGTTTTGTCCATTTTTTGCAGCCTGCCAATCCGATTATTCTATTAACACGCTTACAACTTGATTATTAAGTGTGTGAAATTTATTGTTGATGTTTTTTATACGGATAAAAATACGGGTCATGTTCGGGTAGACATTCTGTAATCTCTCTTTTTCAGCAGGAGTTACAAGTTGATGGAAAATACTTTAAAAGTTTATATCTACAAAGACGGTAAAAAGCCGGTTTTTCATGATCCAAAACTAAGGGGAATATATGCTTCAGAAGGATGGTTCATAAAACTAATGGAGAACAACAGAAACTTTGTTGTAAAAGATCCTAAAAAGGCGCATTTGTTCTATCTACCGTTTAGTTCACTAAAGCTAAGAATCACGTCTCAAGAGCGAACTCTCAAGTCCCGTAAAGATTTAGAAGAGCGTTTAAAGAATTACACGAGTTTGATTGCTGCAAAATATCCTTTTTGGAACAGGACTAACGGGACTGATCATTTCCTTGTTGCTTGTCACGATTGGGTACGTTTACATATATACTAGGAGTGTGCATGAAACTGAAATAACTGATGTAAAAATGAAATAACCAACATAACCAAACTGACGGTTTGGTTTTATGTTTTTTTTTTTTTCAAAAACTGAATTTCTGTTTCGGTTTTGCATGTACTGAAAACTGAACTGAACCCGTAAAAACAGAGAAAACCGAATTTTGTTATTGAGTTTGTGGATTATAATTATTATTTCTGAAGGTTAAGTAATAAAAGGTGTAGCCCAAAAATTATAGGCCCGAATGTGTAATAATCAGTTAATCATTAGGTTACAGAAAAAAAAGTTTGGCTCAAAGTTTTTGGCCCAAACTCAATACTTTAGGCCATGTTTCGGTTCAAAATCTTCAAGCCCAAATGCCGAAGCTAAAAGAACGGTTTTCTAAAACCTAGAAGCCAAATTCTCGTTTTTTATGTTCGGCTTAAGCCCAAAACCAACCCATGCACACCCCAAATGGCGAAACCGAAACGGTTTTGACCGTTGATTTAATTTTTCTAGTCGATGAAGCTAACAAAAGATCATATGGGAAACTGCATTCGATCTCTTTGCAACTCGAATCTCGCTACCGGGTTCAAAATAGGCAAAGACACAACTCTTCCCGCTACATACATCCGTAGCGCAGATAGCCCGGTTCAAGATCTTGGTGGAAACCCGCCTTCAAAAAGGCCCATTTTTGCATTTTTTGCAGGCGGTATGCACGGGAACTTAAGACCGATTTTACTTCAACATTGGCAAGATAAAGAGCCCGACATTAAAATACTCGGGCCAATGGCCCGTGACATTGAAAGTAAAGCTAAATACCGAATGTACATGAAAAGTAGTAAATACTGTATTTGTCCACGTGGGCATGAAGTATACAGCCCGAGAGTTGTGGAGTCGATATACTACGAATGTGTTCCGGTTATTATTTCGGATAACTATGTCCCGCCTTTTTTTGAAGTTTTGAATTGGGAGGCGTTTTCGGTTTTCGTTTTGGAGAAAGATGTGGTGAATTTGGGTCAGATCCTTAGAGCGATACCGGACGAAACGTATTCGGAAATGCAGAAGAGAGTGAAGATGGTGCAAAAGCATTTTGTTTGGAATAAAAAGCCTGTGAAATTTGATTTGTTTCATATGATTCTTCATTCTGTTTGGAACAATAGAATTTTTATGAATCTTTAATTTAATGTATCAATAAGCCAAAAGTGACCCACATGTGATAACTGATAAGATTCTCTGCACAAGCATTCTTTTTAGTTTAGTTTATTAACAGGTTCATATAATAATAATAATACAGTTGTTATATTAAGTTCAGTAGTTATTAATTTGACAGTTTCTGCTATCATGCTGCAAATATTATGTAGACTGCAAATCTTGAAGCTTTTGGTATTAATCATAAGTCCTGTAGTTGGTGTTCTGATAATTATATCTCAGTTAATCACTTTGAGCATACCACTTGTCACCAAGGGTATTTTGGTCAACGGAACGGTTATTTATGATAACAACAGTAACGGGCCCGGTCCGGTTCTGAAAACATTGTCGGTAAACGTGTCAAAAGGAGAAGAAGGGTGTAAAGGGTATGATTGTAGTAATGGATCTTTGATCACACAAACTGCAACACGGCTTTCTTATATGGTTTCGGTGCTTGAGTCAACGGTTGCTGCTCGTTTCAGTGTAGAGCCTTTCTTATTGTCATGATTTTCTATTTTGTAGAATATTGGTTTTAAATTTGAACTTTTTTTTTTCATATGTTAGAGAAATAAGTTGTTATCTGCTCGAGACCGGGAGCTTGAACATGCGCGGATGAATATTGAAAACGGGCCCGTGTTAGGGAACACTGAAGGACTTCATGATTCTCTTTATCACAATCTTTCTCGGTTTTTAAGGTGAAATTTTTGTTTATGGGGCGTTTGGATGCGAGTAGTCTCAGTAATCCGTTTCTTTTTATTTGACCCGAAATAACAGAATCACTGTATCCAAACACTAAAAACTAGGGGTGACAATTTCCAACACAACCCGGACACGACATGTAACAATCAGGTTGTCTACGGGTCGACCCGGGTAGTTAAACAGGCTGGCCCGTCTCCTGTTTGGTTAAACATGTCATTACACTAACTCGTTTATGGCCCGTTTTGTCTATTTTTTTACAACTGTCCAACCCGAATAACAAGTTTACAACATGATTATTGCCTGCCAACCCGTTTGATCCATTTAGATAAACGGGTTGAACAAGTCGTGTTCGGGTTGACCTGTTGTTCGACCCGCGAACCTGTTTAGCTAAACATATCAATCCACTAACCCATTAATGACCCATATTTTTACAGCCCACCAACCCGATTTATCACAAGCCAACCCGTTTGACACGTTTAGATAAACGGGTTAAACATGTCGTGTTTGGGTTAGATGATATTTAAGTGTATGCAGGTTTTAATGTATTTGACACAAATAAAAACATGGGTCGTGTTCGGGTTGAAAAATTCAAACCCGCCAACCCGACACGACTGACACCCTGTGATATCTTTTTCTTAACAGGAGTTACGAATTAATGGAAAAAACTTTAAAAGTTTACATCTACAAAGAAGGCGAAAGCCCGGTTTTTTCATGATCAAAACTAAGGGGGGTCTATGCTTCAGAAGGATGGTTCATGCAACTAATGAAGAAAAACATTAACTTTGTTGTAAAAGATCCTAAAAAGGCACATTTGTTCTATCTACCGTTTAGTTCGGTAAAGCTAAGAATAACGTCTCAGGAGCGAACTCTCAAGTCGCGCAAAGATTTAGAAGTACGTTTAAAGAATTACACGTCTCAGGCCCATTTTTGCATTTTTTGCAGGCGGTATGCACGGGAACTTAAGACCGATTTTACTTCAACATTGGCAAGATAAAGAGCCCGACATTAAAATACTTGGGCCAATGGCCCGTGACATTGAAAGTAAAGCTAAATACCGAATGTACATGAAAAGTAGTAAATACTGTATTTGTCCACGTGGGCATGAAGTATACAGCCCGAGAGTTGTGGAGTCGATATACTACGAATGTGTTCCGGTTATTATTTCGGACAACTATGTCCCGCCTTTTTTTGAAGTTTTGAACTGGGAGGCATTTTCGGTTTTTGTTCTGGAGAAAGATTTGGTGAATTTGGGTCGGATTCTTAGAGCGATACCAGACGAAAAGTATTTGGAAATGCAGAAGAGGGTGAAGATGGTTCAAAAGCATTTTGTTTGGAATAAAAAGCCTGTAAAATTTGATTTGTTTCATATGATTCTTCATTCTGTTTGGAACAATAGAGTTCTTATGTAACTGTTTTGAGTTTTATGCTAAGTATTACTTAAAATGTATATTTTATGTATATGTAATGCATGTAAAAATGATAACAGAAGGCATTTGCAGAGACAAAATAATGAACTGTAATATGGCAAACAATTAAGATCATCACAAAACTAACACATATTTGTAGAGTAAATAATAATCCAAGAACAACTAAAATCATTTCAAGATTTCAACTTAACACAAACAGCAATCATTCACTCATTCTTCCATGCGGTTTTCATCGGTGTCTTGTTCAACCTTAACTTTGTTCTTATGTTTATCCATCGCACCCGGAGCAACAAGCATGTGAAGACTCTGATCAAGTTCCTTCAATTTTTCCTTCCTTTCCTTTTTAGTCTTAACCTTCAACCTGCATCGTCATAAACAACACGTTACGAAAATAATTCAAACATATATTAAAACTGCAAAAAGAATTCTTAATAAAAATAATACCTGTCCCCTATGTGTTTCTTCGCTCTCTGATCCCTGACTTTAACAATAGTCTTGATAGCCTTCAATGTGTTCTCGGTCACGTTTCGGTCATACCTCTCGGGTCGGTTACGTTTCCTCTCAAACTCAAACGTTGAGTCCTTAAAAAAAAATTAAAAGTAAATCATGAACAAGTTAACAACCCATGATTACGGTTATAAATATAAACAATTACTTACTTCTGTCATGTCTTTGCCATGTAACCGCCTATAAGCCTTTGTCCACTTCACCTTACGAGGATTCCTCTTCATTTTGAAATTCTTGTGACATTTTGATCGACAAAATCTAAATATCTGCAATTGTGAATTTTAACAAAATAACATAAAATCAAATCAAGCCATGGTAAATAGGCTGTAAATGATCCAAACATTCAACGAACTGCTCGGTAAGAAGCTCGTTTATGTACATTCGATTAACAAACGCACAAACATAAACAAGGAAGACCATTCGTAAAATTATGTCCTTGAACGTTCAACTATGTGTTTAGTTAAGTCCTTTAATGTTTGGATGTTCAATAAAGATTTTTAATACTTTTTAATGACTAGACTAGTCTAATCTTATCATATATACATCTAAGCAAAATTATTAGCCTTAAAATAAATTTATATATACGAGTATTAACCTATGAATATAAATGTTTAAAAAAACACTAGCACAAACTTCGTAGCCGAACCTAGGGGTGCAAACAAGTCGAGCTACTCGAGATCGGCTAAAAAAAAGCTGATCGAGCCGAGCTTAAACGAGCCCGAGCCCGAGCCGAGCTTGAGCCTAAAAGTAAGCTCGTTTAATAAACAAGCCCGAGCTTCACATATTGAGCTCGAATGGCTCGCAAGCCTAAACAAGCCTTTCATTAATATAACTTTTATTATACTTATTTTTATATATTTAATTTAACATGATGAGAAAATAACTAAATAATTAAATTATATAAAAAAACATTATTAATATAAATTAATTAAGAAATACTAAACAAGCCGAGCTCGAGCTGCACAAATAAAAATCAAATCAAGCCGAGCTCAAGCTCTGTGTGAGTTAAACTCGGCTGAGCTCGTTTGCACTGCCGAACCAAACTGTTAACACTGACCATTATCAGTTAACCAAATCAAACAAAACACCATTCGTGTTCATTTCGTTAACGAACAAACACAAAACTTATTTCAGTTCAGTTCGGATACAGCCCTAATGGTAAATATACAATCCATATAACAATCTAAGCATAACAAAATACAATTAAAAAAACTACCTTCGCATCGTTGCGTACGAACTGGATACCGTGTCCGGGATATACAGTCGACGAACAAAACCAGCACTTTTCCAACCTCATTACTAAATCTTACAACACAAGCCCTAATCTTTCTGCATAAGTAACAACAAAATAATAAAATCATGTAAAAATGTGTGCTTTAACAGATTAAAAGCTAAACTAACTGTATGTAATTGTAATCTATCAGTCAATTGAATCGAAATAGTAATAATAATAATAAAAACCCTAATTAGTAACCTAAAGTTAATCGCCGTCAACAAAACAATCAATTAATCAATCAATTACATGAACAACTGATATGAATTGAATAGTTATTACATGAATCAAACTATAATAAACATTAGAAAGCATATACATAATATACATACATACATACCTTAGGGCAACGAGAAAGAAAGAGGCAGAGAGATTGTGGGTTTTGATATTGATATAAACCCTAACTAAATAATATTATTATTGGCGGTCTTGTTATATATGAATATGGGCCAGGCCCAGTAGCTACTTATTCATGTGTGTAACTGGTTCCGGACCCGATCTGTTGTACCTGACCCGGCTCGTGAGTATGAACCGGTTCCATCTCTACCGATCAAAACCCGAACCTGAATCGACCCAAAAACCGGTCAAATACCCGACCATACCCGAAACCGGTTTTCAACTTTTGTTGAACATACCCGAAACCAGTTTTGGTTCGTGAAAATACCCAATGTGTGCACCTCTATCAAGAGGTGTACAAATAAGATTTTTTTTTAAACTGGGTTCGGGTTTGAACAACAAAGTCAGGAATCTTGTCGGATAGAAACTGCATCTGGGTATGGTCGGGTTTTAACCGGTTTGGCCATGGTTTATCGGTTTTTGTTTGAGTTGGGTCCGGGTTTTGACTGAGTAGTGGTGAAACTGATTCCGGGTTTGGACACGGTTTCTCTAAGGAACTGAAACATGGTTTGTAGTTTGTACCCATAGGTCAAGTATGATGGATCCAGTTCTGAGTCGGATCTGAAACGTGGTTCTGTGCCCAGAATTACTTTACTTTTTTGTATTATATTTATATGAAATTAATTTATGTTATTCAACCATTACATTATTCTCATATTGGTCTTTATTATGAGACGTCGAGAATGATAGACGGATGAGAAATGGGTTATTTGTGATTAGTGTTATCGGACTATTTTGGTAATCGGGGAACACTGTAGACCAAATGAGAAATCACAACATACAATGGTACAAATTAGAATGACGAGTATACACTTTGCCCAAAACTGTTGCGACTTTAGTACTAAGGGGACTATATGGCTCTAGTACCATGGGGAATTCTAAAGGGTGCCACCCCTTAGTGCATTCGGGATAACATCGATGACAAGGTCGTGGCAACACCCTTGATTACAATGACATGATATTGACATGAATGGAAAAGTTGTATGGAAATGACCTTTCAAAGTTACTAAGTTCAGTAATAACTTTGAAGGTGTGGCTATCAACTTTGTTTTGTAGTAGCAAATGTGTGATAGCATCTTGTTTTTCGATAACATTTTAAAACATCAACAGCTTTTGAGTTTGCAACCAAATAAAGCTCCCGATACCAATGTAACTACAACAGTTACACTCTAAATGCTATAGTTGTCTATGAAATGATGCAATGCCTCAAACAACCTTTGTGTCATTCAACGTCTATATAAGAAAAATAACTGGTTTATCTGATTATTGATTTCGTGTATATGAGATACGAGGATATCAGTTTGAATACACAAAACCTACGTGGCTTGCCAACCAACATGGCATAATAAAACAGTAGTACCTATATTACATTTATTTGATGGAAAAGAAGACAAATGCATGTGACACTATCACAATAGTTCATTTCATATTTATTATTTATACTCGCTCATTTTATATATATGTATTCCAAATATGGCAAATCAAAACTAATTGTGGTCTATATGTGATGCACGATAATACACATGTGTCATGCACTCAATACACAAGTTTATTTCACATATCAGTGCTGTAAAAGCCGGATTCTAAGGCCGACTTGACGAGGACTAGTAGTACTCGGTCCTCAGACCCCCTACCTTGGAGACTTTCTTCAAGTCGGCCTGGATTAGTCTGGGGCCGTCAAAGTCGGTCAAAACTTGGGCTAGTCGGTTTAGGATTTTCTAAAAGTCGATTCAAACTCGGTTAAAAGACGGGCTAGGTGGTTAAAAGTCGGCTAGGCTACCTTTTTGATAGAAATTATGGTTATTTTAACACACACACACACATATATATATATATATAATCCAAATATTACTTTTCTTAATATTTGTCATGTTCGAGTACTCTCCGAGTACTCCGAACTACCCAGTCCGCCGCCTAGGGTCCCTACCGACTTTTGCAACCTTGGCACATATTCAAAGTATTGAAAACGGTCTTCATGCATAAGCTTGATGCAAAACAACACACGTGGTGTTGTATAACATTATATTGGTTCAATGAACAGTATCACTAGTTCATGGTACGTTAAATGATCAAGGTTTGATGCATGCATAACAATTTCAAAAGGTTGAACAGGAGTTTGACACACAACACAATGTCATGGTTAAATTGTATATAAAAACACTAAACGTTTGATGCAAAGTAATAAAAGAGGTTGAATCCTATGATGGTAATAAGTAAATTATAAATATGAAGATTGTGATGCACATTAATCTGCATGCTCCTGTAGAAACCCGTAATATTGATTGTAGGAGATGACGAAATACAACAACACGAAAACTGACTAGATAGTGGTGAACATAAATAAGGCAGGGAACATAAATGTCCTCCATTTGCCCATACTAATCTTAGGAATCATAGATATGAAATACAAATAGTCTCTTTTAAAAACACAATTTGAAAAGGCTATGGCTATGAAACAAATGAACCCTACAACAACTAATACATAATGGTCACATATTGATTGAGCTCGCATTGTCAAATCCTTAATAATGAAAGTTGTCCGAATACAAAGTACATGTTTACGAAACTAC
Source organism: Bidens hawaiensis (assembly GCF_021521415.1). Taxonomy (NCBI): domain Eukaryota; kingdom Viridiplantae; phylum Streptophyta; class Magnoliopsida; order Asterales; family Asteraceae; genus Bidens; species Bidens hawaiensis. The sequence goes on from NW_027493888.1 coordinate 61,069, forward strand.
TTTCGCGCCATACTTTTATACGTTCACTACTAAAAGTAAACAAAGAGACGGTTACACTTACAAGCGAGAACGTTGTCACATTGTTATACCATGAAACACGTCTTGAATGTAACTATTGTATGTATATCTTATGTGATTGGACTTGGCATTTACGTTACAATTTTATTTGATAATAATGTTCATCCATAACTATTAAAATGATTAACCCTACACCAACTAATTAAGGGTCACTCATTAAAAAGGTGGCATTATCAACCCTAAATTTATTCAAGTGAACCCCATATAATCTATGAAAAAATATTTCAAGAATAAATATAACTGAAAACTATCAACACAAAACTCAACAACACTAACTAGTAATTAGTGATCAATGGTCACTTAGTACTAACCACCATTTTTCCACTTGGGAATGAAATTGTTATTGATCAAATATAATAACTTATTACTCAAGATTGTAAATGATAATCGATTTTGACTAATTACCAATTATCATAAAACCGTTCATCATTAATCTGTTACCCCTTAGACCCTATCAAGAGGGGCGCGTTGCCTTCAAGCCCGTACCAAGAGACTAGTACTTTCTTGGAACCATCAGGGTTCATTGGTTTAAATTATTATTAACCTTACATACGCATATACTTCATGCCACCTAACTTGTATCGATATATATTATAATTTCACTTTCATCTTAAGTCCAATTATACTTCGATAATATTGATAACATTAAAATCACCAAGAATTTATCATGAGTGTTGTAGCAACATTTATCGAGATTGGGTATTGGAGTCATGCTGACCGAGTCTCGTCATCTCTAAGAAAGAGATGGAGCCACAACATGAACAAAGCTCGTTAGATGTTCTAAGACTACCATCGAGTCGATTTCATATCCACAGTTATGTATATATGTATACAAAGTATTTATCTAAACTACACAGGGGTGTCATATATGAAAATGCGTAGGGAACAATTATAATATGCAATATTTTTTTAATTAAATATGACTTATAGTTTATATTTTAATGATTCTCGACGATAACATTTATTGCTATAGTGATATTACAGTTTATTTATCTCATCGAATGACTGACCCGACTTGACCCATTTAGACTTGAAAACTTGCGGTATAAAATCGAACACCAAAAATTCGAATCTAAAAAAAATTCTGGCTCTGTCACTTGTTGGTGACATGATGTGGCCGAGAGAATATAACACTTGAAGTGGATTGGTGCTTGCTTAACAATCAAGGACTTATGATGGTTTCACGAAAACCAGGTGTGATCTAGTGAAGCTATATATTGCATTCCCTCGGTATATATAATCTACTTATAAGATGAATGTGTGCTTTCATTTGTACTCGATTGGCTTTGTTTAATGTACGTGTATGTGCGTACATCAACTATCAATTATATGCATGTAATATAATTTCATTCAACTATTATGTACGTTACAAGAAATATAATTATTATATGCAGTGAAAAGATCCAATACACTAATGCCTTAACGCATATTACGTACGTGAATTCATTTTTTCACGAATCGATCCATGGAATCACATCCAAACATCTCGGAATCGTCAATACATATCCAATCAATCATTTGTTCACCGAAAAAAACAGTTTTGGATTGTTAATCGATCAATTTTTCACTTTTCCACGAAGACCGTTTTTTGAGCGTTTAAGTTTTGTGAGCGTTTTCTGACCGTTTTAGGTTTCTACCTTTGAGCGTCTCGCGTACCTACCGTACGTTAAGGCATTAGCGTACAGTAACTGCACCTTGTATACATCAAAATAAATTTAGTTATAATTTAAAGGAAAATTGTTTTTTATTGGTCTCAATTTTGCCTTTGTTTTTTGTCTTTAAGTGTCTCGCGTACCTACCATACGTTAAGGCATTAGCGTACAGTAACTTTAAATTTATTTGTTCATAACGATCCGCAGCTAACGGAATCCTAACGCCGTTAGTTTCAGGTCGCCGAAAAAACGTTTTTAGCAGGGAAAGTCAATTTTTCTACCGGAAAACACCACATGAACACTAACCACCACCACCAATTGACTCACCGTCAACCAATCACCATCACTTAAACACCATCAACTGATTCCGACGATGTAACTAAGGTTCCGACGACCTCAATAATTGAGACTTTTACTAGAAAAAGGTTCCTAAAGGAACGATACAAAGTTAACCATGATGTTTGGAACAAAATTGTTGAGTTTTCGAGAAAAAAATGTGCGTTTTCCGGCAAAAACGTTTTTTCAGCGACCTGATACTAACGACATTAGAATTACGTAAGTCACGAACCGGTAGAAACAAATACGTTAAAAGTTAAGAACGTCAGCAGTCAATTCGTTAGTTAGGACCAGTAGTGACTAAAAGACGATAATTGGGACCAATAAAAACCAATTTTCCTAATTTAAATATATATAAAGTACTTATAAACCTTATCAATTTTGATTTAACTAATGGACCCGGATTTATTTAATTTCCAAAACATATATTTTGTATGAGGTGGGCCAATTGGCCAGCCCATTATAGCACATGACCCATTATATGCCTAGCAAGTATGCTGTTAGTTATTATACACTTATACAAGTACACACCTATATATATATATATATATATTGCTTTATTTATTTAGGTAGTTAGATTCAAATGATGGGAGAAATCCATTAATATGTTAAGACTCCAAGAAGATGCATAATGAGCTCAATCATGTTATAACTACTTTTATATATAATTTTATATATAAATACACACACATATATGGCTCAAGGAAAAAAGTTAACACATAATTGCATGTTAATTTTGATTTGGGTCAATTTTTTTAACTGTTTTTTTCTTTTTCAAACGGCTTAACTAAGTGGCAGTGGTGTCTCTCCCAAATGATCAATTTTGTTGTGAACAATTTTTTAAGCGTATTGTTGTGTGCTTGCTATCCAAAACTCCAAAAATGTACACTATTATTAGAATTTGGGAAGGTTATGGTTAATCTCGAGCAACCACCCTGACTGCTCAACTTTTTTCGAATATCAGGATATTAAAACACAACAATATTAAAACACAACGACGTGGATAAAATAAAACTCCATACCCGTCACTTAGAACCAATATAAGTGAGCCAGAATCCAATATGGTGTGAAAATGTCTGATAACCGCTAAAGATTCACATTTATATAAACAATGGTTTTATAATTAAATGAATTAGTTAAATGTATAAATTAGATTTATTATTATGCTTTATAGATGTTGAATAAATACATTAAAAAATTATAAAGTGACAAACTATAAGAAGTTATGAAAATTATAAAAAAAAATTAATAATAAATTAAACAATACATAGTATATTGGTGTTCGTAAAAAGTATATAAAATTGGATGCCAAGATAATAGATATAAATAGGCTCTTTAATGGAAACCTAGTAATAAATGGTAGTTTCTATGTTGCAACGTGAATATTGTCAGATATTTAACCAAAATAGAGAACATCTTGAATTTTATTATCGTCTTTTAGTTTAAAATAAGATATATGTTCTCGTAATTTTAAATTTAAAATGTACCATTGGACAAAAATGGGACTAGTTTATTGCAGAAAAATCAGTAAACTATATTCATTTGTATTCCTTTTTAGTGTTTAATCGTTTTAATTAACTAAAAGAATTAAAATAAGAAACAAGTTCCAAATTAAGATAATTTTTCTTTCATTTTTGAACAATTTTTTATAACGCTACTCTTCATCAAACCGGCCATCGGATATCTAAAGTACAAGATGACATTATAAATAATTTTATATTTAAAATATATACACACAAATAAGTGAATAACTAATGTAAAACATATATGAAAGCTATTCTATTTTCTTTTAGTGTGAATTAGCAATCTAACAAATGTGAAAGCTTGTAATGAACATTATAAATGCCCTTTTGAACTTTCAGCCTAACTAATGTTTTGGTTCACGATCCGATCCGGTTATTAGTACGATTATTTTTTAATTATCTAAACACGTAAAGAAAAAGAAAAATGGTATTTTATAAGGATACAATATAATAACTTAATTTGAAAGAAAGTCATGGAAAGGTCATAAATATTCAACATAGGAAACATATAAAAATGGCAAGTCACACATGCAAGCACATACAAATATATAAATGTAGCATTAAATCATCCATTTTATAATTAATAAAATATTGAAGAACATAACTCATAAATTTGGCACATATATAGAGCTAGTTTATATTATATTTGGATAGTAATCTTGAAGGTTCCTTGTAGATGAATGGGGTATGCCAACCCCATTTTACATGCCAAGCATGGTCGGTGTTAACCCTAATTTTAATTCAATGCCCCATACATCACCATTCTTTATGCCTTGAGATCCCAATCATCACCATATTGTGAGGAACTTAACTTTTGTTTGAAAATTTTAGAGGGAAGTTTAAATGTTTTCGAATTTAGCTTCATCTGCTTATTTAGAAGATAAAAGACGTTAATCCTTATTTAGTTATATTTATCGGACTAGCGTGCACCAAGAAAAATGAGTGTTAATGTTACATTCATAGACTTGGATTTGCATATACTAAGATGAAGGTCTATTTGAACTTATAATAAAAACTTAAATTTAAATATGTAAAATAAAACAAGAATACCTTAAAAGATGTAATCTTCTACTAAGGGTCATGTTTAACAAAATGTTAACATGACAAAACTTATAACATAGTGAAATATTTTTGTTAGGAACTCGAATGATTTAGCAACTAAAATACAAACCGATGTTAATCCCACAATGTGAGGAATGGTTGCACATAGGCATATTGCACTCTTTTTTTTTTCTTTTTTGGAGTTTACAAAGTTATAAAAAGACTACAAAGGTCCAACGTGTTTCATACGAAAAAAGAATTTGTATATTATCATATTTAGAAGTTAGCATGGGAGTCGTAGCATGTTGCAGCACTGTGGAGGCTCGGAGGGTGCTGGTCACACGATTGACCAGGGCACATAAGTTTCGGGGGCACAAACTTTTTTTAATACATATTACACATACATGTTTCTTGGTGTTAAAAAAAAGATTATTTACAATGGTTTATGAGATAATGACATGCTCAAAATGGTTCTGCTTATAATAAATCGATCGATAAATTTTTTTTCATGTACGCTAGCGAATAAAAAATTTTCATTAAGGCATACGAGCCTTTGTATTTTGGCTCGGCCGAGTTATTTAAAATCTCGGAGACGGCCCTGTTACTGCACGATTAATTTAGCCTAGAAAGGCCATGTTTTTTATATATAACTTTCTATAAAATACTAAATACATTGTTTTGTATATATATTTTTTCTAATATTCCTATATAAAATTATTTAAGAGCCAAGTTCTTTCAAAATAATGTATTTGGTTTTTCTAAAAATAAAAATAAGAAATTTATAAGTTGTTAAATAAAAATCAAATTATTCGTTAGATATAAGTAAGAAAAAATATATATTCGAAATATCTGAACTTTAAATTTGTTTGTTTGACCAGTGGGCTTCACCCGAAAGCAAACTAACCACAAATAATTAAAAACTGGTTGACCATCTATAAACAATTTCATTTTTTCCTAAACTACCAAAACATAGAAAAAGAATATATTAAAAAAAAAAAGTTCAACGAAGCTCCAATAAGAAGTCTAATACTTGTAACAAAACTATGTTGTTTTCTCTCTTACACCACCATTAATAATCGAAGTTTGTCCAGTTATCTACCACTGTATTGTAATCGTCCAACTTTAAGCAACATATTCTTAACCAGATACAAAATGGTTAAATATACCATTTTGGTCGATGGTAAGGTGGTTAAATTATTTGACCCTTCAAGCAATGTCATCAACATCATCATTGTACTCAGTATATCCCACCAATAGCAATGTAATATAAAAAAAAAGTTCATATATTATTGAGTCAAGACCACTTAATAATTAATATAGTCTTGAATATATAGGCTATATAATATATGTATGAATAATATACATTATATAAGTCATCTAGAATGGCATGCTTTAAATGATTTCAGTACTTGCAGGCAAATACCACGTACTTAAAAAGTAGGTACTACTTCTCTTTCCATCTTTTCTTTCGTTAAAATTCCTTTTCACATGCCCTCTAATTTTATGTCACCCTTTATTATTATTATTATTTTTTTATAATAATAAAAAATAAAAATAAAAATTTATGGGTACCCCTTCAACCCTTCTCTCTCTACATCTATACACACACATATATCTATCTTGCACTATATATATAAAACCCCCTCACACCAAACTCTTGTAGAGTTTGTGGTTGCATTTATATTTCATCACCTCATCCCCCCCCCCCTTTATCTCTTTCTCAACCTTGTTTACAACTCGGTTCGAGTCAGGTCGGGTCACATATTTCAAGATTTATTGGTTAATGATGGAGTCAACCACCACTCCGTTAGTCGAGTTGACTGAAGAACAACAACCGTACCCAATAAATTCTAAAAAGACAAAAAAGAGGGTCAGAGAAAACACGGATAACGAGGAATGTAACAAAGCAAACAACAACTCTAAGCACCCGGTTTATAGAGGGGTTCGAATGCGGGCATGGGGCAAATGGGTATCCGAGATCCGAGAACCCAAAAAAAAGTCTCGGATCTGGCTCGGCACATTTTCCAACCCGGAAATGGCCGCACGTGCACATGACGTCGCGGCACTTTCTATTAAAGGAAAGTCCGCGATCCTAAACTTCCCTGAACTCGCCGAGGTTTTACCTCGACCCGAAACATGCGCGCCACGTCACATTCAAGCCGCCGCCACTAAAGCAGCGACAATGGAACATCTCAACCTGAACACCACTACCACGAATACCACAACACCAACAACACCATCAACACCTTCCACGTCATCATGTTCCTCGTCCACGTTGACGTCCACGTCATCATTTGAAAAATGTCACGAAATATTAAAATTGCCTAGTTTGGGTCCGAGTTATGACTCGGCCGAGTCAAGTGAAGCTTTTGTGTTTGTTGACTCAGTTTGGGACTACTACTCGTCTCCGCCGTGGCCGGAGTATTTCAACGATGAGCCACCGTGTACTTCCGGCGGGTTTTTATTTGATAACTTGTTATGGCAACATTAATAAATAAAATATGGTTGGTGTGTTTTAATATCATTTTCCCTTATAATTTATGGGATTTTGTTTTGTGTTGTTTTGTTTCCATATAATGCTTTTACATTAATTAGTCTCAACTTCCCATTTTTATATTTTAATCAATTGTAAAGAAAAAGAAATAAAAAAAATATTTACAAAAAGTAAAATAAAAAATAAGTGACATATTTTTGAAAAAAAATATTTGATGCAAAGGTGGATTTTATGCTTCAATGGATTTTTATTTCTTTAGGATGAACATGTTCCATTAGAGTAGATTTTTATGTTTGTAGACTTCTAATCTTGTATGCGGGTATGTACCCAGCAATTCTTGTAATGTTTGAATGTTGATGGAATAAAAATTATTTGTTAATGCCTTGCCATGTTTATTTCGCACATATTTTGTTTTAACTTAGCAATTTCTTTAGTACTTAGATAAGTTAACTTTTCAACGTGGCAGATAATAAGTTAAAGTTTTGCTTCCTCTTTCGTGATTGTGCGGATAAGACCGTCACTTTCACTTAGTAGGATGGCTAAACTTTACCTATATCTGACATGCGTTGAAGTTTTCCTCATCTTTTCCTTTGAAATTTTCTAAGTGTTTTGAATAAGTTAACCTTTCGACGCGCGGTTGCCAATAGGTCAATGTTCAGTTTCCTCTATCATGATTGTGCGAGTAGGACCGTCACTTTCATTTATTGGGATGACCAAACTTCACCTATAGCTGACCTGCGTGAAGGTTTTCCTTAGAAATTTTTACCGTTTTATGTGTTTATGCGGGTTTTGCCGCCTTCCACACGCAACGACTTACTTCTTCCCATATTTATGCAGTGAATACCGGCATATCAGCGTGGGAAGTTCATAAGTATAAAGGTAAGGCTATCAACACAATGTGAAAGGGGAATCATTTCCATTAGAAGTGGCTCTATGCCTTTTCTTTACAAGTTTGGAATTGATATACATGTAACATTTGCGTAATTGAGCTCCGTTCCATGTTCTTGGGATAGGAGTGCCATCGAGCCTTTCGAGCCGGTATGCGCCTTTTTCCCAAAACTTCTTTGATAATGTACGGTCCTTCCCAGACCGGTGCCAGTTTTCCTGGGCGCTCTTGGTTTGAAGCCTCGTTGTTACGCAATATGTAGTCTCCTACATTGAAGTTGCAGAGTTTTACCCGCGTGTTGTAGTACTTTTGCATTTGTCGCTTGTAGTTTTCTTCACGCGCTGCGGCTAAGTCTCTGCATTCCTCAGTTAGCATAAGGTCTAACCGTCTTTCCGCATCATTGTCTTCTGGCTGAATCAAGACCCTTGGTGAGGGCAAACCAATTTCGACTGGGACCATGGCTTCAGTGCCATAAGTGAGGCTAAACGGGGTTTCTCCGGTACTGGCCTTTTTCAGCGTTCTGTTTGCCCAAAGGACGTGTGGAACTTCGTCTACCCAGCCGGATCTGTGTTCCATGAGTCTTTTCTTTATGCCTTCGACGATGCTTTTATTTGCTCTTTCCACCTCACCGTTACCTTGCGGGTGTGCCACTGAGGTAAAGTTGTGGGTGATTTGAAGTTCCTCTAGCCACTTTTGTAGCTTCTTGTCAGCAAAGTTGGTGCCGTTATCACTCACCAAAGTCTGTGGAACTCCAAAACGACAAATAATAAATTCTCAAATAAATTTTTTAATATGTTTTGCGGTTTTTTGGGCTAATGGTTTTGCTTCTATCCACTTGGTGAAGTAGTCGATGGCTACTACTAGGAACTGAACGTTTCCTGCTGCTGTAGGAAATGGGCCTGTCACATCGATGGCCCACTTCTGAAATGGCCATGAAGAGGTGACTGGAACAAGTTCATTCTTCGGGCGATGCGTGTTGGGTGCGTAGAGCTGGCAAGACCTACACTTTCTAATGTATGCCAGCGCATCCGTATGCATCCCCGGCCAAAAGTATCCCGCGTTGTTTAACTTAGCTACAACAACGCGTGGACCTGCGTGTACTCCACAGATGCCTTCGTGTACTTCCCTTAGGAGGTAGTCAGCATCTTGGTTGTCCACGCATCTTAAGAGTGGGCCAAGAAAGTTACGTCTGTAAAGGATGTCATCGATGAGTTGATAGTTTAATGCTTTACAACGTATTTTTCTTGCCTGTGTTTTTGACTCTGGTAGTATACCCGCTGCAAGGTAATTTATTATCGGTGTCATCCACGTTTCTGTGCCGGTTTGGATGACACAAATTTCCTTGTGCGGGACTGATGGTGCTTCAAGGAGTTCAATGCGGATGTCCTTTCCCAAATGGGTGAAGGCTAATGATGCAAGCTTGCTTAACGCATCCGCAGATTTGTTTTCGCTACGCTTGACGTGTATGACTTTACAATCATTAAAATTGCGCATAAGGGTTTTTGCTTGTGCGAGGTACCGGGCCATTGTGTCGTTCACGGTCGTGTACGTTCCGTTTATTTGGTTGGCTACAAACATGGAATCCACGTGGGCTTCCAAGTTTTTCACTCCCATTTTACACGCAATTCCCAGCCCGGCCAAGAATGCTTCATACTCGGCTTTGTTATTCGTACTTGGAAAATCCAGTCGAATAGCGTAAGTGTATTCTTGGCCTGCTGGGTTGGTTAGTTTCAACCCTGCGCCTGAACCCTCGTTGCTGCCTGCTCCATCGGTGTAGAGTCGCCAGACATCATTGATGTCCTGTGCTGGGGAGGGTTGAGCCTCCTCCTGGCACTCTTTCTCCCGCGAAGCGGGGACTTCTGCTATAAAGTCGGCCAGAACCTGGCCTTTTATGGCTGGTCTTGGCTTGTACTTTATCGCATATTCCCCCAACTCAATTGCCCATTTGGCTAGACGTCCCGATAACTCGGGTTTTCCTAGAACGTTTGCAAGTTTGAAGTTGGTGAGAATGGTGATTGGGTGACATTGGAAATATCGTCTTAGCCTGCGTGAAGCCTGTACAAGTGCTAAGACTAGTTTTTCCAGGGTGGAGTACCGGGTTTCTACGTCTGTTAGGACACGGCTAACATAGTAAATAGGCATCTGGGTACCTTTTCGCTCTACTAGCAGGACTGCCCCAGTTGCTCTATCTGTGGCAGAAAGATATATGATTAATTCCTCCCCCGCTTCTGGTGCTGTGAGCGTTTGGAGTTCGATCAAGCGTGACCGAATTTCCTGAAAAGCTGCTTCCGCTTCTGGTGTCCAACGGAAGTGCGTTTTCTTTAAACAGTTTCTCAATGTTGACACGAATGGGAACGACCTATCCGCATGGTTTGACAAAAAGCGGTTAAGTGCGACTAGGCGTCCATTCAGTGTCTGGGCTTGCTTGATGGTAGTAGGTGATTCTATTTTGATAATGGCTTCGACCTTTTCAGGGTTCGCTCTGAAGCCATCTTTAGTAACAATGACTCCCAAGAACTTCCCTTCTTCCATCCCAAAGGAACACTTGCTCGGGTTGAGCTTCATGTTTATCTTTCTGAGCGTGTTGAAAGTTTCTTCGATGTCTTTCAACATCGCTTCTGGCTCAGGGCTTTGATGACCAAATCATCCATGTAGACTTCCAAGTTTCTCCCAATTTGGGCATGAAACTCTTTGTCCATCAGGCGTTGGTATGTGGACCCTGCATTCTTAAGTCCGAATGGCATCATTTGATAACAAAATGTGCCATCGGGCGTCCGAAATGCGGTTTTGTCCTGATCATCTACAGCCATGTGGATTTGATGGTACCCCTTATATGCGTCAAGGAAGCATTTAAGGCGAAACGGTGCTAATGAATCCACTTTGAGGTCAATTTCGGGTAACGGGTAACAATCTTTGGGGCATGCTTTGTTTAAATCTTTGAAATCTATACACATGCGCCATTGTTTGTTAGCCTTCGGTACCATAACGGGATTTGCAACCCATGTTTGATATCTACTAACGCGTACGATGCCCGCGTCAAGGAGTTCCTTGACTTGGGTTCTACACGCATTAGCCTGTTCCGCCCCCATTACTCTGCGCTTTTGTATGACTGGCGTAAAAGCCGGGTCACACTTGAGCTTATGCTCTGCTTTTCTTCGAGGTACACCGGTCATGTCAGCTGGTGTCCACGCGAAGATGTCAGCGTTTCTCTGTAGTAAGCGTTTAAGTAAGGTGCGCGTAGGATCAGCGATTGTTGGGCCAATTGTAACAGCCTGGTCAGGGTATTTGCCATTGAGGGCCCATTTTTCTGGTTCGGTAATGGTTGGTTTAGCCATCTTTGGTTTGGGTTTAGATGAGACGGATGCGATGCATACCTGGGGGATACCGGTGATCATCGCTACACCCTCAGCAGTTGGCCATCCCATCATGCCGTGGACTGAAGATACCACGGCGTTGAATCTTGCCATCCCGTCTCTCCCGAAGAGAATGTCGTATGTGTGATGTGGCTTCCTCATTACGACGAAGTCCACGTCTTCTGTGCGGGAGTATTTCCCGTCCGTGAGAATGACGGGGAAAGATTGGATACCCAGGGGGGTGTTTGTGCTGCCGTCGAACCCTTCCATTGAAGCGTAAACCATTTCCAGGCGTTCTTTGTCTTCGTCGTCTAGCTTGTCGAAGAACTGCCTGTACATAACCGTTGACGAGGCGCCGTTGTCAGCAAGAGTGCGGGAAGTTATGTAATGCCCCAGCTGGCTTTTGATGACGATAGGGCCTTCGTTGCTGGGTCCTCCTGGCACTCGCGGGAAGCGCACCTCAGCTTCCTTCCATTCGCATGGTTCTGTCGTTCGTCTTTTTCTTCCTCTGATGTTGCCATGAACCATGTGGATGCTGATGTCAATGGGCTTTCGTCCGTTGCCTTTATACCGGTTATCATTCCTTCCTCCATTCTTGATTGATGCCACAAGGTGTGCAAGTCTTCCATCCTTGACGAATGCTTCAACAATATCCTTCAAGGATGTACACTCCTCTGTACTGTGACCCTTTGTCCCGTGGAAGTCACAGGATTTGCTCTGATCCGCATTAGGTCGTTGCCGGATCATTGGAGCTTTTGGCCATGGGAGTTTTTCGGTGGCAAATATCTCCGTGACGCTTTTGGTGAGTGGCGTCCACCGGTGTTTTCGGCTTGAAGGGTGCGTGTTATCCCTTCCGCCAACAAGAGGGCGAGAGCTGGATGAGGTGTCAAAGTTTACCCTTGACTGCCAAATACCTAGCTTCCTCTTTTTGTTCTGCCGGGCGATCAGAACATTGTTTTCTCTGGTCCTCTGTGTGTAGAGATGTGTACTCTGGGGAAGATCCCTACCCAGTTGCTTCTCCGTCTCGGCAAAGCGCTTGGCCGCCGTCATGATGGCATCCCATGTGGATGGCATGCCGTCCTTACCCGTCAACGTGCGGATAAGCTCTGGGTATTCGGCGCCCTGGATGAAAGCGGCGCGAACAAGATCTTCACTTATGTTGCCCAGACTCAGCTTTTTGGAGTTGAAGCGAGTGATGAAGTCTAGTAAAGATTCATCTTCCTCTCTTACGCAGTTGAGGATCGTCCACTGCTCTTCAGTATATTTCCTCTGTTGACTGAAGTGTTGGCTGAATTTGTGTTGAAAGTCCGCCCAATCATAGATGTGGTGGACCGGTAAACGATCAAACCATGCCCTGGCCGCTCCAACCAGCGTCATCTGGAACATATAACACCACGTGGGTTCCGTCCAGTTACTGACGGTTGCCCCCGCTATGAATCTGTTCAAGTGATCGTCTGGGTCGGATAGACCATCATAAGTGCCGATGTTGGACATCTGTTTGGCACTTATCGGGGCGATTGCTTCCGCAATGTCCCTTGCAAACTTGGATGTTCCCGCATTTGCAGCAGTTGGTCTAAAGGTTTTGGAGAAGTCGCGTGGGTTTCCCCCCGCGTTCCTTGGTTTGAAGGTTTCTCCAAAATTCATTCTTGGTTGGAAGTCCGTTTCTTTACGCTTCCCTTTCGCCCTATGGCGAGGGTTCGCGTCAGTGTCGGATTCCTCCCGATCATCATCCGAGTACTCGCACTCACTGTTCATGTTGAGCTGTTGTAGTGAACGCAAGCGTTCATCCAACTCAGCTTGGAATTCCTTCTGACGTGCTTCGGCCCACGCCTTAACTTGATCGAGTGTTTGGCGAGGGAGCCTCATCTGTTTCTCCAACTGGGCATCAGTGAACCCCAGTGAAATATTGTTTACTGCACTTGCCCCGGCTTGGGTAACCGGGGTAGTGTTCGTAAAATTTGTGTAATCGCCGGTGTTCCCCCCAGTAGCTGGGGTTGTGGTTATCGGGGTTTCTTGGTCACTTACTGGCCTTGGGACCGGAGTAACGTTAACCATTTTTTCAGATGTTTTGAAAAAACTGAATTAGTTCTAGCTTTTATGCACGGATGGCGCCAATGAAGAAACACTAGGTGACCCCGAGTAGATTATGGATAATCTGGGGGTTAAGTAATGTTTCCCACGAGGGTTAGGTCCGGCAAAGAAGGATGTTCTTCAGATGACCTGCAAAACAGACACCGTGAGCTCGTCATTGAGAATGGGGGTTCCTCCTTGTGACCACCCTCCGGCGTGAGAATCAGACTAGATTGCTCTGAATATAAGTGTATAATTAGAGAAATAGCTAGTAAAGGTAAAATACCAGATGATCCTACCGTTCCAAGGTGTTGGAGTATTTATAGCCGAAGGTAGGTTTCCAAGCAGGTACAGCCAGCTGTATAATATTCCTGTTCTACCAACTATGGGCTACGCACGTGCCATGCTGGTTGGTGGGTAGGCAGCGGCTGATAGTGACCAGGCTGGCTGTGTACTATTCCTTTTCCACCAACTGCAGGCTATGTGCGTGCCACGACAAAGGTTGGTGAGTAGGCAGCGGCTAATAGTGACAAACAGTACTAGAGCATGCTCCTCGTACTGTTGTCGGTGAGCTGTCACCCTGTGATTGGTTCATGCGCTGCTTTGGTCAGATCTTGTCTATTTTGTCCATACTTTGGCAGGTATAGTACAAAAGATCTTCCAGAAGCATACGGAATGGCTCATTTGGGCGGGAGTATTCCCGCCTTGCTCATCCCTTCAGGTGACACTGAATTATTGAGTTAGTGCCTTGTGCGTGTAGCCTTGCTATTAGTGCGGGTAGCCTTCCCTGATGGCTTGTATCCGCAGCTGCGGGGACAGGCAGGGTACTTCACCATTGGGAGGCTTTCCCTGCGGGAACAGCTGGCGTACTGCGCGCAAGGTCTTCATCTCTGAGCATGGTGGGTCCTGCGGAACCAGTTGGTCCTTGCGCAAACGTCCCTCTTCAAGGTGAGTCTTGCGGGTCTAACTGGGCTCTGCTGGGACCTACCTCTTCAGATTCCATATTCCTAAATTTAAAAACATCAATATCCAACCTTTGTTTTATTCTTTTATTCTATTTATTTTTCACAAAGAAATAGTTTCTTTTGGGAATCATCCACACAAAGACTGTCTTTGTTCTCTTTTTATGAATAGGAAATAATCAAACCTTTTATTGGGACATAGCTGTGACAGACTCTCTTTAACTTTTTTAACAGGGTTATATTTTGTTCACATTCATTGTATACATTACATAAAAAAAGTAGTATCAGATACTATTTTAGGGATTATTTGAACCCTTTTAATAATTAGAAAAAAAAACATCTTTTAATGACTAAGTTTTAAAAATATAATGAATGATTCGGATACTATATTTTAATCAGTCAGATCTTTTGATGATTTAAACCAAAGTTTGTCAAACAACCCTTAATATAATTACTACAATTTATATATCTTTTTAATTGTTCTGATATAAAATTTGTGTATTTAATTTCTCTTGATAAAAAGACAGTAAATAACCAATTCATAAATTCATTATTTATTGTCCTTGTCAACATGTGATATTATATTTCAACTACAGTTTGGATATACTTTGTATATTCTCTTGTATAAAATTAATAAAACAAATAAACTTTTGACAAACCTTGAATTAACAAAGATTTAAACTTTATTTATTATTATTTATCAAGTGTTAAACTTTCACTTTCATTTGCATAGTTGCATAATCACGTTGTTAACTTGTAAGTGTCATGTCACTCAAGCTATTAAATTGGATAAGTTTAACTGTATTAAACGTGTCATGCCGTGTAACTATACAAGCCGCTGACAAAACTTGTCTATATTAGCGTTGAGAAAAAATGACATACTTAAACATGTCGTGTTCGGGTTAAATGGTAGTGTTAATCATGTCATGACCAATATTAATTATGGTTTTATTTTTCAAATGGTTATTACATACTCATTTGTTGTTATGAAACAGTTGTACTCAAGTTATAGCCACAGGTTGAGCCAGCTCAATAAATTACAAAAAGATGGTATTAATTCTCTAGTCAAACTAAACGCCAAACTCTATAACAACTTATATTTATTGCAATTAAATAACTTAATTTGTTAAACATATAGTTTGAGTGTAGAGATATAATAAGGCTAAAGTAGTCATATCATAAAAAAAAGTGCATTTTAAGCTTTTGTAATATTTATGTATTTTATAAACTTAATAGACTTTTACAAAGTGAATTTATTAAACTTGTTAAAGAAAGTTATAGAATTAATTACCAACTCCACCTACCATCATTCATTCATCTAACCAAATAAAAATCACTACATAATAAATGACCAAATAGACACTTCCATAAATCAGAGGTTAAAAACTAAATTAGAGGTTAAAAATAAAGTGGTTAGGAGAAATAAATACTATTTTAGACCATGATAAGAGTCACAAGGCACGTACAAGAACGTACATTAACATTTTAAAACGACTAAATATATGTTCAAGGTTCATAGCGGTAAGCATTTTAAAACGGCTAAATATACGTTCAAGGTTCTTAGAGCTATGCAAGAAGATTACGGTATGACTTCTTATATGCATGCGAGTGTAAAAAACATGGATAATTGGGAGTTGTAGCCACGATACACTTCTTAGTTAAAAGTGGTGATCAAAGTTCGAAAAAGAGCACCTTAGTAGAGAGACAACGTGCATAATTGTTTTATGTATCAGTATCACACATGCGGTTAAAACATATGTACACATGCATATACATTTCTCATAATTTTAAATAAAATTAGTTTATATATATATATATGTGTGTTTGTGTATGCGCGCCCCTATATATATTAGGGTGATAGAGTGAGTGAGAGCTACTACTAAAGAAAGTGAAGAAGTTTGATTTGGATGTATCAACTTTTGTTAAAAAGAACTAGGTGGAAGTCATGCAAGTTTGTCTATTAGAGACGACAAATCATTCATTTCAAAAGATAAATCATAGCAACCCTTTACCAAAAGTTTATGCTTATTATATAATTATTGTCATTTACACTTTTGAAAGAATATTCATTTCAATTATACATTATGTAATCACTATGCCCTTCTATTATAACATTGACTAAATTTTCCACCAGGAGACATACACTATATTAGATACAAATATACTCTATATATTTAACGTCTGACAATCCTCATCGGTCTAAGCAGTAAAAGGACAAATGCGAAGCGGGACTTGAAACGGTTGAGCATATTAAAAGTCGCTAGGGATGTATAGAACTCTTATAGATCCATTAATATGTACCTTGTCACAAACGAAATTTATGTCAATTTTACATGTTTAGTATGTTGATGGTGAACTATGTGTCCGAAAGATAAACAACACATGATGGAGGGTACTCTTGAGATACCACAAGATGCGTTTGAGAAACTAAAATGGGGATCCGGGATCCCATAATAAGGCATGCATGAATAGACATACCTCTTGAATAGCGTAAGCAATGTCAGGTCGAGTAAATTTGAGATATCGTAGATAACCTGCGATGAATTTGTTCAAATAATATACTTATAAACTAATATATATAAGAAAAACGTTAACCATGAAATTATACAAATAATTTTCGTATAAATTATACAAATCCGGGGTTTTATATATTTATATATTGAGATGATATATAAAAAACACTAATCCAATATTTTATTAAGCATAAACCAAGGGGATTTCACACGTGACATTAATTATAACGTTGACCTTTTAATTGTCGATCACAAGAAGGAATTTAATCGGGAATCGGATTATAATTCACCCTTTTAACTCAAATTTGTAAGCTAGCATATTTATATTTAATTAATGTATTTGGCATCCTGATTTAGTTATATGGTTAAGACCTGGAATCTTGTGATGTTTGGTTTAAAACCTCACTTAAGGAAGTTTTTCTACAGTGTTGGATCTCTCCTAGATTGTGTATCTAAGTAAGTTAGGCTTAAAACATTAAAGTCAACATGAATAATTGACATCCCGTTTTAGAAATGCTTATTTGAGTGCTGATTGTAGTTTTAGACACGCTTTAAAATTAAGAATAAATAAAAGTAAAACCCAAAAAGAAAAATTAGAATATATACCATATTGTTATAAACCAGTACATTACTATAGAGAATTTATTTTTTTTACTTGTTGATCCATTTATAAATATTACTATAAAGATTTTTTTTTTCACTTGTTAATCCATTTATGAATACAAAAGCTATTACATTATATTAGAATTATAATGACGATAATATTTTATGGGATGTCACTTATGGAATAGACATCTCGGCTAATATATTTTGTAAATAAAGATTTTTTTTTCTACAGTATTGGATCTCTCCTAGATTGTGTATCTAAGTAAGTTAGGCTTAAAACATTAAAGTCAACATGAATAATTGACATCCCGTTTTAGAAATGCTTATTTGAGTGCTGATTGTAGTTTTAGACACGCTTTAAAATTAAGAATAAATAAAAGTAAAACCCAAAAAGAAAAATTAGAATATATACTATATTGTTATAAACCAGTACATTACTATAGAGAATTTATTTTTTTTACTTGTTGATCCATTTATAAATATTACTATAAAGATTTTTTTTTTCACTTGTTAATCCATTTATGAATACAAAAGCTATTACATTATATTAGAATTATAATGACGATAATATTTTATGGGATGTCACTTATGGAATAGACATCTCGGCTAATATATTTTGTAAATAAAGATTTTTTTTTCTACAGTATTGGATCTCTCCTAGATTGTGTATCTAAGTAAGTTAGGCTTAAAACATTAAAGTCAACATGAATAATTGACATCCCGTTTTAGAAATGCTTATTTGAGTGCTGATTGTAGTTTTAGACACGCTTTAAAATTAAGAATAAATAAAAGTAAAACCCAAAAAGAAAAATTAGAATATATACTATATTGTTATAAACCAGTACATTACTATAGAGAATTTATTTTTTTTACTTGTTGATCCATTTATAAATATTACTATAAAGATTTTTTTTTTCACTTGTTAATCCATTTATGAATACAAAAGCTATTACATTATATTAGAATTATAATGACGATAATATTTTATGGGATGTCACTTATGGAATAGACATCTCGGCTAATATATTTTGTAAATAAAGATTTTGTTTTTCTACAGTGTTGGATCTCTCCTAGATTGTGTATCTAAGTAAGTTAGGCTTAAAACATTAAAGTCAACATGAATAATTGACATCCCGTTTTAGAAATGCTTATTTGAGTGCTGATTGTAGTTTTAGACACGCTTTAAAATTAAGAATAAATAAAAGTAAAACCCAAAAAGAAGAATTAGAATATATACTATATTGTTATAAACCAGTACATTACTATAGAGAATTTATTTTTTTTACTTGTTGATCCATTTATAAATATTACTATAAAGATTTTTTTTTTCACTTGTTAATCCATTTATGAATACAAAAGCTATTACATTATATTAGAATTATAATGACGATAATATTTTATGGGATGTCACTTTTGGAATAGACATCTCGGCTAATATATTTTGTAAATAAAGTTAAATCAAAATATTTTATTCATTTGCAATACCAAAATTATAAAATAACATTTTTACATAATTAAGTCAACCTAGAAATTAGAAGACTTTTGTTATGAGATGTCTTTGGCTCGAGTCTCATTTAGAGAAATTTGTTTCGGGTTGAATCAGTGAGTTTTCCTTTTCAGTTATGACTTTCCTACTGCTGAGTGCTTCGGTCAGGTTACCGGATTCTGAAGATTAACGCACAATTTATATCATATCATGTCATTTCATTTCATTTCATTTAGAAGATACAAACCTTATGTCCAGTAACAAATGAATAACACCACCACCTACGAAAGGAATAAAATGAGTTTCGAGGCTTCAGTTTGTACTTTTGTTAGAAGAACATGAGTATAATCATGTTTTTATTCAGATTTTAACCTATTCAAGATTCCAAATTGATTTGAGAATCTGTTCAGCATCAGACACGTGTATTTAGTTACTACTGATTTAGACGTACACATTTGGCACTTTGCCAAGAAATTTGTCATGTTAAATTTACTTCAATTCTAAAAATCCACACAACTAAATTAGTGGTCACAATAAGTCGAGTCGTTCACGGGATACTTGAGTTCGGATTAATAAAAGGCTTAAAACGAGCAGAGTTGCTCACAAGCTCAAACCGAGCCGGGCCTCAACTAAAAGCTCGTTTAATCATCGAGCCCGAGCTCGAGCTTTGCATGGGAAATTCGTTTTGGTTTGTCGAGCCTTAACGAGGTTTCTGATTTTCATTAAGTTTTATCTATTTTGGACTTCTACGTATTAGTTTTACACTACATAACTGACAACCGACCTCGAGCCGAACTTTGGCTCCTTTAAGACACTACAAGAGATCAAGCCGAGCTTTGGCTCATTTGTAACATTCGTTATTTTGGGGTGTGACATCATTAAAGATTTTTCTCAACAAAATATATTAAAATAGTTAAAAACATATGTAAATTAACTAATATATAATAACGAGTCGATCCCGAGCTTGGAAAAATAACCAACAAGCCCATCTCAACTTTAGAAAAAAGAGCTCGAAACAAGCCAAGCTCGAGCTCTCATAAGTCAAAACGAGTCAGGCTCGAGCCTAGCCAAGCTTGAGTCGAATTGTTTACATCGAGCTCAAGCTTTTGAGCCTTTTATGGTAAGCTCGTTCAGGCTTGTCAAGTTTAACGAGCTTTGTGAATTTTTAAGTTTGACCTATTTTGGACTCATATGCATTAACTTCACATTACGCAGTTGAGCTCAACCCGCGCCTTGGCTCCTTTAAGGTACTACACAAGATTGAGTCGCGCATAAACTCGCTTAAGGTTCTTTATTTTTTTTCCAAATATATATAAAAAAAACTAGAAACATATATAACTTAAGTAATAAATAATAAGCGAGTCGAGTTTGAGTTTGATAAAAACAACTCACGAGTCGGGTTCAAGCTTTCGTAAGTTAGAATGAGCAGAGCTCGAGCTCAGGCTCGGCTTGTTTACACCCGCGCTACTAAATAATCAGAAACTGATTAATATTTCAAGTTTCATTCCATTTACATGTTTTCATAGTTCTTGAATGTGTGATTCATCATCACCTTCCATTAACACGTAGTAACAATAGGTGGTAACACCGACCGACGACAACCACCCATCGACCGATCACCATTCACCACCACAACGGGGGGACCAAAGAGTTTGTATGTGTATGTGTAACGTTCCTACACAAATGGATTTTAAAGGTACCCACCCACACCCTTATTAAAAGAGATGGTTACCCTTCAAAGGATTGAACTTAATGTGTACCTAATATTATTTGGCCTTTTATACATTTATGGCTACCTTTTTATCGTTGATGAAAAGTTTAGGGTTTCTATAAACGGCAATAGAAAAAGATGGTTGAACGTGTGCATTCAAGACCATTATCACCTGACAGATGAACGTAACAAATGTTTAAATTTTTAATTGCCTTTCAAAAGAAAAAGAAATGATACTACTATTTTAATTGATAAAGTGCCTTAGTTGATGAGTACGACAGCTGTGCCAAACCACCAATGACCGTCTGTCATATAATCCAACTTGTTGAAACTTGTTCGTCCGTTGATCATGAGCCCAGCAACTCCACTTGTAGTCCAAACTATGCACTTTTTAAGCTGTGTCTATGTCTAGATCGTCCAAGTAAGGCTATGTATAGTGAATGACTACCAAATTAGGGGATATTTTCGACATGTGGCGCCACGTTAGGAGTGGAGTTATTTTCATCTGACAGGTGTAGTGGTGTTCCTCATAAAAATCTCTCTCCCCCCCCCCCCCAACGGTCTTATTATTATTTATTATTATTATTATTATTATTATTATTATTATTATTATTATTATTCAAACCAAACCCCACGACAAATCTATATTCCCCCTAGGCCCAACTTATTGCTAATTTATCGCCTAAGGGGCGGTGTTGTAGCCCCTTATCACGCAAAACCAACCCCATTTGTCGACCACTACGCGTATACTAAGAGTTTGTCAATTCTTGAATCAACTCTTTGCTACCGTGACATCTCATATAGTTCTATACAGTTTTAGTTTCAAACACGCCAGTCTAATCTCAAAAGCCAGTTGATTGAGACAAGATCAGTGGTTTTTCATCAGTTGACTCAAACCGGACCGAAAACCAGCACGTTGTGTTTGTTCCATTAGCTAACTCTTTAGCAAACTTGCTTAGATCAAAATGGCATGACATTGAAGATCAAATCATGTGAAAAACCTGTAATTTTAATCCATATATGAAAGTATATAGAAAAGTTAAAGCTCTCCACATAAAAAACATTTTGGTTTGGTCCACCTTCCTTTCAATGTTCCACTACCTAAACACAATCCGACAAAAATCTTCTCCTGTTTATTTCCGAATAATGACTAATCATGGTACCGTTGATTTTGTTTTTGTTTTTTAATCAAAACTATTGTCCGTGTTTAACATGGTTAAGTTATAAGTAATTAACCATAACCATAATCGAACTTTGGTTTTGGAAGATTGCTTAACCACGAGTTTTAGTTTGGTTTTGGTTAAAGTCGGTTAATAAAGACGCATTAATAGTAACCATTACCGAATTGCCAGTTAATCATAATCATTTGACCATAAGGGTCGATTTTGTTCGATTATGGTTAATTTCGATTATGATTCAGTTTTTACTCACCCTTATAATAATACCACTTGACTACTAGCTCATAAGTATAAACACGTGTTATATGTGTATATATGTGTGTGTCTATTTGTTTTTGAATATATTGTTAGTTCAAAATTAAATTTCTAATTAAAAACAATGTTTTGTTTTGTTCCCTACGAACACAAATGCATTCCTTTAGTTTTAAAATTATACAAAGCCAATAGGTTTTCTCTCTCTCTCTCTCTTTTAAAATAATACTAGTTAAGCAAGCAGTTAATAAAAAATAAACAAGTAATAACATATTCAAAAAAGAAAACCACTTTTATTAACGACGATGGTTATTCAGGTTCAGTGTCACGCCACTTTATTACCCAAGTATGTTGTTCATAACTCAAACAAAATTTTAACTGTCCCTCGTTAATTTGAAGCTTGATGATGACGCCAACCCGTTTAAAAAAAAACCGATTAACGTCATAGGAACACTTGATTTGCCTATGTCCGGAGAGCTTATTGACAACCATTTCGTTCAATTTTTTTTGTCAATGCGTTTAAGTTTACCTTTGTTTAATTATAAGAATGCTCTAATTATATTTTTATAGTTAAGGAAGACATTAGAGCATGTTTCTATTAATGTCACTTCATCTTTTTAAAGGCGCACACAAAGTAGCCTTTTTCTTTCCCGAAGTAGACTTCTCTCTTTATCACTATTTTTGTTTTTTATTGACAACAATTATGTCATGCTTTATTCGATTTATTGACTATATAGTTGAAAAAAAAATGCTTTTTGGTCTCTTGATATCTGGTTATGTGTATTTAAACCATTAACTTATCAACTATAGCTACAAAAACTATAGTATTCTTTCTTTTAACGACGTTTGGAATTACTTATAATGAGTCTTTCTAACACGAGACGTTAACAGTTCATACTAGTTTAGATGCTTTATGTCTGACTTACCCATGAATATTATTAAGAAGAAAAATTATCAGTATGAAAAAACCTCCTTGTGTTGAACCTAAAATCTTAATATCCCAAGGCTTATCAAAAACTATAGTATTATATTTCGGTTGATGATAGGTATAGATTATTGATGAACTTGCAATCAATCAAATGCTATTGATAATATTATTGGTAAGTTAAGATAAGATTCTCGTAACACTTGTATTTTAATATTAAGAGATTATAATTAGACACTTGGATGACTTAGAAAATCAGTCCGAAACTTCGTTTCTTAGTCTATCATAGTAAAATACTTAGAATAATTGTAATGGTCAAAAAACCGAAATTTGTCATAAAACCTTGTCAGTAATTCGTTGGTAATCCAAATGCAATCCATGTTGACGACTAGTTGCTAAAGAGTCCATTGTTATCGATCGCTAAACTTTCATCCTATCTTGTTTTTCGACATACTTTCACTGACAATGGTACTGATACCAACGTATTTGAACATTGGTAATAGTCTTTTGTTTTGTAATGTATTCTATTATTCATTTATTTGTTTTGTAGTGTATTTTATATTTTTATATATGCTACATTACATATTATTATTAACATATGGTACACATTCAGAATAGTGCCTGCCGAACTTATTTCAATTATTGTCAATATTCGTTCATTTCTATAAAACTTGGGCACACACAATCATAATCACCTAAAACGTACAAAAGTTGTCAATATGAAAAATAATAGTGTTTAGGTATGGGGGTTGGCTTGTGCAACAAATAGTGTCGGAATAGATTACAAAAAAATATATATTAAATTAAACTTAAGTATTAAAATAACATGATGTTTGTTATCTTGATACTGTATACTGATCATTGTATTGATTATCGTATATCAAATAAGCCAAACTTAGTATTTTGTTCACTTACGTTGTTTTTTAGTGGATGTATATGTTACAAACTCACTTAAGATAATAATTACCAATATAGACACTTCAATAAACTTTGTATATCAACTTTATATATATACTATACACTATTGGCCTTTGATGGGACACTATGTATTATTAGTGAGTTGTTTTAGGCTTTTAGCTTCACAATGTCACAACCCACATTCACCGAACCAATTCCAATAATCCCGCTAACAATATATGATGGTGCATATAAACTCTTCCCACAAATAATGCCCGAATGATGATATGTCGTATTTGAAATATATGGAGGTTGCTACTTTTAGGCTTGAAAAGCCTGACTTATGTTACCCAACATTGTGTTGCTAGTTATTGAAATTTTACTGGCATATTATATTGTTACTGACAATTAGCTCATCGGTTTATAGACCCATGCCCAACAAATGACTGAAAAGTCTAAACGAGAATGCAATTCAAAATACTATTCTCAAATGTACCGACATGTAGCCCGTTGGTTCCAAGCCCCACACCAACAACCGATTAAGATCCTTAGGTCGGGAAGCCAATAGAAACATAAATTACTATAAAATTAAATTTTTTGTATAAACGTAAATATAAATATAAAAAAAACAGAAAACTACTTAAGACATTTTTTTCTACCAGTATTATTACTAATAGTTACATTTAATGAACTAATATTTGAAACAAATATATAACTTGAAAAATTAAAAAATAAGGTTAAATATTTTACCCTAGACA
Organism: Bidens hawaiensis; assembly: GCF_021521415.1. Lineage (NCBI taxonomy): Eukaryota > Viridiplantae > Streptophyta > Magnoliopsida > Asterales > Asteraceae > Bidens > Bidens hawaiensis. Next base: position 85,790 of record NW_027493888.1, read on the forward strand.
AAGAGACATGAGTAGGGTGTTTTGTTATGAGGTTAAAAAATACTTACATACAAGAAACATGCACATGCACATGCACATGCAAATACAGTGGCCGGCCCCGCCCACTGCTCCACCCCTCCGCCGGTGGCACCGCCATGTTAACATCGGCAATGCTGCTTAATTCCTCGATCTGCATGCCAACATAAACTATTTCAAATTACTAGTTATTATCATGTACAAATAGTCATATTTTATTATAATAATAATAAAGTTAATAACTATATATGGTCAACCCAAGCACAATACTTTATTATGGGAAAAGTCTTAAACCACTTTTAAATTTATTTAAATTGTCTAATTTGCAACAGACTAATGATGGTTTAAAAGTAAAAAGTTTTTAGTGATAATTTGTTAATGTTGTTGAACTAAATATTCATAATCCATAAATACTCCTAACAACCATTATGAGCTCCATTTAGGCAAAACGGATTGATTGGTGATACGAAGGGTCATATGTTATACATCAGGTTTACTGTTATATTGAAATTGTCATGTTAATTTTACTTCATATTAACAACATTACAACTCAATGGGTGTTTAGGCTTTCCTCACATAGTTGTTTGGTATCAAGGCCGTCTCTAGGGATGACGATATGAGGCTAGGGATTTAGGCATCCACTTTCTAAGGTCTTCAATTTCGAAAACAAAATTAATAAATATAATTGTAGTTTGGGATTTGGATTAACATGTGGGATTTGAACGACGTTTAAACTAAATTAGGTATGAGAAAATGTGCTAAATTGCATTACTTATGTATTTGCAAAAAAATGATAACATCTTAATTTATTTAGAGTGAAAACAAGATAAGCCTTTTATAGTAAGACCTCGTTTTTAAACATCGTTTAATTTAGGCCATCAAAGTGGTTGAGCCGATCTGCTTGGTATCACCCACTTAGGAAGTGGAGCTTCGCATCCATCGAAGCAACAGTTTGGAGTTTTCGTACATCTATTAAAGAAAAAACATTGGGATATAAACGAGAGAGAAGGTGAACTAGATGAAGTATATGTTGTTGGGTTTCCTAGAAATCATACGAGTGGAGGTAGTAGAATCAGGTCAGACAAATTTTCGCCGCCTATAAAAATTAATAAAAAACATGTTAACGATAGTTTGCGTCAACTCTAACCGTCGTTGTAATTGTAAGAAAGCTAATGTATGCCCTTGTCTTAACGAGTGTGTGACCCGGTTAGGAAAAGACCATTTGAGACGTGTCAGTAGGTGACATCGGTCTTATATATCCTAACAACCATTATAAGTGTTTTAAAATGGTTGTTTGAAAGCAGTGTGAGATTAGATTGTAGGTGGCGTTGGAAGTCGGTTGCTGTATCTTTTATTTTAATAGTAATGCACAATGCCGTTATATGTTGTAAGTGTGTTATGTACCACTCTCGTACAACTCCCATGTCACAAAACGTGGGTTCTAGTGTATCAAATTATATGCATTTTAGTTAACTAAATTAGTTGTTAGTTTATTAAGTAGTGGGTCGGTTATGTAGGTAGTTTTATAAGCCAGTAGTTCTTATGTGTTAGGGATTATGAATGAAAGTATTATGATTTGATTAAATCAAAGTCTCTTCCAAAAATCTATGATTTCTTTTCTGGTTTCTATCTATTTTATTTGGACCATTTGATTAACGAACGAGGTTCGTAACAAAGTGATTATAACCAGACTCTGTTTTTAACTCATTATCGATTAAACACGATATACAAGCACATTATACAATTCATATATATCCTTTACAAGTAAAGCACTAGGTTTAAATTATTTTTTAGAAATAGTACAACACTCCAATACTGTTCTTTTCATCCCCCTTTCTCCTTGTAGGGTAGCAAGCATTTTCTTGTGCATTCATATAAAAAACAAATATTAGTAGGTTGTAACAATTGTATATTGAATATTATTGCATATATATATATATATATATATTATTTTTAATATTATAAAAGATGGTAGAAATCTAAAGCAAACTTTGAAGACAACTGCAATCTCTACTTTTAGCTTAAGGAGTATAACTTTTTTCTTATATAAACGGTTCAAATGTAAGAATGCAGACTTCTTAGTTAAGGTTTACGTTCGTAAAATAATGTAGCATTAAATCTATACCCAATAAATTAGTAACTGACTGTGACATGTGTCAATGATGATAGGTTATTATTTAAACCTTATAAGTCAAATAGTTTTCACTTACACATCGCTTTGACGAAATGATCACACCCCTCATATCATTTACATTTAGTTGTTAAACTAGTTTGTCCGTCTTTGTTTGGCATCACTACGAGTTAATTTCATGTAACTAACTTTTTTTTTGTGTGTGTAAGGCCAGTTGTAATAGTTTTGATTTATGAAATAGTGTTGGCTGGTTTATCTGATTTTTTTAAACTAACCTTTTGTTTTTAAATAACAAGTTTATATTTAGTAAGTTATAATGATTAAGATAGTTATCATTTTTAACAGCGTTTCGAACTACTCCAATACTCGGTTGAGCCTTTTGAAATGGGATGTCATATATATGTATATATCTATATATCTATATACAGATATTGATTCACCAATAACATTAAGGAGAAAACCTACCATTGTTGGAAAAACTTAATTATTGAGTCAAGTTTTGAATTTGAGACTTTTAGACGCTAAGCCTTGGCCATTACCTCCATACAATGGGATCGCAAAACCAATTGAATATATTTATCTTTTAGAACTAGAAAAAGAAAGAAGTTTACAAAACTATGTTCAAAACATCGTTTTTTTCAATTCTATCATTACCACTAACATTCTCAACCGTCACTGTCCGTAGTCCCGACATCTTCCATACGTAACTATCCTTAATCAACAATAGTATTATTATTATTTAAACAAAAAGGAATTTGACTTTATTAATTTGAAAAGTATTTAAAAAGGTATTGTTTATAATGGGTATGAAGAATATTTGGCCACTTTTAGCACGTTCATGTGTGTGCCAAAGGTCGGATGAATAATGGTTGGAGATGATAAAAAGTAATTGACCAATACCCTAAAGTCAAAATTACATTAATATTTAGATAAATAATTAAATATACGTCCCCCCTTAAATAATTGTCATAAAATAATAAAAGTGATGTAGATACACTTTGGTTCATGGATGTCTGTTTCCATATAATATGACACTTCTACCACTCATGTTGCCGACTCTATAATATCATACCTATTGTATGTAGAATTGTAGACTTCTAAATGTTTCATGTTTGTATAAAAAGTTAGTTACCATTGTTTTATTAAGCTTTAAATTCGATTTTATGATTTTATCAATATATTAGTTTTTGATCAGTTATGTGAATGATATAAGAAAACAAGTTGATTCTTGTGAACTTGTTGATAGAAAACAACATGATTCTAAATCGAGTTCATGTTTAGGGTATATGATTAAGATGGCTAAGGTTAGATAGTCTCACGATTCTAGAGAGAGGAATTTGTTGATATTGGTGATTTACCCATTTTCACTAATTAGATTTATTCACTAAATGTGAAATCTTAACTGTGCCATTACCGTTAATTATGTTCATCAAATAATTACAAATCATAAGATATTTTATTTAAGTCAATGACTTTTTTATAAGTAAATAATCATCAAGGTCATATTAATAAATATTAATATCACATAGACAAGTTGCTCAATAATGCTTCTACCTAGCGAGAAATATTTTTGTTTGTCCCTGATTATGTGTCATCTACTCGGAACTATACAGGCAAATTAGATTTTGTTAAGGTTGGACGTAATGAGGGATTGTAGCGACGATGAAACGCATTATCTGTATCTTTTTTTCTTCGGTGTATACATTTCTATCTAGATGATGGATTTGTCATTACGTGTATACGTACGTAACGATTCGACTATAAAGACTCATCGTATATCAAAAACTTTATCTTATAATAAAGTGTGGTGTAATTCACCGCATAGTACAACTTTATATTACGCATAAAACAATGATGGGACATTGAACCTAGGATGACTAACTCGACCTTAACATCTAATATTCTAATCTGATGATGTTATTGTAATAATCCACAACTAATATGTTTTCCACATGCTAATTTTAGATTAAAAGAACATACACACATAAATATGTGTTAGGTGAATGATTATTAAGAAAGTTTCCATGTACACACCAATGATGTGATGCAAAAAGGTTAAAGGGGATCATAAAGCAAAAATTAAAGTTTATGGACTTCATTTATATGTCTTTGGCTATTTGGACGTCCAGTAGGCAGATGGTATGAGTGTCAGCCTTTTGTTAGTGATTGTTGACGGTTTTATACGACCATAATCCATTAAACACTTACTCATGCAACCCGTACCCGTACTTATACAACGTATTTAATACTACCAGCTATTATGAGGCAATACGAGATAAAAAATCAAAGTTTCAAACGACACGACATTCTTTATACGCTAGTCTTAACCATATGAGATAAAATTCAATTTTCAAACGGCAGAATAACGTCGGAATATTATATCGTGTCAGATAATTTATATCATGTAGGGTTGTTCAAAAACTCACGGCTCGTTACTCGCTTAATAAAAATTGAATAAATGTAGTTAAAAAAACTTGATTTCAAACGACCTGAGCTGAGCTGCCTCATTTAATTTCGAGGTTGAGCTCAAACTCACGCCGTCTCGACTCGTTTACAACCCTAATATCGTAATAACCCATGAGAATCTTGGTACGCCTCGAATAGTTATCCTATCTATACATACGAGTACGGTCAACGACAAATCCAACAAATCCAATACAGCATCGGGTAAAAGATCTTATACGACTCGTATGGACTATAGGTGATGACGTCTTAGTATCATGGCCCTCCATTTATAATTCTTAATAATTAAATTATTTTGGATGCGTTAGTTTGAACGGTTTAGATTTGATCTTGACATTGTTACACTACTTTCCATAAAACCACTTTTGGAACAAATTTGACCGAAAAGTCAAAGACATTATGATGAAGGGACGGTGGCAGGCGGTGGTTGTCGGTAGGGAACAGTGTCGGGTCCTCCTTCTCTTGGCTTTTTCAGGCGAACGTTCACCGCTTAATATGTACCACACATTTATGTTTATATATTCAAAGGACAACCTCCACGTGTGGCCGGAATTAGCTTTTGTTTTTAAGACAATCACCGGTGGCCGGAGGATAATCTAAGGTGGGATTTTTGTCTAATGGTGTAACGCGGAAAAATATTGAACATCGGTCAACGACCGACATCTGATATCGGTTGTCGGGGTGATATATCGGTACTTTTAATATTATGTAAACTTCATATCTACACTGTATATAATACACTAAACAAGGCCAAATTAAAACACCTATTTTTAAGTAATTTACAACACTTAAAGCATAAGGTACATGTGTTAGTAATGGTAAACATGTCTCTTAAACACAATCCATTCAGCTTACAAGTTTGGTCCCTCATCTTTAACCATATTATATTTTTAATTTAACTTGTAAACTAACTTCCCACCCATGATTTTTAAACGACTATGGCCTTTTCATACGTTAATATTTTTATAAACAAATTGCACCATAAAAACGAGCATTTTATTCTCTTTAATTTGGATATGATATTGTTGTAATTTTTTTTCATTTTAAATAAATTAATATGTTACGTAGGGGTGTTCGGTGTCGGTTTTGATGGTTTTTAAGTTAAACTTGTGATTCCAACCGTTAACATTGATTTTTTGTCGTCCAAAACCAAACTCAACTTTTGAAAGTTGAAACCAAATCGTCACTAACGGCATGGTTCCAGTTTGGTTTCACAGTTTAAACTTTAATAATAAATTTTGTTTAAAATAATTAATAATTTAAGTGTACCATCAATTTTAACTAAAAACCAACATAATAGATACTTGAGATGATCATAAATAAAAAATGATAATTTTAGCCACATAAATGGTAAATATTAATGGAAGATCTTGGACGTGAAATAATAACAAAGATTACAAAATGAATCATATTGCAATTACGTTAATTTACAGACTTTTATGGTTTCATATGGCCGGTTGCCGATATAAACCGTGAACAAACCGTTCTCTACGTTTTGAAAATTTTGAAACCGACCAACAAACCGAAAGTAAAAAAGAAAAAGAAAAAAGAAGCCAACCCAATGATCGATTTAAACGATTTAAAGTTTTTAACCGAACCATAAACAATTATATTTGTACGTGATTAACAAGTTCAAACACCCGCTGCATCGCGCGGCACCCATCTAGTATATATATATATAGCAATTTAACGATAATAATTTAGTATACTCTTCTACCATTTTAACAAATTAATCTTTTGCAACTTGCAAAATATTAATAATCCTAGAAAGTAGGAACAGATTAAGACTTAAACCACTAACATTGAACACTATATATTAATAATTCAGACTTAAAACGTTGATATTGGTAATATTAGTGATATGTCGGTAAATATTGCGAGTATTATCGGTACCGATATTCCGACCAATATTTTGACTAATATATTTACAAGGGATTGATAACCGATATATAGACGATATCGTCTACATAGCTAATAAGTAGAGTCGATGATATTAATATATGATCGATAAACTGTTTTTAACATTCTGATTTTACGATTTTTTATTTCATTTTATTTCAAATGTCTGCAATTAAGTGGCAGGTAAAAATTCAACAAACTGCGTCTGAACCTTCTTTTAGATAGCAAAAGTGCAAAACCGATTCTACTAAAAATAAAGCTTTGGGTCTTAGGGGGCGAAAAATAACTCTACACGTCTAGCTAAACATTATTCAGAAAATCTACAACATCCGAGGCTAGGAAACCACATGCGTCAAAAGTAATGAGCCAAACACAAAATATTGGTTGGTCATAAAGTAGATATCTCCACTTCGATTATGATCTTTATCATTCATGTTATAACATCCCAACCGATCCGAAATCAAGCCAAACAAAACAACCATTTTTAAAAACCGAGTCAAGTCAAGTTGGACTGAACTCTAACTCAAATTTTCAATGCAGTCTAAACCTTGAGTTGAGCTTGAGCTTCTAACTCGAGTTATAAACAACCCAAATCTATCAACAGTCATGATGTTATTGATAATGTTGTTTAAAGTTAATATAAGAAGAAAATACACGACGTGTAGAAATATAAGGAAGACTCCAATGTCTTGCATTTGCATGACATGTACTAGACCAACACTTAAATGTATGGGCACCATTTTCTTAACAAAAAACACATTATGCGATCGTTGCAATATGTCTATGCGCAACTGCACCACCATCGTGAGCGTTGCCTTATGTAGCATTACAATTGCCGTCTCGTGGCAAGTTAACATCATTGCCGACAAAAAAAAAAAATACTAAACAATAGGGACCATTACTGTCAACACTACAATATCATTGCCTAATTGTTGTAACCTAACATATCTTATTCTCTATTCTAGTGAGTAAAGCGTTGTTGTAACCTAACCATATCTTAAGATAGTGTGGTTGTCTTCGTGTCCAAACCCTTTAATCCCATACCATAAAAACTAGCCCTAGCCTAAACTTTACCTGAAAAGTCGAAGCTACTGGTGGAGTTTTAGAAGAATCATAAATTGGAATTTTGAGTGTAATTATGTTTTAATCATCGTTATTTGATGAGAATACGTTGTTTTAAGTCAAACTTACTCAAATCGCATAGTTAGCAAACCAATAAGTCTAATTGGCAAATAACTAACTATTCGTACGCACTTAAATATGCTTAATGCTTTCGAAAGTATGAACTTGAATTTGCAAGTTTTGTACACAAGAAGTCGTTTTTGGTATGATTAATACCGTATTAAGAGTATTCACAGAATAATGTCTTTAATTGAATAAGATTAGTTTCCTAAGTGTTTCAAATTGTGTTTCGAATTATACAAATGTGTTATAACATCGTATACTTGCGGGTACTAAACCTCAAGGGGACAAACTTATAATTTCTAAACGTATAAATTATTTTAAAGTGTAAAATGTCTCATATTATGATATTAATTCATCCATGACAAAATTTCTACTGTTTTGATGTCTTACCAACCCGTCCAATGTCAGCTTGTCTACAGTTGAAAACCCATTTAATGAAAAAGTACAATTTGTTATATATCGTTATATTGATACGACAATTTTTTTTATTTTTTTTACATATTTCTTTAGCTAGAAAATAAGAAAAAAGTAAATGTATCAAGTTTAAGGTGAAAAGAACAAGCAAATTTCATCTTCAAACCATATATATATTTAAATCATATTTACTCAACAAAAATAACAATAATATCATATATATTAAAGCCGTCTTGGAAAATCGTTAAGAATTCCTAGACCAAAGCGAGTAAAAATGTGGGTCTAAGTTTGTACCTTTTATATGGATTTAAATATCTAAATAGGCTTAAATTTTGTGTACTCCCCATTCGCTACGTCAAGTGAACTACTTAGCTTACAACACAGCGTGTTCGCCACCACACTGGTTGGATGGTGCATTGCCCCTAATAAGCTTAATTGGGTTGTGACCGTCGCCCACCCTGCCTCTCCTTAGGGCCAGTCTTGAAATGTATTCGTTTTAAACACTTGCATTTCATATTTATGTAGTTTATTTAGATGCAGTGATAAGACTCTTTAAACTTCAGCTATTTATTCACAATAAATATAAGCTCGTTTTGCTTGTTTGAGCGGTGTAAATTCGGTTTCACAGTTAATAATCCGATGGATGGGTTTGAACTTGAAACCGGTCATGAAAATCAAGCCATCTATTTAACCCAACCATCTTCATAATTTAAAAATTCAATAATAATAATAATAATAATAATAATAATAATAAAAAAACATTTGATATATATTACCTAACTGTCACAACTGAACAGTCAAACTAAAAACTTGAGCAACGTAACCAGCTTGCAAAATTATTTAGTTTTAACTTTTAACTGTTTGCTTGTATTATGTAGGGGTAGTAAAGGGCCCCTTGAGGGACACTAAAGTAAGATAACATGTCCAGGAGGATTTAACCAGTAAAAGTTATTATAGGTCATAATCAAGGCTATATAAAAGTGTATATATTTAACAAGTCAAGGCTAAAAATAAACTTGTTTAAAATAGTTAAGAGACCGAGCTTTACTTAAAGACTAAATAGACTCGAGTGTCTAAACAAGCTCTTATTTATGTAACTTTTATTTCACGAATTAAATACATGAATATAAAATTAGCTTCAAAACGACGAAACCATGCTTCAATCAGGTGTCTGAACTTCCAATTAACAAAAATCAAACCTTTTGGATTACCGTTTCGACATAAGTTTTACATCAATCGTCTTGTATCATCTTTCCGATCAAAAGCGCTAAAACAATAGTTTGAAATTTGGAAAAATATATAGCGACGTTAAATCATTTTTAACAAGGGACCGTTGGGGGCAAAATTTTTAAATATGGGACCGCCAGAGGCGATAGACTGACTTGAGATTATTATCAGCCAATATCATTTAATACAGATTATAAAATACAATAAACCAAATATTTATAAATGCATATAAACGAATTAACTGTTTTTAATCGAGGAGAGTTAGAGCTTAAAAAACCACTCACGAGTGAGCTTGAGTTATAGAAATGAAGCTCGAAACAAGACGGGCTCAAGCTATTGTATGTTAAACAAACTAAGCTCGAGTTAAACAAGCACTGGCCTAGCTCGGCTCATTTACACCGTAAATGGCTTCAACAAGATGCATATTAAACACTCCTTACCACTTACCATATTATAGAGGTGTACAAGTTAACCCGTTTGGGACCGGTTCACTACAACCCGAACCGAACCAGTTTGACCAACAAAAAAACCAATTTCAGCCAACCCGGTTCCCAAACAGACCCATCCTGCCGTTTCTTGTACATGTTCCACTTTTGGAACTACCAAACCGGTTTTAAACCGGACAGATTTGAAATAAATCGGTTTTGACCAATTCGAACATTCTTGCTCTTAAACCGATTTCTAAACCGAACTGATTTGTGTCATACCGGTTTTGTACACCTCTATACCAGATTATTATTTATTAGGTTTGAGTGGGCTTCATAGCCCAGTTATATAAAACAATGCAGGCCCAGTTGAATTGAACAGCCCACCACAGTTTAACAGCCCATAAACAGGCAATATCTCTATAGTAATAAAACAAAAGCCTTTTTGGACAGATTATAGCAAGCCTCTGCTTTTATCTTCACTTGATATTTATTCCTCGCCATCTATTACGTATAATCCAAATGATGATCTTCTACCAAATGATGCAAACTTCTTTAACTGTTAACTTGTAGCCGCAACTGCCTTTATATGTTGCTCTAATAGTATAATTGAAGCTTGATCTTTCAATCCTTTTTACATTAAAAACAAGTTCAATACCTTTTGTCACAGTTTCAAATGAGACTTTTACGTTTTGTCACAATTAATCGAATTGTAAGTCATGGCTACTCACTATTTTGCAAAAAGAAAAAAAAAAGTTTTACATGGAGATCTCATATGGATTCACATTCGTAAAAAAGATTTTTTTTTTTTTAATATGGCTCTGGTATGTATTTTATGCATCTTTGTTTCTTAATGTATCTTTAGATGCATGCATATCTTGGTGTAAATAGTTGATATGTGTTTATATACTTTTAATATCTCTGTAACAAGTATACATTTACTTTTCCACTGAATGTGGTTCGTTGTTTTTTATGTACTTATTTTGACACTTATAATATGTATTTATAGGTTGTTAAGTAGTTACAAATGATGGGCATCCCAAAGAGAATAGCTTCATTTAACTTGCATTTGTTTTTAACTTGTGATTGGCCCGTTTCTAATTAATTTACATTTTCAGACAGATAGCTACTGCTTTTGGCCTGTGTGGAATCAATCCATTGCTGGAGAAGGTTATGTTTGAGATTGGTGTGTGATTACATGCATTTCCACTATGATCATTTCAAGTATTATCAATTTTTTTGAGCATATCAGTAATTATATTATTCAAAATATTATTATAAAAATAGTTTCGTATTGGTGCTTGAAGGGTAGAATGGCAATTTGAGGGTTGAAGGGTAAAATGGGAATTTGGAATTGTGAAAGCAAATTCTTCGAATGAATCAGCAACAATGAAATGGAGGTTTCTTAATTTATTGCACCACCAGACCTACATTGGATAGGGTTGAATTTGGTTAACGATCATATAACTTGTTGACTGGTGATTACTATAAATGCTTCTAATGCGGGACCAAAAATCACAAGTATATATTACTGAAGAGGTATGTACCCGCCTCAACCCACAAGATACAGACAAGAGACTTGAAATCAAGATATTATAAAGGCACAAAGCCAAAACCTATGCGCATGGCGCATATCACATATGCTCATGCATTACATGCTCAGGCATCACATATGCTCAGGCATCACACATGCTCACGCATCACATATGCTCACGCACATCACATGCTCACGCATATCACATCTGCGCGTGGCGCATCCGTGCGTGGCGCATATCACATGCTTGTGCATCACATCTGCGCATGAAACATTTGCGCGTGAGAATAAAGAGAAGACCTCGCGCATCCTCAGGATAGGCGCATATCACACATGCACATAATCAACCTCGTCCATATACAAATCAGGATTAGGGCAACCTTGATTGTGCACGTCAGACAACCTTCCAGAAGGTATCTTTTTAAGGAATAAGAATATGCTGATGTTGACAGCTGCCAGATGAAAGGTGGACAACTCAGCATAACTCATGTGCTACCACGTGATTATAACCAATGAAAAAGCACCAGGTGTCCCCAAGGACACGTGGCGCAAATCAATTGGAGGAGGCCAACAAAACCCTAATTGGGTCTTAGCCCAATCAGTGGAAACCCTAGCACTATAAATACAGCATCAACTCCACAAGGAGTTACGAAACCACAGACAGTTACAGCCAGTAACATAGACAGTCACATCCAATTACAGAGTATTCATCTATTAAGCAATACACTCCAAATTCCTTACTCTCACATATTATTATCTTCTCCCACAAATACTTATTCTCACACCGGAGGGTTACCCCAAAGAGGACCCCTCTGTCCCTTTCTGAGGGGTAAGTTTACGGTGCTGTTCATTTTGTAGGTGGAAGAACCCAGATCCAAGAGAAACCATCAGGTGAAATAGCATAATCACACCCGAGGAAAGTAGATCGTCTACCAGTGAGTCGATCCACGGTTCTTCATTGGCGCCATCCACTGTTACAACGGCAACAAGATCTCATCAGATCTCTAAACAAAAAACAAATTTTCACCATGGTTTCTGGCGTTCGTAACGTTGATCAAGTTCTGGAGGATATTGAACGTGAGGATGTTAATGAGGGACAACAGTTTCTGAGGGTGCCGCGTGATTCTACGCGCACCATCAGTAACCGTCCCTTCATCACAACTCCTCATGGCCAGACTGAAACTCCTCCAGACGATCTCACGTTACAAAATCTTGCCGGCGCGAAACAAAAAGGACCAATGGGTCCAGAAGATGAAACAAATGACCCTAAGGAATGGCTCATAAACGAGCAACGACGTCTAATGGACAAGTACAATGAGATGGTCAAACAGAAAAAGTTAGCCGACTTAACACAAAGGCTAGCGTTTGACAAGCAAGCCATTCAGGGAACAAAAAGGGCGCGCGCGCCGGAAGATGGTCATTCCATTCACACTGCACACACTGAGTTTAGTGATGAAGAAGTGCACAGCATGAGGAAGACGCGAGATACTCATGCAGGAGGCTCACAGCTCCGCGCGCACGTGAACATGGCGCCTGGATCCAGAGCCGATATGGATCTGCAAGCGCCATACAGCCCACCAGTAAGAGGGCAAGTGGACGTAACCACACCATACAGGCCAGCCATCTTGGTGAAGCATTCAAAGTTCACCGAGCGCATCGCGAAGGCCCCCATTCAGCACAAGACCAAGATGCCAAGTGGTTTGGGTAAATATGACGGCACAACAGATCCAGACGATTTCTTACAAGGTTTTTACAACACGGGAAACCTAGAAAGCTGGACGATGCCAACATGGTGTCACATGTTTGCTCGATGCCTAACGGGCGCTGCTCATGTCTGGTTCGAGAGCTTGCCTGCTGGGCAAATCGATGGGTTCGAGGAACTATTGGAAAAGTTCCAAGCTCACTTCGTACAACAGCGCAGACACACGCGCGACCCTGATGACATCATGCACTGCGTGCGCAGGAATGATGAAACGATTGAAGACTACATCACTCATTTCAATCAGGAGTCTCTGGCAATCGGAGGCATCACTGAGCAACTATTGCGCATGGCCTTTATACAAGGCGCGCGCAGTGATCAACTCCGCCGAGCTCTCGTAAGCAGAGATGGCATGCCCACCACTTGGGCTAAACTAATGGAAGCATCGCGAGTCTTCGCGAGAAATGAAAAACAGATTGCCCAAGATAGAGCGAGAGAAAGAGGGCATCAAGCAGAGGCCCCGCGCGGCAACGAAAGAAGGGTCAAACAGAACACTGTATGGTCCAGGTTGCAACCAACCAGTTTTTCTCCCGCAGAAAAGCAGGCGCAACCAAGCTCACCCCAGCCCCAAAAAGACGTCCGTAATCGCGGGGAGGGTGACAAAAGGGAAGGCGGCAGAGATCCTAACAGACCTCTGCCAAGAATATGGACTCCCCTCACTAAAACACCTTCACAAGTGTTGAGCACTGAGAATGTCCAGTTCAAAACCCCCAAGCCACTACACTACAAGGGACCATCAAACAGTGGCAAGTACTGTGAGTTTCACAAGTCCACAGGACACAACACTGATGCATGCCATCACTTGAAGGATGCAATTGAAAAAGATGTGAAATCAGGCAAGCTGGCTCACCTGGTGAAAAACCCAAGACCAGAAAGTGAGCAACCAGAAGGAGCCTCTGCCAGCAAAAAGTACAAAAGAATCTGTGTAGCCGAGGGAGGAAGGCAAAGGCAAACATCAAGAAAGAGAAGCGCGCAAATCCAAGGAGATTGGCGCGAGCAACAAGTAATCTTCCCAAGAATCAGGGGAGGCCCTTCCATCAGCAGTCCTCTTGTTATCACTACACACATTGCTCATTACGAAGTGTCAAAAGTCCTGGTGGACACTGGCAGCGAATCAGACATCATGTATGAGCAATGTTTCAGAAAACTGGATCCGGCAGACCAAGCAAGGCTTGAAATTGTGAATGCACCAATCTCTGGTGTTTCAAATGAAATCATTCATCCCCTAGGTCAAATACAATTTGAGCTAACTATGGGAGATGAGAAACACAAGCGAGCCGAAGTTGTCAACTTCTTGGTCTTGCCCACCACTTCTTGCCACAATATGATCTTGGGTAGAGGAACGATTGCCCAATTTAACGCCATACCGTCGCCAGCGCACGGCGCGTTGGGGTTCCCTACACCAACAGGTGTAACTTTTGTATACCGGGATCATTTGTGTGCAGTGACAAATACTCCGCGGGAAGGGAGAATGAAACTTCCAATGGCAGACAACGCGCCAGAGGAATGGATTCTCAACCCAAAATTCCCGGAGCAGAAGATCACAATTGGCGCAACGATATCAGACGACACGAGGTTGAGAATGAAAAGATTGCTCACAGCATATATGTCGGTCTTCGCGTGGCAACACTCTGATATGACTGGGGTTCCGCGAGACCTGGCACAACATTCTCTCAACACGTTCAAGTCTGTAGAGCCAATTGCTCAAAAGAAGAGAGTCATGGGGGATGAGAAAGCGAGGGCCATGAATGAGCAGGTTGAGGATCTACTGCGCGCAAACATCATCCGCCCGATACGATACCAGACGTGGGTAGCCAATCCTGTGATGGTAAAGAAAAGTAACGGGTCGTGGAGGATGTGCATTGACTTCAAGGACCTCAACAAAGCGTGCCCAAAGGATTGTTACCCCCTCCCAAACATCGACGCAAAGGTGGACTCCGTGGCGCCATTCAAGCTAAAATGTTTCCTGGATGCCTACAAAGGCTATCACCAGATTCAAATGGCACCACAAGATGAGGACAAGACCGCCTTCAGAACCGACAAGGGTGTTTTTTGTTACACAAAAATGCCCTTTGGTTTGAAGAATGCGGGCGCCACCTACCAAAGACTTATGGATGCCGTTTTCAGCGAGCCAATTGGAAGAAACCTAGAAGTCTATGTGGATGATTTGGTGATCAAAAGCAGGGAGGAAAAACAAATGCTCAAAGACATCGAAGAAACCCTTGGGCGCCTAACGGAAGTTAACATGAAGCTCAATCCGAGCAAATGCACTTTCGGCGTACAAGAGGGAAAATTTCTAGGTGTAATGGTCACCAAGGATGGTTTCAAGGTGAATCTTGAGAAGGTGGAGGCCATCCTTGACATGCCTTCGCCATCCACCATGAAAGAAGTCCAGAAGCTGAATGGTAGATTGGTATCAATCAACAGGTTCCTAGCGAACCATGCAAGCAAATCTACCCCATTTGTCAATACATTGAGAAACTGCTTAAAGATAAGCCAGTTCAAATGGACTCCTGAGGCCGAGCAAGCTTTCAGTGAGATTAAAGAATGTCAGCAGGAGAGCGCGCCATCGGAGCAGTATTATTGGTGGATCGCAAGGGAATCCAAACGCCAATATACTATGTGAGTCGGGTGCTGACAGATCCTGAGACGCGCTACTCCATCATGGAAAAGTTAGTTTTGTCACTAACACACGCGTCGCGCAAGCTTCACAGATATTTCAATGGTCATCCCATTGAAGTTCTGACTGGTTACAACATCCAGCAAGTCTTGCGGCGCCCCGCGCTCTCGGGAAGGCTGACAAAATGGGCCCTGGAATTAGGTGAACACACGATCGCCTATAAGCCCCGCCCAGCAATAAAGGGGCAAGTTTTAGCTGATTTCATCGCGGAAATCCCCGAAGGAAGAGTTGAAGAGGCTCAGCGCGAGGTAGACCCTCCGCGAGCCAATGATGAAGAAAATGTTTGGAGATTGTTCACTGACGGAGCTTCAAACAACGAAGGGTCCGGCGCAGGCCTCAAACTGGTGGATCCAGAAAATCATGAATATACTTATGCCATCAGGTTGGACTTCAAGAGCACCAACAATGAGGCTGAGTATGAAGCACTGCTGGCCGGGCTGCGCATCGCGCACAAATTCGGAGTTAAAAAGCTAGAGGCCCATGTTGATTCATACTTGGTAGCAGCGCATGTCAATGGCCTTTATGATGCCAAGGAGAACACCATGCCTCTATATCTAGAGCAGGCGAAAAAGCTCATCGAGCAATTTGACTGCTTCAGAATCATTCATATTCCGCGCAGTGAAAACAAATCTGCAGACGCGCTGAGTAAGATGGCATCAACCAGTTTTGATCACTTTGGCAAACATGTCAGGGTAGAAGTAATGAGCAACCCGTCGGTGGTAGCGAAGTCTGTCCTTGTAACTCATACAACCCCTTCATCATCGATAACTCCAATAATGGAATTCTTGAAGGAGGGAAAGGTACCAGATGATCGCGCACAGGCGAGGAAGATAAGACACAAGTCGCAGAACTATGAACTCCTTGATGGCACATTATATCGACGCTCTTATCTTGGACCGCTCATGAAATGCCTAGATGCTGAGGAAGCAAGCTATGTGATCAGAGAGATACACGAAGGAATCTGTGGAATTCATGCTGGCCCGCGCATAGTGGTTGCCAAGGCAATGAGCGCAGGCTACTATTGGCCAGGCATGTACTTGGATGCTTTAAAAGAGATCCAAAAATGCAAAGCATGTCAGAGCTACGCGCCAAACACCATGCGGCCAAAGAACAACTTGATTCCGGTGACCTCCGCATGGCCTTTCCACAAATGGGCAATCGATATTGTGGGTCCCCTACCGCAAGCGCCTGGGCGAGTAAAATTTTTGGTAGTGGCAGTAGACTATTTTACAAAATGGGTCGAAGCCAAGCCACTAGCAAAAATCACAGCCGAAGCGATGAAGCAGTTTATCTGGAGCCACATCATATGCCGTTTTGGCTTGCCCATGGAAATTGTGAGCGATAATGGCAAGCAATTCACTGACAAGAAGATATCCAGCTGGCTCAAGGAATTGCGCATCAACCAAATTTTCACTTCAGTTTATCACCCTCAGGGGAATGGACAAGTGGAACGCGCTAACCAAAGCTTGCTGAATGGACTGAAGAAAAGGTTAGAGGGAGAATCCCATTCTTGGGTTGAAGAGCTACCTAATGTCCTGTGGGCACACAGGACATTAAGCAAAACCAGCAATGGCGAATCCCCGTTCAGCCTAACCTATGGAACAGAGGCAATGATTCCAGCAGAAATTGGGTGCCCATCCCATAGAGTGCTCATGATGAGCAAGATTGATAACGAGCGCGAAAGAAGGTTGGATCTCAACTTACTTGAAGGGCGCAGAGAGGCGGCTATCATCAGTGAAGCCAAATACAAGAAAAAGCTGGAAAAATATTACAACCAGCGCGTGAAAGAATGCCACTTCAAGAAAAATGACTTTGTCCTTCGAAACAATGAAGCTAGCCGCGCGATACCCCTGGGAAAAATGTCCCCCAATTGGGAGGGACCTTATCAAGTATTGGAAGAATTGGGAAAAGGCGCATACGCCTTAAAAGATTTGAATGGAAAGAAGATCCCGCGCGCGTGGAACGCAGCACAGCTTAGAAAATGTTTCATGTAAAAAATGTCAAGTTTGTAATCAAGGCTTTTTAAGCCATTATGAATAATGATACGCGCTATCTTCTCTTAATGTGGATTCTATTACCTTTTGCATACATGTTTCACACTTCCCTTTATTAGTTTTGAGCAATATGACAACATTGTATTGACATCAAAACAAAATAAAACGAAGTAAAACATACATGCGCAAACGCGTTAACGAGTCTTAACTCTAAAACGTCAGGGCCTTAGCCCAAAATTATGAGCCTTAGCTCAGGGCCTTAGCCCAATAATGTGAGCCTTAGCTCAAATAACTCACAACATCCATCCTACATGCTGCGCAGCCTGACCATAAAATACCTAAACACAACTAAGGCAAAGCAAATGCCAAAACATAGTTGTTAAGGTCTCAGGTCGAGGTCGCGCATAAAATTGTAATGGATATCTGAGTAACACATTGACACGTAAAGGCTAAAAAAACTCATAATTCCATAATGCGCGATAACGTCGCGCAAAAGAGGAATAATGGAAACGCCAAGACACGTGTCAACATAATCAAGATATGGCAAAATCACTTACAATATGACAAGGATTAAGTATAATAATTTCCTTACAACCTTGTTCTTATTTCAACGTGCAAGCATATCTTAAATTCAACAAGCAAGCATTCAATATAAAGAGATGAATGGGAAATGCACAAGATGCGAAGAAGGGAAAAACAACATTTCATTCCAAAGCATCGAAATTTACAAGTTTACAAGATGAGATACAAACTACAAATAAAAAAAAAAAAAAATGAAGGGCTTCTCAAGTCTCCACGTTGACATCAGCCTCTTCATCATCCTCATCACCGCCCTCAGCATCTGGCGCAGCCTGCTCCTCGTCATCTCCAAACTGACCATAGTCAAGTTCTTCGTCCTGAATGGAGTCTTCTATCACGACAGTGTCAGGAGCGGATCCTTTGGCCACGCCAGAGCCGCTAGCAACGCCAGCATTCCCCGCGCCATCATCGCCGCCGCCAGCCCCTTCGCACTCGTCAAGTAATTTCTTTAGCGCGACGAGATCGGGCTGGTCAGCAAGCGCGGATATCTGCAAATCATAAGGAAAAATATGAGTACAAAAAGACTTAGAAAATAAGTCAAGGTAATCTCATTAAGGTTAAAATACCTGCGCAAGGATGGGAATGGGAGTATTCATATACTTCTCCCCCATCGCGGCCATGTCCGCGCAGGCAACGTCGCTCTGATAAGGGTACTCGGATGGGTTCTTCTTCAACATGCCATATTCATAGCCATCCGTAAACCCTTCAGCTCGACCCACCAAGCGCGCGGCAGCGTTGCAATCCATCACAAGGGCCTGGAACTCGTCTGAGTATTTCATCGCGTAAGCGCAACGAGTCATGCCCTGTGAGATTAGCCATTGGCGATCCTGCGCGAGGGAAGCAACAGACGTCGCGAGGGCAGGAACCTGAGAGTTTAACAACTCAACAGTTTCCTTAGTCTTTTTCAGCTCCTCTTTGTCGGACGCTGCTGCCACCAAGGCTTCTTCCTTTTCCGCCCGCGCAGCATCAAGTGCTTCCTGGCTAGACGCTGCCGTCGCCAAGGCTTCATCTTTATCGGCCTGCGCGGCCGCCAGCTCCTTCTTCAGGCGCGCAACCTCACTCTCCAGCGATGATTTCTCAGTTATAGACTGGACAAGAGCTTGGTCACGCGCCTCCGCCTCCAGCTCCAAGTCGCGCGCTCTGCGCGCGTACTTGGCCGCGTCCGCCTCCGCCGCTTGTAGCTTCTCCCGCGCAGCCTGAAGCTCATGCCCGCGCTTCATGAAGGCGCTGTTGGCACTTGCTCTGTTCTCACTGAGCTCTGCTTGGAGCTTCTCAGCTCTCTCTCGAGTATCAGAAAGATGCCAAGCAGACACCTTAGCATCTTGCTTGGCTTCCGCAAGAGCATCACGTACTTTTACGTAATCATAGCGAAGCTCTTGGGAGGCAGCAAAGAAGGCCGACCCAGCAAACATATGATCGTTGAGCAAGTCGTCGCGAGCGCGGTCCTCCTGGAACCTCCTTTCAGATGGAGGCACAGCATGAGCCCAGAATTCCGCACACACACCCATGGACTGAAATGTGCTGTCTTCAGTAATATTCCATCTCGGGCGGTAAATGTGATCGGCTTCCTGCAAAAACAAAGTAATTATCTAAGTCATCAAAACATTAAGATGGAAGTCCGCGCAGCGGAGCAAAAAAGAACCTATACCTGCGGGGATGAAGCAGAAAAGTCAGCGCCAGCCCCACGAGAAGGCTCCGCCGCGAAGCCTCGTGGCGCTGCAGGACTGGCGCGACCGCGGTCGGAGTCTTCAACTTCAAACTCCTCATCCTCCTCGGAAACAGGCCTTTTCTCCTGCGACCTAGAGCCAAAATCGGTCTCGCAAGGAGGGCTGTGCGCAGGAGGAGGTGAGGGAGGTCTCGACGCCGCCAGGTCGGCGCGCAAAACGGCCTCCTGCTCCTTAGTAATCCCAATGAGGGGAGATTCAGCACTAGCAGGAGCAGGAGCAGAACCAGCGGCGCTGGCACCGGCGCCAGGAGTGCCGCCAGCAGCTTGAACGCCAGCAATGACTCCTATGAAAAGATCAACAAAAAGAAATGTTCATGACTTGATCTAAAAGAAATAAGTCAGAAAATAAAAGCGCAATACATACCTTGGCGCAACTCCGTTCGCGAGGCAAACATCGCCATGAAGTCCATTCTACCCTTTTTTGAGGGTAAAACGGGGGACTTCGAAGGGACCTCCGGCGCAGCCTCGGCATCTTGTGGCGCTTGAGGTTGATCCACCAAGGTCGCCGGCTCTACACACATTTGAGTGAGCAAAGATTCGTTAGTAATTCTATCAGAATCGCGCTCATTGAATCATAAAAGATAGGCAAAGGATAAGCAAAGTATACCTGCCGAAGGCGCAACACCGCTTCCCTTTTCCGCAGCGCGAAGGGAGGAGGTAGCGCCACCATACCTCAGGTGGACAGGAGGTCTGCCCACTTTTTGAGGCAGGGAAGACAAGGAAAACTTGGTGGTAAACACCTGGGTTTTCTCAGGTCCCTTCGCCTGAGTAGGAGGATCCTGCACAACAGGGGCATCATCTTTCTTCTGTTTCTTACTGGCCCCTGCGCCAGTTTTCCCCTTAGCTTTACGCTTTGGTTGGGGCGCCTCCTCTTCCTCCTCCTCTTCCGCGAGCTCCAGCTCGTAGTTTTCGAGCGCATCTACAATACACGCAACAGAAAGATTAGCCAAATCTGGTATTATAAAGGCATAAGCATAAGTACAAAGGCTTACCAGGCGCATCGCTGTCAAAAAGAAATCCCAGATCAACAGGGATGAACATGTCATCAAAGCGATCGGGGAAGCCAACCTCCCCAGCGCCGAGCGCGACGGAGCCACCCTCCACATGCTCGTCATAGGCGGCGTGGATATACTCCTTGGTGACTGCACAAGACAAGTCAAATTATATCAGCAAAACGAATTATATTCGCGCATAGGTAAAGCAATGAGATTAACTTACACAAGCCGTCAACTTGGATAACGGGCTCGGTCGCGCTGTCCGCCCACCGCCTGCTCATACCAACCCCTACCAGCGCCTCCTCACAAATGTTCTTGGCGGGGGATGGTTCAGCGGTCAACTTATTTACCCAGGCGCCAGTTGGATTCTTGAGGACACCCACATCCGCATGCGCAGAAGAGATCGCGCGCATGGTCATACGGATGGGGATCACACCAGCCCTGATGTAAAAAAACCTCTCAGACCAGTCATGAAGGCTCTTGAATGAAACAGTGGAGCACTTGACCTTCTGACTGCGAGGAATAAATGAGAACCAAGAATCTTGGATCTTGGGCTTATAAAAAAATTGAAAGCGACGAGGGGTGGGCTCCTCGCGCTGGGATTTGCACATGAACTCAAAATGAGTCATGCGCACAAGTCCAAACGGATGGACTTGGGATATATGAATCCCATAAAACTTAAGCAGTGCACCCACAAACCTTGTCATCGGGAGACGAAGGTTGCAGTGGGTGAAAAAATGGCTATAAAGGGATATATAGCCGGTAGGCGGGTCCGCCGCCGTTTGCCCGGCCCCAGGCAACATGCAGCCAAACACAGGGAGAAAACCCTGAGAGGCGATAAGGCTGTCAAGATCAGCCTGCCTCAGTTTGCAGGGGATTTCATTCCACTTCTTCACGGCCTTGGTCCTCCCTACCTCCTCCGATGAGGCCTCAGCAGCCTTCTTCCCCTTGTCGGTCTTCTTCAATGTAGACATTACTAACGATTTTCTACGGCAATGGATGGGGGAGATTGTGTTGTCTGAGCTATCAGACATACAAGTGTAAAAACGAACGGAGGATGCTTCTGAAGAACAGAGATCTGGAAGCAGAAAAGTAATCGGAATAGAATGAAACAAAGGAAAACTTTGAATAACACAGCAAAGAAGATGAAGAATAAACCTCTAAGGGCTGGCTTTTATAGGCCCAGGAGAGAGAAAATTTGATACTGATCGGACTCCACGCGCCACCACTCGCAGGTGTATGCCAACGCGAGCGCGACACGTGTCACATACACTGTGTGAGGGGACACGAAAAGAAACGATACAGCTGCCACCAGAGTTCACGCGCCACCACTCGCAGGTACGGACCAACGCGAGCGCGACACGTGTTCCTGACACTATGTGAGGGGACATGAAGGGCAACTGTAGCACCTCGAGCATTCCAAAAGTCTGACACGTCTCCATCACGTACAGGGACGACTCGTTTTCAACCAAAACGATAGATCTTCGCGCAACGACGAGTAATAAGAAGAAAAAGACAAAACCCTATTAAAAGAGCAAACTATTAAGTCTAATATCTATCTTACCTCGCTCGCGCGAGACAAGACACACATTAGACTGGGGGGGCTTGAAGAGGTATGTACCCGCCTCAACCCACAAGATACAGACAAGAGACTTGAAATCAAGATATTATGAAGGCACAAAGCCAAAACCTATGCGCATGGCGCATATCACATATGCTCACGCATATCACATATGCTCATGCATTACATGCTCAGGCATCACATATGCTCAGGCATCACACATGCTCACGCATCACATATGTTCACGCACATCACATGCTCACGCATATCACATCTGCGCGTGGCGCATCTGTGCGTGGCGCATATCACATGCTTGTGCATCACATCTGCGCATGAAACATTTGCGCGTGAGAATAAAGAGAAGACCTCGCGCATCCTCAGGATAGGCGCATATCACACATGCACATAATCAACCTCGTCCATATACAAATCAGGATTAGGGCAACCTTGATTGTGCACGTCAGACAACCTTCCAGAAGGTATCTTTTTAAGGAATAAGAATATGCTGATGTTGACAGCTGCCAGATGAAAGGTGGACAACTCAGCATAACTCATGTGCTACCACGTGATTATAACCAATGAAAAAGCACCAGGTGTCCCCAAGGACACGTGGCGCAAATCAATTGGAGGAGGCCAACAAAACCCTAATTGGGTCTTAGCCCAATCAGTGGAAACCCTAGCACTATAAATACAGCATCAACTCCACAAGGAGTTACGAAACCACAGACAGTTACAGCCAGTAACATAGACAGTCACATCCAATTACAGAGTATTCAGCTATTAAGCAATACACTCCAAATTTCTTACTCTCACATATTATTATCTTCTCCCACAAATACTTATTCTCACACCGGAGGGTTACCCCAAAGAGGACCCCTCTGTCCCTTTCTGAGGGGTAAGTTTACGGTGCTGTTCATTTTGTAGGTGGAAGAACCCAGATCCAAGAGAAACCATCGGTGAAATAGCATAATCACACCCGAGGAAAGTAGATCGTCTACCAGTGAGTCGATCCACGGTTCTTCAATTACCACTACAAAGCCTCAAGTGTGATCATTTTGAATTGGGGGTCATAGCTAGGTTATGTATGTTATTTGGTCTTGATTTTGATGCTGATTGTCAATTGGTGTTCTATAGAAATATATCATAAAATGTATTTAATTTAAAGCCTAATGGGTCATCTTTTAAAAGTGTTACTACTGTTAACTATCCATATGTTTTCAATACATGTATCATAAATGCTATACTGATCTCAAGTTGAAAATATGTTATATTTCATCTTATAATTGTAGCATAATATCATAAACATCTTCTTGATGTGTCAAACTTTCATATATCTCAGGGTCTTGTCTACCTGCTTCATTCTTTTGGTTTTCCACAGTAACTAGGATTTAGGAAATTTCTTTTATTAACAATTGAGTTTGTTCTACAACATACCCGAATTTTGTCCAAATTGTGCCTCGTAATGAAGGTCATGATGACGATAAATATTATTATTAGAATTAAAATAATATAAGAGTATTGAGTCAAGCCAACCTGTGTAAAAAAGGAGTCCATCACTGTGCATGTTGTTACTTCTAACTCCAGTTTTTAGTCTTCTGAGTTGATGTTAAACACAAAGTCTGCTTGTGAACCAACTAAGCAAATGGTGGACTTGCCCCCGATGAATATAATTATATAAATATTCATTTTTACGTCATGATCAATGCACTGCTTAACTTTATGAAAACAAATCTCTCATGTAATGGGACTTTATCGATTAATTTTTTTTCCTTTTAAGATTATAGCACTGCTAATATGGTATTTGGTTGTTTTTCCATTTAAATGTGTAGCTAAACGTTTGTAAATTGTAAATATAGGTAAAATATTCAAATATATATGTATGTATTTATTATTATAAGTGTTATGTGATCCGTCCAAATACTTGAAAATTGTTTTGAGATGTTATAGATAGGGGTGAATTGAACCACAATAATTTTTGGCTCCATGCTATCAAATGATTTTTATTTATATATTCTAACTTTTAATTACGTATTAATTGATCCTCTTATTTTTAAACATAATTAATG
This sequence comes from Bidens hawaiensis, assembly GCF_021521415.1. NCBI lineage: Eukaryota > Viridiplantae > Streptophyta > Magnoliopsida > Asterales > Asteraceae > Bidens > Bidens hawaiensis. The sequence continues at coordinate 110,443 of NW_027493888.1, forward strand.
ATGTTAAGTTTAATTTGTTTGTACTCAGACCCGTATAGGCACGGGTTTATAACCTAGTATATTATATATACACAACTCCTAAAATCTTTCTAAATATATATATTTTCTGCATTGGTTATATTCTTGATATATAAGCTAATTTTAAGCTTACATTGTGTTAGATGAAGATGAAATGCGGGCTATATTCGAGGCGTGGATGATTAAATATGAGAAAACGTACAAGAGCGTTGAAGAGAAGGAGAAGAGGTTTCGGATTTTTAAAATACGTCATAGAGAGATAGAAAACAACAAAAACGTCAACGTTGGCTCGAAGGATGTACACAACCAGTTCTCGGATCTAATCTGTCTCGAAAGGGATCCGTTAACCGGCCAGGTTAGTTGTTCTGTTACTAAATCATTATCTGAATTTCGCAAATTTTTACATGATTTAATTGCTTATATGATTTTATAATACATGATATTTTTATTGTAAAGTTTTTAATAAATCATAATATCATATACACCTTTTGATATGTTTTAGGCCTACAAGAATATTAGCATGTAATTAGACCAGTGTGAGATCTTGTGATAAAAACCGGTTTGGTTTTATATATTTCTAAAAACCGAGTAAACGGTAATATAAGCCGAACCGAACTTATTGATTTTCATTTTTAATATTTTCTTAGTAATTCAGAAGAATTCAATATATATTTCGTTCAAATATTTTATCCCAATTCCCAAATATATAATAATCAACTAGTTGTTAATTAGGAAAATAATTTCGGACAAAATTCATCATTTTGGGCTAGTTTTGTTTTTCCCCCCTCAAATGACACAATCGGTAAAACCGAAACCATAACTGAACTGAACCTAAATTAAAAACCGAAAAAAGAAACCAAAAAAGTTTCAAAATTTCAATTTCTAGTTCAGTTTTAGCTCAAAATCAGCACAAACCGAGCCTTACACACCCTAGTAAAAATAAAAGGCAGAGATAAAATAGATTAAAAAAACTTAGGGGTGTGCATGGCGTGGTTGCTTGCAGTTTTGTGCTAAAACCAAACCAAAAACCGTAACTTCAGTTTTTGGTTTTTGAAATCGTTTAGTTTAATTTTTTTTCTGTTTTTCTCATCTAAGCTAGAAAATTTTAGGGGAAAAAAAGTTATACTGGAAATAATAAATTAAGATATAAATAATTTTGTTGATTATTAACTAACTGACTATTATACATTTGGCAAAATATATTTGAGTTACATATTTATTAAATTCTTGTAAATTACTAAAATTAAAAATTCAAAAATTCGGTTTGATTTTTTCGCTTTTTAATATAATTTATTATATATAAAACCGAAACCTAATCATAAGTTCCGTATTTGCAAAACCATAAAACTAAACCTTCTGGTTTTTGTTTGGATATTTCAGTTTTCTCATTCTGAATAAGTTTTTCGGTTTCTTCCGCACCCCTAATAAATCTAACTATTTATTTAAAAAATAAAATACAAACAAAATATCCAAAAACATATTAAACGGATAGCCGCCTCCACCAAAACTAGATATAAACATATAAAACGCATCATCCCCAATTCTCCATCCAAACCAAACCCTAGAATTGCAAACGGATCCAAAATCCACTCAAATCATAACCCATACTCAATTCAATACCCATCGATTATTAATCGTTCATCACTTTCTCGATCTACACCGTATAAACCCCAGGTTCGCCGACTATTTTCTCCGTCTAATCGTTATTATATGCTGCATCTGATCTGTTATATGTTTGTGTATGTATATGTTTAGTAAAACCCTTGATTGTTTGATGATAAAGGTTATTAATTGTTAGGACATCTGATTAGTTTCATGATTCTTGACCTAATTTTGATGGATGTTGGTTTATTGAGTGTTTGTGATCTAGTAAGCCTAGTGAAGCCCTAGCTATAGAATTAAAAGTTAGTTAATTATATATTGATAAAGGTTGATATATTGAATTGAACCCTATTTGATGCTTGATACATCTAAAAGATTGTTTTTTTTTCATAGAATGGTTAGTCTTGAAAGTTGAAACAATTAGTACACTGTACATTTAAAGATATAATGCTTTGAGTTGGAAACATGTTTTTTTAAGTAGGATTCATGGCATTTATATTACATTAGTTTCAAGCTGCAAATAATATGCTCTGGTTTTTTATTTAAGTTTTTCAATTTCTGTGGTGCTGTACTGTGTAATAAAGTGTACTGGTTTGGCTGATGTATGCACTTGAATACAAGTTACTTAGTTTTATTGTTGTTTCTGTTTTTAGTGATTCGTTAGATTTATTGTTTGCTCCATGTCAAAACAAAATTGGAAGTTTGTTGTTTAAAAAGAAAATCTTTTTTCAGAAAAGGGCCTCACATTTTACTTCTATTTAGGCCTTCAAAATGTTGAGCTGGCCCTGATCTGGTGAGTATATTGGTGAAGTTAATTTGGTTTATGATTTTTCTAGTTTCTATTTGAATTAGCTGGTTTAATAAGTTGCCTGTTTATTACAAATGTATTTGCTGAATTGCTTCTGTAGTTTGTTGTGTATTAGCTGCATTTGTTAGATGATGGTATTATCTTGAATATGTTTTGATTATATTTATGCATGCTATATCCTTTTCTTGTTGTTTGAGCTGCTGTTCGGGTTGTTTTGAGTCTAGGTAGTTAAAGGTTCAAGGTGCATGCCTGGTCCAAGTCTTTTTTGGCTATTTTAGATTTGTTTTTGGCTGGTTCAGGCATTTGAAGCTAGTTTTGGTAGGTTTGTTTTCGGTTCAGGCGCTTTATTTACTTTGTTGCACTTAAAGCTCCTAGGCACGCACATCTTGAGCTTTTATAAATAGTTTTGAGTTAGGTGGTGTTGTTCTGTTGATACATTGTACCTTTGTTTAAGCTGTTCATATTAATCATCTATAGTTTTGACTCGTTTGACTTGTATAAACTCACTAGCACATATATTACAAAGATCTGTTTTGACTTATTTGTTGTTTGTTTTTTTTTTGCAGGCGTTTGTAACAATGGCAGCACTGAAGGAGATATTGCCACCAGCCAAATCATCCGCTGCTACATTCTATGATCATTCAAGCGATCCGTGGTTCAAGCAAAGATACTCTGCCTCAACAGAAGAAGAAACCGCCACTGTTGTTAAAACCAACCCTATCCCAATATATAACACACCGGAAAGATTGAAATATCGTCCGTCAAAACCACAAGATTTCGGTGATGGCGGAGCGTTTCCCGAGATTCACTATGCACAATATCCGCTTGATATGGGTAGGAAAAGAGAGTCTAATTCTGGCCCAAAAACATTACCCGTTACTGTCGATGACAAGGGTAATCTGACGTTCGATGCTATCGTGAAGCAAAATGAAAATTCTAGAAAGATTGTGTATTCGCAGCATAGAGATATTATTCCCAAGATTTTGAAAGACGACGAAGAAGGACATGAAGAAGACGACGAGAAACAGCAAGAAATTGAAAAGGTTACTTTACAAACTAAAGAAGCTCTCGAGAAGATCGTGAACGTGCGGTTAAGCGCAGCGCAACCGAAAAACGTTCAAACGCAGTCGCAAGATTCGAAATTTATTAAGTACAAACCGTCACAACAATCGGCTGCTTTTAACTCGGGTGCAAAGGAAAGAGTCATCAGGATGGTGGAAATGCCAGTTGACCCGTTAGATCCACCAAAGTTTAAACACAAGCGGGTCCCGAAAGCGAACGGGTCACCCCCTGTTCCCGTCATGCACTCTCCACCACGACCCGTGACGGTTAAAGACCAGCAAGATTGGAAAATTCCACCGTGTATTTCTAACTGGAAAAACCCGAAAGGGTACACAATCCCGCTTGATAAACGTTTAGCAGCCGACGGTAGAGGACTTCAAGAGGTTCAGATTAATGATAACTTTGCAAAGCTTTCAGAAGCTTTATATGTAGCGGAACAACAGGCTCGTGAAGCGGTTTCGATGAGGTCGAAAGTCCAGAAAGAAATGATGATGAAAGAAAAAGAACGAAAAGAGCAAGAGCTACGTGCGTTGGCCCAAAAAGCCCGGTCCGAAAGAACCGGTACCGGGGCCCCTGTCACTGGTCCGGGCTCGTTTGAACCCGATATGAGTATGATGGATACTGATGAGCCGATGAGACCCGAACACGAACATAAACATAAACGCGGGCTTGATCGTGAAAGAGACCGTGACCGAGACCAGCCGAGAGAAACGAAAGAGCAGAGAGAAGAACGGATCCAAAGAGAGAAAATTCGTGAAGAAAGACGTAGAGAACGCGAGAGAGAAAGACGGTTGGAAGCTAAAGATGCAGCCATGGGAAAAAAGAGCAAGATCACACGAGACCGTGACCGTGACATTAGTGAAAAAGTGGCTCTCGGTATGGCTTCAGCCGGGTCGGGCCGTGGTGGTGAGGTCATGTATGACCAGCGGTTGTTCAACCAAGAAAAGGGAATGGACTCGGGTTTTGTCACCGATGATCAGTACAATATATACGATAAAGGCTTGTTCACCGCACAACCGACTTTATCTACTCTATACAGGCCAAAGAAAGATGCTGACGATGAGATGTACGGTGGTGCTGACGAGCAGCTTGACAAGATTAGGAAGACGGACCGGTTCAAGCCCGATAAGGGGTTCTCGGGTGCGGGTGAGAAGAGCGGGCCGAGAGGTGGGCCGGTTGAGTTTGAGAAGGATGCGGCTGAAGATGCAGATCCGTTTGGTCTGGACCAGTTTTTGACCGAGGTTAAGGGCGGTAAGAAACCGCTTGATAAGATTGGGAGTGGTGGGACCATGAGGGCTAGCGGCGGTGGATCGCGAGAAGGATATGATGGGTCGGGTAGGTCTCGTATTGGGTTCGAAAAGGGGCGTTGATCGAGCCGTGGTGTGCTGGCTCGGTTTCTATCGGAGTTGCTTACATTCATAAATGTTTTTTTTTTTAAGTATTTTGAGTTTGTATTAAACTGGATGTTTGTTTTATTACTCAAAAAACTATGGATGCTACTTTGCTAGTTTGTTTCATCTGTGTTATCTTGTTATTATTAAGACAGAATTACAAATTTTGTCCTTTAAAAAAAGCCAAAAACCGGTTCGTGTCCTTTTCTAAGTTTCCTTGCAGGCGGTGTCCTTTAAACTTTTTTTTTCTACACGTTATGTCCTTTACGCTAACTGGGTTAGAAAAACTCAGTTAAATGCCCTCACGTGAGACGCATGTGAGGGCATTTTTGTCTTTTTGCCTACCCTTCTTCTTCTTCTTCTTCAGATATGAACACCTCTAAATAAACCCAGATTCCGGTCAAACTCGCCAAGGGATCACCACCGCCACCATAGCTCCGCCACCAGCCACCGCCGGAGAACCCATAAACCCAGATTCCGGTCAAACTCGCCGGAGAAGACACAAACCCATCTCCGGAGAAGACACAAACCCAGATTCCACTCTTTATCCCCATCTCTTTCTCTCATCTCTCTTTCTCTCATCCCCATCTCTTCCAGATCCAACATCAGGGCAGCCACAAAACCACAAAACCTAATTAACCTACAACAACAATTCAACATAATCGAAGCAGCCACTTGCACACCATACCACCAAACAACCATAATAACACCATCGCACTTAATATCTAAAATTAGTGTTCTAAATAGCTTATTAGGTATGAAATTAGGGTTTCCGACGGACAACAACCACATCGCCGTTAAGATCTAAAATAAGGGTTTCCGGCGGAACACTAATCGAGGTCTTGGTACACTTACCGTCCCTTTATTCATTTGGTCACTAGTCCGATTGGACTTCTAATCATCGTCTAATGCTTCAATCACCACCAATCGCTACAAAGGGAGCTTCTTTTGGTCGCCGGAAACGAGAAGGCTTGTACCCTCTACTGTCGTCGCAAACAAGCAACCTCGTGATGCCCAAACCATGTTAGTATACACCGGTTTTGTGGCTGCCCTGATGGTGGTGGTGTTAGTAACGGTGGCAGGTGGAGGTCATGGTGGCTAGGAGAGAGAGAGATGAGAGAAAGAGATGGGGATAAAGAGTGGAGGTCATGGGAATACCGTAATTGTTACCGGATCTGTGTGTTAATAGATACAGAAGAAGAAGAAGAAGAAGAAGGGTAGGCAAAAAGACAAAAATGCCCTCACATGCGTCTCACGTGAGGGCATTTAACTGAGTTTTTCTAACCCAGTTAGCGTAAAGGACATAACGTGTAGAAAAAAAAAGTTTAAAGGACACCGCCTGCAAGGAAAGGACACGAACCGTAATTTGGCTTTTTTTAAAGGACAAAATTTGTAATTGGGTCTATTATTAAAGATATAACCTGTAATGTGAGCTTTAGTGATATCGTATTATTTAAATTTTAAAAACTTTATAATATACATTCTAGTTTTAATTTGTTAAAAGTGTTTGTGGCCATGTTTTGACAAGAGAGTAAATAGTGAATATCCCACTAACATAAATGTTTATGAATGAGACGTGTTCATGTTCGTTTATTTGATTGAATGAAAAAATAAAGTTGTTTATCTTCGTTCTTTATTAAATAAGTGAACTGTGGTTTTCGTCCGAGTGGTTTCATTTCACTTACAATTAAACCCGAATTCATTACCTCTGTTAAGTTTGGTCGTTAAACATATCAACGCGCCTCTCACTTGAGGGGCAGTTTTGTTCTTTTTTTTCCCCTCTAAATACAACCCAGCCCCAGCCCCAGCCCCAGCCCCAGCCCCAAATAACGTCTAGAAGAGTTGGAGAGCATATATGTATGAAAGTAAAAAATAAATAAACAAAAAGAATTAGAAATTAATATTGTAGAGGCATTAATTGTTTCAATAAAATTTTGCTACATGTAACGGTATAAAAGCTGGTTGCTATTTAATATACTGAGCTCCTTTAAGTTATACTAATAATTAAAGAGTCTTAAATGACCTAATCAAAGTCAGACTCGATAACTAGACGAACTTTATTTGAGGCTCGGCTGGAGCTTGCAAAAGCTCCGCTTGTCGAGTTGTTTCGAGCTTTCTATCAATTCAATCTAGAGTAGCTTGCGAATATTTGGCTCGTTACGGTATATTAAATTATGTTAAAAAAGAATTAATAATAATAATAATAATAATAAAAGACACTCTACGTCTGCACGTCATATATATACTGTAGCTCTCGATCCTCAATTATTCTGTGGCTATTAAACTTGACAATTGCCCACAATTTAAACCTATTTTTTTCAAAAAATACACGACTCTAAATCCACAACGAAAGTCAATAATGAGCAACATTTATTACTATATCTTTAGCATGACAACTGTCTTATAAACCATCCAGTAAGTAGATACGACGATACATAAATACAAATCGACCCATAAAAAAATACAACAAAAGAAAGAACCACACAAAATCATTTGTAGTAATTCATTTGTAGTTTATATGAATCACTAACGTCTCTCATTGAGACTCGTAGACACAGATTCCCAATGATGGATTATCCATAAACGAGTTTGTCATTGCTGAAACGTCTTCGCACTTTATCATTTCATGTCATATTATATAAAAATGGTCAATAGTATATGATTTGCTTACTATTGCTTATAAATATCCTCTCACATTGATGTATAGCAATCAACATATAGAATATATATGTATAGTATTGATTTAATATTAATAGAAGAGAGAAAACAATTGAATTGTGTGATTAAATAACGAGTTAAAATCATATATGTCCGGTTAAACACTTTGATTTGGTTTGATTTTAATCATATAGAACGGGCCCCAAGTTATTAATAATATAAGTTATGTGAATAGACCGTAATCCTATCTCCACAAAATAGCTGGAGTATCTTTAGGGAAATCATCATGAACCAACCAATAACATAGAAATTTAATAATACAATAGTAACTTTTTTTTCTTCCAAAAGGTAACAACCAACTTTTAATAATTTAGTATAGGGTGAGGAACATAAATATATAATAATAATAATAATAATAATAATAATAATAATAATAATCACGAAAATAAGTACGTTTTATTTTTGAAAATTTAGATATTAATAATCCAAACTATTATCTATGACTACCATTAATCCCAACTAGCAATCTAGCATTTAACAATCTTAACTTTCAATTTTATCTATACTATATATAATATAGGAGTGAGAGACCTCTTAAATTTTAAGAGGTACCATTTTTGTTGCATATTTTACAAGTAACAATGCATAGAATTTTAAGAATGTAGGGTAATATAGTCTTTGCTCATTCAATAATGGTCCTTCAACTTCAATCAATTTTAGTTAATTTAATAAATAGTTACACATTTTCCCCTCTTTATAAACCAACTACCCTCCACGACTTTTTAACAGTCATAACTTTTTCACCCGTTAATATTTATTCTAAAAAAGTACATAAAAAGAGCATTTTATTCTCTTTAATTTGAGTATGATATTGTTATAGTTTATTAATTAAAAAAACTAGCATGTTATGTGATTACCAGTTATTACCGACAACGGGTTTGGCAAGTTCGGCTAATGGTGTCGGAACGGGTTAAGGTTGGGACAAGTTTAATACAAAAAAAGGTTAAGTTAGTTCTTGTCGGGATGGGTTTAGAATAAAAGGGGCCATGCCAAAACGGGTTAGAACATTTTTGGTTGGCACAAGTTCGTCAAAATGAATCGGGTTAAAAAGTAGTTTATTTGAAATTACTATACATTTCATCTTTGTTTCTTGATTGTCGCCAGCAATCACTCTAGCCACATATGACAATGTTTATACATATCGATTTGCTTGCGTCTAGGCATTGTGTGGCGTGTTTACTGGCACCGGTTGGCGGTTACACGTTCGATGCCAAGTTAAATGCATACCACCGTGGAGTTATACACATATCATTGCTAGGTTACAAATGTTCTAACATCGGTTGCGTTTGCACGTCCACCGCTGCATCACGCGGGCACCTGGCTAGTTATAACTAACAGTCTCAGTTTAACATATTGTTAACTTTGTTAGTTTTTTTTTTAATTCGAAGTGTTTGAAATGACCAAAGTACCCTTCCCTTTTACTCAAAATTTTCAAATCATGTTCAACATGGAAAATTGAATTTTCCCTTTTTTTTTTTTGCTAACTATGACTGGTTTTTTTTGGAGATCAAATGAAGATTTTATTTTGATATCTTGAAATTGAATTTTGTAAAAGAAAGTGGGTCAGATTGCCAGATATTGTATTTTTAAAAAATTATACATATCATAAAAAAGAAAAGTATTGGTATCAAGGCACAATCTTAGGAAAATAACTCCTTAAGTTGTTGATCGTGTAAAGAGTTATTTCTTTCCGTAATTAGTGGAATTTTTATTAAATATCATAGATTGTATTATTCATTTAAAATCTAATCTATATGTAATATATGGTGATGTTTAAGTTTTGACTTATAATATATATAATAAATTCAGAAAGTTATTACATTGTAATATTCTATATTTCTATGCACTTGAAAGTTATCAATATGTTAATTTCTTTACTATTAATGTTCTTAATATAATTAAAACATAGTAAGTATTATAATTTGTAAAGAATAGTTTAACAAGATTAAATAGTTAGTTACAAATTTGAAGAAATACAAAGATTATAACTTCTTTCAATGTAACAATAACCTATAGTAATCTTATAAAAAAGACCATAAAAATAAGTAATTATTTATTTTATTTAATCTTATAAAAAAGACCATAAAAATAAGTAATTAAAAGTATAAGATTTACCTTATTATTAGATGCGATTTGGTACATCTAGAATATACGTAAATGTGCAATAAAAAAACTTTAAAGCTAATTTTTTTAGAAGTGTTCAATAGTGTTATGGTAGTTTTTAAACTTAAAATTGATTTAACAATGGTTATCATCATAGTTTTAAGAAATAGCTTCCTAACTACCTTTTGGCAACCATAACTACCATGGAAAACAATGGTTATCATCATGGTTTTAAGAAATTAGTGAACACCAACATGTAGAAGATTCAAAAAGAAACATACACACATAGGATAACAAGCATACATATTTTTTTTAACATGCAAAATTTATGAACCTACTAAGATATAAATAATATAAGTTCGTTCTTTCATTTTAACCCTATACATCGGATAACCATCATTTTTACTCTAATGGATTGAGATGGGTAATTACTTTTTTCATTTTATGTCGCCAATATAATGAAAATAATCAAGATAGTATCATAGGAAAAATTATGATAACATCCATAATTTCAGTGGATCTATTCTTTACGCTTAGAGCATCTCCAACAGAGGGTTTGTACCCCTCGTCTGGATAGCGTGGCAAGTAACAAGCGGACCGGTAGCAGCCTGTGGGCCCCACTCTAACACACACATATATTTATATATTTTTTTAATTAATAGGGTTTTGTTTTGTTGTATAAGAAATTGGTTGCGTTTTAAAAGAGTTTGAATTCTGATAAACCATATTGTTGATGTGAGCTTTATGGAATGTAACATTGGAGATCCTCTTAAATATGAAAATGATTCATATTAATAAACTTTAACAACCAAGACCTACACAAAATTACACAACAATTTAACCCAAAAACAAAACCAAAACTTCATAACATACTCAAAAACTTTTAAAAAAAAAGAAGAAAAAGAAGAAGAAGAAAACACATAATTAAAGATATTAAACTACAATCAAAACATCTTTTGCTGCTTCAACTCCTTATAAAAATTCTTAATAAACTCCTCAGCCTTCATATCCACTTGCAAACTCTCCTCCTCCATGTAATTCTCCGGGAAAGGCGAATCCGAAACTCGCAACTGCCGTACATTCCCATTCTCCCCAAACCCTAATACCGTCAACGGAGACTTCTCCGGCTCCATATCATACTCATAACTATTCAAAACATCAAACACTTTCCTAACCTCATGAACACTCAACTCATAGCCTTTATGTGACCTCAAATTACCACGGTTGTTTTTTCTTTTCAAGTTAAAAACCGGAGTGTTACTACAACTGAATTGGTACTCTAGTGGATGAATGAAGTTGGTTTTGGTGGCGTTGGGGCGACAAGTGAGTGTTTGGTGGTCGAAAAGTAGGGTTCCGATGGCTTTTCCCACGAGTTTGGTGGATCTTTTGAGCATCATGTGTAGTGCAAACCATGGGATGTTTTTAGATAACCTTTTTTTGAGTATGTAGAGGATTGCTCTTATGATTCCACAAAGCTTCTTGGTTGTCAATGATGTTTGTTGTTGTTGTTGTCCTATGATCTCCATATTATTATTATTTTGGTATAGAGAGATGTATGGTAGGAAATAATTAGAGATGTGTAATTATAGGTGTATCATGTATGTGTATATATATATAGGGAATATGAGGTGAAAAGAAACTGGTAGAAATAGTTAATATAGTTGATATGAATTATAAATGCTAACATTATTTTGGACAAGTAAAAAAACGTAGCCTAATCGCCTCTTAAAATATATAAACAGTTTAATACTTAATAAGATTTCGGATTTGACAATGCAATGAGATTAGTGTTTAGATAAAGCTATATATTGTATTTATCACAAAGCAATAATAACAAATATTAAAGGTGGTGTGCCTATATTGATAGGATGGGGTGAACTTTAAAAAAAGAAAGTAAATATGATATTAATTATGAGCGATTTGTAAGAAATTTTGAAATCGAGTTCATGAAATATTGACACAAACTCTCAACAAAAAAATATTTAATATTTTTGAAACATTAAGCATGTAATTATATAAACTAGTTGACAAAAGTAATTAAATAAATGCGACTTTAGTAGTCTCTTTAGCCTTAGGTTTCCTTTGGGCGCGAAATAGGAAGAACAAGGAATCAATTACGTGGAAGAACTAAGAAGTGGCGGGCTTTTGTGCTATAAGGCGGTTTTGTACGGATTTAGTTTGGGATGTGTTTTGTTTTTCGGATTTTACTTGTTATATTGATGTTTTAGGTGGATGTTCTTCACGGATTTTGCAGTTTGCAAACATCTTGCTACCCTGTTTCGGTGGTCTAATATATCTTTTATTGTTCGTTCAAAAATAAAATAAAATTATTTTAGATCTTACTGATAGCTATGTTATTTATACATTTTGTTGTCTTTTAACGACATATATACGTATGTTTCTTTCATTGTACATTTGTACATGGTTACTTTATATATAATTTACAAGTAATTATGTAGATATTTGTTATGACTTAGCCTACCAATAATATTGGTCATAGTAAGATTAACCAATAATGGTACATGTACAAATTTTATTTAATATAGTTTTCGACTTAGACATCTTATTATATATGTATTACTATTTTATACAACAATCTAGGTGTCCATTTGAGCACCTATCGTTTTATAACTATTACGTAGTTCTTATTTTTAAACTATAACACATGTGCAATTGTGCCTAAACTGATTTCACATATATGTATTTTGGTTCATGTAATTTTATTTTTAATTGAGAGACATGTTGATTCAAGACACATGTCGTAATTTAAAATGCATATATTTTTCTAAAAGATCACAAAACATTTATATATACTTTTTTTGTATATTTGTATGTATTATATACGTCAAACCTTTTCTCACGTATCTAATTTATTTGTTATACTTGTTATACGTGAAGTAATAATTAATAATTTATGTATTTCATAAATTAGATGTATATAATTTGATATTAGTTGTAACTAACTTATTATATTGTAGTATCATATAACTCTTATCTAAAAGCAAGTTGCTTTATATCATTTCCAAATGCTTTAAATGATATATCTATAAGAAAAGTAAGAAAAGTAAGGGTTTATAAAACCGATCATACTAAAAATAAAACTTTAGATATTGTTCGTCTTTCGGTGTTGAAAATTTACTATATATGCATGACCCACTGAACACTTATAAGAGACTTCATAGCCTCCGGGGCTAGAAAACCAATTATATCTAAAACAAAAATGTGATTAACATACGTTAATTCTCTAAATAAGATTTTTCGTGTTTAGTAATTTTGCCTGATTCTGTCTATTCATTCAACGCAACCTAATCTGCGGCAAACTCATCGGAAACTACTAACTAACAACCACAATTTTTAAAGTTACTTTTGTTGCAATAAGAATAGAAGAAACCTTTTCGAGAGTAAAAGTAGAATCACACAACTTGAATTAAATACATTAAACATCATTCTACTAACTTGTCATTTCATAATAATCACAAATGACTAATTCAAACTTTTAACAATGAAAACTAAATACTAATAATTAACTAAAATCTTGTCAACACTCGAGACACGTAAAAACTGAAATATGTATTATAGTGTATAAGCCTGAAAAACGTGAATTATGTGACGTGGAATATATTATTAGTTAATAAAAAAATTTCCAATAATCAAGGTAAATGATTGTGAAAATGTAGAGGACGTACCTAGTGAGTTAATTATTGAGAAAGTGACATATTTATTTGCTATGTACATTGCCAATTTGGTATTCTATTTCGTGTTAAAACCGATTAATATTGGCCGCTAAAATTAATTATTAAGGACAGATGTCATAGCAGGGAAAATTAATATGCATATTTAATTAAGCAATGATATTTTATATATTGTTTATAATTCCAAATGTTAATAAAATATATATTTTCGTAAACGTGTGTCCATTAGAATGATTAAGAACGTGATATAACAATCAACTATTGGTACCAGTATAGAAAAAAAAACTATTAACTGAATAAACCTATAACGAATCATAGAGAAATATTCATAGAGTTCCTATAAGACAGTACAATACAACGTGTTGTTTAAAATTTATAATGGACATATAGATATTAATGTATCATACAATTGTGAAATGAGGTGTTGACATTACATCTATAATCTCTATGAGAAGATATAAAATTGTGATATATGAGGTTTATCATAAGCTTCATAATAATCGTTGTGACCAAATGCTATCGGAACACATACACGAAAGAAGTCGCCGTGCGATGATGTTATGCCATTGGTATCTCTATAACGTGTTTATGACTTTACGTTACTGCGCCATTTTTACACATTCTTATAACACTTTTCTTAAAAAGTTTAGCAGAAGTTCGGGCTTTTTTTAAAATGGAGAAAGTGTATTATTGAAAGTATCAGCAAGAAGCTAGGAACAAGTAAACTTACACACGATCTATTACGATCACATTCGGATGAGTAATGAACGTTTTTGTGTTATGAGATTAGAGAGTGGTTTCACGAAAAGAGCAAATCAATAATAAAAATTACCCTTTTTTTTCAAGCGAATTTTTTTCGATCTGTGTTAGTTCAATCAAAATGGGTTCCAGTCGGTTCGAATTATTTATAAAAAAACCGGTTTTAATCCGAACCGGTTTTAAAAATTATTGGTTTAAAAGAAAACCCGAACTCTACAGAATATAAACTGTTAAAAAGGATTGGGCCAAGTCCTGTTCAGCCTCACTGATGTGGGCTAAAGCCCATTAAAACGAGGTAGCACAGGATGTCAGGATATGTTTATTAGGATTTAGGAGTGACCAATTCAACAAGACACATGATAACAACATTTAAACCAACTAAACTATCTTTATTTTTCAGGGTCATTAAATGGTTAAATGAGTTAACCTCTTTAAGTAGTAAGTAAATGTATAAGTGAAAGTAGAGAGTCGAAGGTGAAGATTAGTGTTGGTAAATGTCATTCTCGTAAAGTAGGCCCCATTCCATTGGGGTCACCGTCTCGGACGGTGACATCTTGTATTTGATTGGTCTAAAACTTGTCACACATATTAGGCTATGGATTTATTGACACATGAGACAATCTTTGAACTGCTTTCTCATCGTGTGACATGTGGATTAACCTTTGGTGGGATTTAAACCGGCAAGTTGAACCGCATTTGATTTGTATAATCTTTAGGTTACCGCATGCCTTCACTAACAAATTGTTGTGTAATTTTATTTACCCACAACCAAAGTCAAACACAATCTAGCTAGACTAGTTATCTATATGCAACTCTTAAACCTATTTTTTCATATTGCACATGTGCTTTATGTTTATTATGAAAAACCCGTTATTATTATTAGATACTACATAGTGTTTGGTGCCGCAATGTCCTTATTTGCCCACGTGACGGCCCAACACGTGCCACATCATCTGATTTTTTTTACTTTATTTATGTAAACTTATTGTTTTAGTTTCAGTACCGTAACAATCATAACCGAAACCAACCTAAGTATTCTGGCTTTGATCATAAGCTGATTTTTATAATGAGTTACACGAGTGTCGCCGTTGTTTTTTACATTGATAGGTGTCGATATTGTAACGAACTTAATATACCAACCAAATACACGTTAATACAGCGCTGTAACGCGACTGGTAAATTATTATTATTACAGAAATTATTATTTTAAGCTTTATCGAAAATTTTATAAAAAAACAGATGTCTTTTTACACAAGAAACACTTGCTTGACCCTCAAGTCAACTGCTTTTTATTCATATCTACACTAAACCATAAACCCTGCTAAACCCATAAACCCTAAACCACCACCACCACCACCACCATGCAGACCACACCGGAAACCACACGTGAGCCATGCCCGGACCGGATACTCGACGACGTAGGCGGCGCATTCGCCATGGGCGCCATCGGTGGCTCGGCATACCACATTATCAAAGGCATCAAAAACTCCCCAACTGGCCACCGGTTCATCGGTGGCCTAGAAGCCGTAGCAATGAACGCGCCACTTGTGGGCGGTAGTTTCGCGGTATGGGGCGGGTTATTCTCCGCATTCGATTGCACCATGGTTTACGCGCGCCAAAAGGAAGATCCATGGAATTCAATAATTGCTGGAGCAGCCACTGGTGGGCTGCTCCAGCTGTGCCACGGGCTAAGGCCCGTGGCGCGATCAGCTCTTGTTGGTGGGGTTTTATTGGCGTTAATTGAAGGCGCGGGTATTACGCTTAATAAGTTTGCTAGTGTGCAACAGCCTCAACAACAGGTTGTTATTGAAGAGGTGTCAAAACAACCTACGCCTTCGTCTTCGTCCTCGTCCTGGTTTGGGGGGTTTGTTTGGTGGGAAACAAGAGGAAGCGAAGCCGAAGGCGAAAGATAATGTGTTGGAGAGTTTTGATTCGCCGATGCCGCCAAGTTTCGAGTTTAATTGATTGAATGAATGTGTTTTGGATTTGTGTTTAGAGTTTGATATAAAAGAATAGGTATTCGCATAAGAACATATATAAGAGCTAATGTTATTTGTTTATTAATGGAATATTTAGCTATACATACATCATGCTGTTTTTGTTTTGTTTATTGAACAGAATGAGTTATAATTATTATTATTACTATAATATAATAATTGAGGACTTTGGTGCTGCTAAGTTTTGATTTGGCCACTTGACGGTAACCGATGATTTGGTTTTATGTATTTATAAAAACCGAACTAAATTCGGTTTGGTTTTGCATATAATAAAAACCAAAAAACCGAACCGAAATCCTAAATTTTTGTTTTTTTTATATTTTATATAAAGTAATTTATAAGAATTTAATAAACATGTAACTCAAATATTTTTGGTAAAATATTTAATAGTCTATTATATTATAATTAACAAAATTATTTATACCTAAATTAATTATTTTTTGAACACTTATTTTTGACCTAAAATTTTCAAGATCAAATGGCAGAAATCGAAACGAAACCAAAACAAAAATGAAAACCGAAAAACCGAACCCGAATGGTTTCAAATACTACAAAAACCAAAGTTTTCGTTTTTGGTACGGTTTTAACCAAAAACCGCACCGAACCGCACCACGCACCTATACCGGTACGGAAACGTGACGGAAACCGACTGAAAGTCATTTTTTTGTATTTTGTTTGTTTGAATCCCGATACGGTAACGAACGTAAAGGAAACCAACCGAATTCGCGTAGAGTCACAACCTCAACGCCGGCCCGGGGCTGACAACTATCGGGTTTTACCAACGCCCGAGTTTACCGACAAACGCCAACCCACTAATCCACCTAGATTTTTTATTTTTTTTCTTTTTTTAGCTCATGTACTGCAACAAACGTAACCGAAACCGACTGAATTCGTGTTAAGTTATCGCCTAATATCCAAGACTGACAACGCTTGGATTTTAACACCGAACATGTTATAAAAAAAAGAGGAAAAACGAAAACATAAAACTCAACTAACTTATCAATCAAGATAAACAAAAGTTCTAGTTGCCCAATATTATAAATATATATTTCCATCAAACCCTAAACCCTAAACCGTCACATCATCACCATCACGCCACCAGAATCTTCATGTGAAGCGAGGCGCAAGCGGATGCCAGACGGCTACTTCCGTATCGGATGCCCCGCAGGCACCATGTGCTCGGTCGCGCCACGTAGTCTTGGCGGTTCTTTCCTAGTCGCCGGTTTATTCAACCTTTTCGCTTTTTCCATGGATACCGCGCGCCAAAAATCAGATGCATGGAACTCAATCGTCGCGGGGGCCGCCACCAGCGGGCTTTTTCAGTGGCGCCAGGGGTTGCGCGAGGTTGCTTTCTCGGCTATTGCGACTGGTGTTTCGTTGGCTGTTGCGAAAATTGTTCTTAATAAGTTAGATAGCGCGCAACATTTTGTTGTTGAAGCGGCCACACAACAACCTACGCATTCGTCCTCGTCCTCGTTTGGTGAGGAAGTGAAACCGAAGGCGAAAGATAATGTGTTGCCCGAGTTTTGAGTTTGTTTGATGTTGTTATTTGGATGATTATTTGTTGTTTGCTTACCTGTCTTTTTATTGTAATTGGATCATTTTATTGCGGTTAATAAGATATAAATATAAATGTGAGTGAGTACTTGGATGATTAATTGAGAATGTTTATAACCAGAGGGGCTTGCCCCAATGGCCAGGAACATGATGGATGACCCGGATGTCCCGGGTTCGAATCCTGATTCCGACTGGATTTTACTAGAGCATTAAAACTTGTCGTGCCTTTGGGCGGGGTGAGCCAACTGGGTTTTACCGGGAACGCTAAGCCAAACTCGGATGCCAGCGTGGATCCCGATCATGTCAACATAGTTGGCCTGAGTGGGGTGGTGGGGCGCGAACATGACATGTTCGCGCAGTGAGATAGCTTAACTGTGAAAGTCACCTGTTCAAAAAAAAATTGAGAATGTTTATGGTATGAGATTTGTTTAGAATTTGATTAACCAAATATAAAATAGTGAATTCTGGCTATAAATTCAATAACAAGCATTCAAACAAATTTATTGTGGTTCGGGTATTACTGTAACATCTGACCCGATCCGACCCGACCCAGGTACCCGTTTCTCTGACCCGATCTCTTTCTTTTATGATTTAGTATTTATTTATACTTATATTTTACTTTTTATAATAATATATATATTTTCCTTCCCGCCTCTTTCTCTCTCTTTCTCTCCGCCGTCCCGTCCCTCTCCTTCTCTCTTTCCGCCTTCTTTTCCCTCTTGTCGCCGTCCCGCCCTTACGCCTTGTTTCCCTCTTTTTCTTCTAACTCCTTGCTTGTCCTTTGTTCCTTCCCGCCTAAGGTTGTCTGCGCAGCTCCACGCGCCAGACTCCCTTACAAGGAATCCTGCGTGAAGACCACCTGTACAGCGATTCGCGAGACGAACTCTTCTCGCAGCGCGCTAAGAATTGTAATTCTTCTCGCAGCGCGCTAAGAACGGTAGTTCTTCCCGCGACGCGCTAAGGATTTGTAGTTCTTCTCGCAGCGCGCTAAGAATCGTAGTTCATCCCTCGACGCGCGAAGAATTATAGTTCTTCCCGCGGCGCGCTAGGAATTTTAGTTCCTCCCGCGGCGCGCTAAGAAATGTAGTTCTTTCCGCGACGCGTTAAGGATAGTTCTGTCTGCCTTCGCGCTCGCGCTCTCTTGACCTTCTGTGTCTGCCTTCGCGCCTTAGCCTTCTCGCGCTAAACCCTTTTGAGTTTTCTTCTGTTTAATCTAGCCGTTGCTTTTGAGTTGTCTTATCTTTTGAGCTGTTGACCTAATCTGCTTTATGTCTGAAAAGTTGCTTTCGGCGCAGCATGCGCGCCAACCCCATTGGTTGGCAGATAAAGTGACTGACATAATCTTTTGAGAATCTGCTTTTGCCATGCTTGACCAGTAACTTTATCTGTCCTCTCCCTTGCCTTTTTCTGAATCCTGTCAGCCTTTTTCTCTTTTTCCCTGCTACCATATCTTTTGATATCTTTACTTTTCAGAACTTTTTACTGTTGATATCTTTTCTTTTACTTTTGGAGATCTTTTCTAGGGTTTGCGTCCCCTAGGGTTTGCCTATATATAGTATTATTTTTCTTAACACTACACACACAAACACTTACTCTCTCCTGTTTTCCTTGCTCTCTGCCGCCTCCCTCTCTGCCTCCGTCTTCCCCTCCGTTCTGCCCTGCTTTTCCGGTAATGTATATATGTTATATATAATAATTTACTTATTAATTATGCTAACTTATAATCAAGACTTAAAACAAATCATTAAAACAATAATCTTATTTATAGGTTAACTTGTGCTTGTTTAAAGTTGGTTCTTGCTTTATCTATCATCGCATCTTTATCAAGTGAGTAATCTCGTACCTAATCCCTTTTTGCTTTTAATGTTTTGGGATGTTCATGTGTTCATACAAACTTAGAGTCTTAAACTTGTTTATGAGCTTTAGTCGCGCAGTATCCCATGTGTTGAGGACGTTTACTTGGCTGTTTATTTGTATGTGTGTATCATTAACCTCTTTGTTCGGCCTATTCCGCAGTTTTCATGGATCCATTAGATGAACACGGGAGACCTATCGTTTACGGTTTTCTTTGTTTACACTTGCACAGATGTTTTCTCGTTTTTGTGCTCAATTGGGAGCACGGATTGAACTATGAACTATGAGCTATGATCTATCTAGGCTTGATCACAATCTGATTGCACCCTTGTTAAACACCAGACATACACGTGTTGCGCGCAGATTTATTGTTATCTATGTATTGTATTAAACTTGATTTCTCACCAACACGCAAGTGTTTGACGTTTATTTTAACACATGTTCAGGTTTGCAGTAGCCGTTTTGGAGCTTGTGGACACGTAGGAAGTTTTCTTTATTTCGGACCTAGATTAAAATGTATCAAGACAAGTTTTTGCTGTTCGAATATTATGATTTATCATATATTGATTTATGATGATTTATGTTATCTTGTTTACTCTGCGCGTGCGCGAATGAATGTATTTATTAAATATTGACACCCAATAGTGTCACGAGTAATGAAACAATATGTGGCGCCCCGATGTATAATCCGCCTTTGGTCGGGGTGTTACAGATTGGTATCAGAGCTCGTTGACTTTAGGATAGGTGGTTAGACGTAACGGCCTAGAATACCTAAGAGTCCCTTCTCGCGCATGAGAGAAATCTCATGTTTGCGCGCTTATTGTTAATTACTCGTTATTTATGAGTATGCTCGCGCTTGCGCAGTATATGATTTTATGTTTTATTCCGCGATATTTCGATTTTTGTGAATTTCGATTTTTATTGATTTTACTTACATATTCGTTTGTTGGGATTGAAAATCCGAAAAGTCATGGTGATACATGAATAGTTGATTTTCAATTTCCATTTACGATTATGTTCTGAGGTTGGAGACTTGAAAAGTCATGGTGATACATGAATTGTCAACCTCCAATACTCATTTTCTTGTATGTTTTATATTGAGACTTGAAAAGTCATGGTGATACATGAATTGTCAACCTCCAATACTCATTTTCTTGTATGTTTTATATTGAGGATTGAAAAGTCATGGTGATACATGAATCGTCAATCTCCAATACTCGTTTGCTCGTATATTTTAAATTGGGAATTCGGAAAGTCATGGTGATACATGAATTGTCGATTCTTGATTCGAATTTGTTACCTTTATTAAGTCTGCATTTAGGGTCATTTATTTTACTTTAACTTTTGACAGTAACTGACTCCGTGAAACCAAGCTTTATAAGATTAAAACTTTGCGCTAAAACCAAGATATTAACTAAAATTAAAATTCTTATAGAATGCCTCCGCTATCTCGCCGATTTCAGAGAAGAGAAGCCTCGCGCATGCGTAGACAGCAACGTTCCCAGGAAATGGCCGCCGCGATAGCCCAAGCCTTGAGCCAAAACAATACCTCGAGTTATAACATTAAGTCCTTTAACGCGGGTAACCCTCCAAAGTTCACAGGTCTTGAAGGAGCCACCGTGATGCTCCAGTGGCTTGAGAAAATAGAAAACACTTTCCTTCACACCCAATGCCCCTCAGACAGACGAACCCTATATGCTTCCAGTGTCCTGGAATCCAGAGCGCTTACATGGTGGAATGGAGTAGCTCATGCGCGTGGCGCAGAAGCTGCTTCCAGCATGCTCTGGGAGGAATTTAAGGAAATTCTTACGCGAGAATTCTGCCCTCCCAACGAAGTTAAGCGCCTGGAGGAGGAATTTTGGAATCTTAAGCAGTACAGTGGTGAAGCGCGCGAGTACGCGACGCGCTTCCATGAACTAAGCCTGCTTGTCCCTCACCTTGTTACCCCTTCCCGCCGAGCCATAGAGAAATTCCTTGGGGGTCTCCCCATGGAAATTCAAGATTCTGTATGGGCCAGAAACCCAGTTACCCTCTCTGACGCCATCGAGTTGGCCGCTGTGCTCAGCGACAACCATGTCAGAGCAGGAACCCTGTTCTTGCGGGGAACTGAGAAGACCAAACTCACCAAGACTGCCCCTGAACCAACAGAAACCAAACCTGAACCCTCGAACCGTAACAACCTCAAGCGCAGGCGCAAGGCCTATGCGCTTACCAACCCGCCCATTGTCCAGCAACCCATCTACCAACCTCCAGTTTACGCGCCTAACCCACTGTCAGCCTACCCAACTCCCCCTGTAGTTCACAACTATGCCCTAACCAATCCAGCACTCCCTGCCCCGCCACCTAAGAAACCTTACACAGGAAATCAACCCTTTTGCCCAACCTGTAGACTTCACCACCCAACCCAAACCCCGTGTCGACAATGTAACCGATGTGGCCGCGTTGGTCACTCTGCCGAATACTGTAGAGTCCCTTCCGCCAACCCAATTGCGCCAACACCACCAGTCTACCCGCAGAATCCACAACCAACATACCAAAACCTACGACCCAGATCGTGCTTTAACTGCGGTGATCCCAGTCATTTCCGGAACGCGTGCCCAAGACTACAAGTTCAGATTACGCAAGCAAATCCGGTGAACCAGATTTCGAACCAAGTGACACGCGGACGAGCTTTTAACATAACCGCGCACCAAGCGCAAGCGAATAATGACGTAGTTAATGGTACATTTTTGCTTAACGGATTTTATGCTTCTATACTTTTTGATACTGGCGCCGATCGAAGTTTTATCTCTCGCGCCTTCGAGCAGAAGCTTGCGCGACCGCGCAACGATTTAAAAGAAGATTTTTCAGTTGAATTGGCTAACGGTGAAACTGTTTTAATTAACTCGGTGATTAAAGATTGCACGCTTAACCTTAACGAAAACGATTTTCTAATCGACCTCATCCCCATGCCTCTTGGGAGCTTTGATGTTATTATTGGTATGGACTGGCTCTCGAATAATCGCGCCGAAGTTATTTGCGCCAAGAAGTTGATTCGCATACCTCGAGAAAATGGTGATCTTCACATCTACGGCGAAAAACCCTCCCGCGGTCTTAAGCTTATGTCTTGTGCCGAAGCCCAAAGGCTTATGCGGAAGAAGTGTGTTGCATTCTTAGCCCATGTGGTCAAACCTGCTGAAGAGAAGAAGCTTCGCGATATCCCTGTTGTGCGTGATTTCCCTGAAGTTTTTCCTGATGATCTTCCTGGTATCCCTCCCGCTCGTGAAGTCGAGTTCCGTATTGATCTTGTCCCTGGTGCTTCCCCCGTAGCTAAATCTCCTTACCGTCTTGCACCCGCTGAGATGCAAGAATTGGCCAGCCAACTCCAAGAGTTGACTGCTAAAGGATTCATTCGCCCTAGCTCTTCGCCCTGGGGTGCTCCGGTGTTGTTCGTTAAAAAGAAAGATGGATCGTTTCGCATGTGTATTGATTACCGCGAGTTGAACAAACTCACCATTAAAAACCGGTATCCCTTACCGCGTATTGACGACCTCTTTGATCAACTCCAAGGTGCCTCTTGTTTCTCGAAGATCGATCTCCGCTCTGGCTATCACCAGTTGCGCATCCGCGATGAAGATGTTCCGAAGACTGCTTTTCGAACTCGTTATGGCCATTTTGAATTCTTGGTCATGTCCTTCGGTTTAACCAATGCACCCGCCGTTTTCATGGATCTAATGAATCGGGTGTGTAGGCCTTTCTTGGACCGTTTTGTGATTGTGTTTATCGATGATGTTCTGGTGTATTCTAAGACCAAGGCCGAGCACGAGCAACATCTCCGATTGGTATTGCAAAAGCTTAGAGCTGAACAACTCTATGCTAAGCTTTCCAAGTGTGAATTTTGGTCTGATGAAGTACAGTTTCTTGGTCATGTTGTAAACAAGATGGGTATTCATGTCGACCCATCCAAGATTGAAGCAATCAAGAACTGGTTTACGCCATCCTCTCCTTCCGAGATCCGTTCCTTTCTGGGCTTAGCTGGTTATTACCGGCGCTTCATTTCGAACTTCTCGAAGATCGCTTTGCCTTTAACAGCTCTAACGCACAAAGGTAAACCATATATTTGGGGCTCGAAGCAAGAAGAAGCCTTTCTAACGCTCAAGCGTTTGTTATGTGAAGCTCCTGTTCTTGCGCTACCTGAGGGTAATGATGATTTTGTCGTGTATTGCGATGCATCCAACCAAGGTCTCGGTTGTGTTCTTATGCAACGAGGCAAGGTTATCGCTTACGCATCAAGGCAACTCAAGGTTCACGAAAAGAATTATACAACTCACGATCTCGAACTTGGTGCAGTTGTTTTTGCCTTGAAGATCTGGAGGCACTACCTTTATGGTACTAAGTGTATCCTCTACACTGACCATAAAAGCCTTCAGCATATCTTTGATCAAAAGGAACTTAACATGAGGCAACGCCGATGGAACGAACTCATCAGCGATTACGATTGTGAGATCCGGTATCATCCTGGTAAGGCTAATGTGGTAGCCGATGCGCTCAGCCGAAAACCCTGCCAGCTTAACTGTATTTTGCCGCGCACGCAGCTTCACTTCGCGCCGATTCAAAGCAACCTTGAATCGCGTATTCGTGACGCGCAGCGCGCATCCATCAGAAATGGTAACCTTCGCGCCGAGTTAGCGTGTGGCGCGGAAGCACTCTTTGTCCCTAATCTGAGTGGAATTCTCTGCTATCTTAATCGCATCTGGGTTCCCTTTGATGAGAATCTTCGCGCTGATATCCTGAGTGAAGCGCACAAATCTCGGTATTCTATTCATCCTGGCGCTGATAAGATGTACAAGGATTTGCGCATAACTTATTGGTGGCCCGGTATGAAGAAGGATATTGCTGTGTTCGTAGCTAGATGCCTGACTTGTTCTAAAGTAAAAGCTGAACACCAACGCCCATCTGGTTTGCTCGAACAACCAGAAATTCCTACGTGGAAATGGGAATGTGTAGCGATGGACTTTATTACCAAGTTACCTTTGACAGCAAGCAAACATGATAGCATTTGGGTAATAGTGGATCGATTGACTAAGTCTGCTCACTTCCTGCCCATTCGTGAAAACTACCGTGTTGAGCAACTCGCGCAGCTTTATGTCAAGGAAATTGTCTGCCGCCATGGTACTCCTTTGAGCATCATATCCGATCGCGATGGCCGTTTTATATCTCGCTTTTGGAAATCTCTCCAATCTGCGCTAGGAACTCGCTTGGACATGAGTACGGCATATCATCCTCAGACTGACGGTCAGTCTGAGCGAACTATTCAAACTCTTGAGGATATGCTCCGATCTTGTGTTCTTGATTTTGGAGGTAATTGGGATTCACACCTGCCTTTGATCGAGTTCTCTTATAATAACAGCTATCATTCCAGTATCGGTATGGCCCCATTTGAAGCACTTTACGGTCGTAAGTGCCGCTCCCCGATTTGTTGGAGCGAAGTGGGTGAAACTCAAATCACAGGACCCGAACTTGTTCAAGAGACAACCGATAAAATCGCCAAGATCCGTGATCATCTGCTGACTGCCAGAAGCCGACAGAAGAGTTACGCAGATCGTAGGCGAAAGCCTCTCGAATTTCAAGTTGGTGATCTTGTTCTCCTCAAAGTGTCGCCTTGGAAAGGTGTTGTCCGCTTTGGGAAGAAAGGTAAGCTTGCTCCTCGTTATGTTGGTCCATTTAAGATTCTCGCGCGTGTGGGAAAAGTTGCCTACAGACTTGACCTGCCGCCCGCGCTCAGTAATGTGCATCCAACGTTCCATGTATCCAATCTCAAGAAGTGTTTAGCTGACGAGAACCTTCACATTCCACTTGATGAAGTTCAAGTTGATGAAACTATGCATTTCGTTGAGAAGCCTGTTGAGATTATGGATCGCGAGGTTAAGCAAACCAAGCGCAGTCGTATCCCTATCGTGAAAGTTCGCTGGGAGTCCAAGCGCGGAGCCGAGTTTACATGGGAAAGGGAAGATCAAATGAAGATCAAGTACCCGCACCTGTTCTCTGCGCAACCTACTTCGAGATAAATTTCGGGACGAAATTTCTTAAAGTAGGGGAGACTGTAACATCTGACCCGATCCGACCCGACCCAGGTACCCGTTTCTCTGACCCGATCTCTTTCTTTTATGATTTAGTATTTATTTATACTTATATTTTACTTTTTATAATAATATATATATTTTCCTTCCCGCCTCTTTCTCTCTCTTTCTCTCCGCCGTCCCGTCCCTCTCCTTCTCTCTTTCCGCCTTCTTTTCCCTCTTGTCGCCGTCCCGCCCTTACGCCTTGTTTCCCTCTTTTTCTTCTAACTCTTTGCTTGTCCTTTGTTCCTTCCCGCCTAAGGTTGTCTGCGCAGCTCCACGCGCCAGACTCCCTTACAAGGAATCCTGCGTGAAGACCACCTGTACAGCGATTCGCGAGACGAACTCTTCTCGCAGCGCGCTAAGAATTGTAATTCTTCTCGCAGCGCGCTAAGAACGGTAGTTCTTCCCGCGACGCGCTAAGGATTTGTAGTTCTTCTCGCAGCGCGCTAAGAATCGTAGTTCATCCCTCGACGCGCGAAGAATTATAGTTCTTCCCGCGGCGCGCTAGGAATTTTAGTTCCTCCCGCGGCGCGCTAAGAAATGTAGTTCTTTCCGCGACGCGTTAAGGATAGTTCTGTCTGCCTTCGCGCTCGCGCTCTCTTGACCTTCTGTGTCTGCCTTCGCGCCTTAGCCTTCTCGTGCTAAACCCTTTTGAGTTTTCTTCTGTTTAATCTAGCCGTTGCTTTTGAGTTGTCTTATCTTTTGAGCTGTTGACCTAATCTGCTTTATGTCTGAAAAGTTGCTTTCGGCGCAGCATGCGCGCCAACCCCATTGGTTGGCAGATAAAGTGACTGACATAATCTTTTGAGAATCTGCTTTTGCCATGCTTGACCAGTAACTTTATCTGTCCTCTCCCTTGCCTTTTTCTGAATCCTGTCAGCCTTTTTCTCTTTTTCCCTGCTACCATATCTTTTGATATCTTTACTTTTCAGAACTTTTTACTGTTGATATCTTTTCTTTTACTTTTGGAGATCTTTTCTAGGGTTTGCGTCCCCTAGGGTTTGCCTATATATAGTATTATTTTTCTTAACACTACACACACAAACACTTACTCTCTCCTGTTTTCCTTGCTCTCTGCCGCCTCCCTCTCTGCCTCCGTCTTCCCCTCCGTTCTGCCCTGCTTTTCCGGTAATGTATATATGTTATATATAATAATTTACTTATTAATTATGCTAACTTATAATCAAGACTTAAAACAAATCATTAAAACAATAATCTTATTTATAGGTTAACTTGTGCTTGTTTAAAGTTGGTTCTTGCTTTATCTATCATCGCATCTTTATCAAGTGAGTAATCTCGTACCTAATCCCTTTTTGCTTTTAATGTTTTGGGATGTTCATGTGTTCATACAAACTTAGAGTCTTAAACTTGTTTATGAGCTTTAGTCGCGCAGTATCCCATGTGTTGAGGACGTTTACTTGGCTGTTTATTTGTATGTGTGTATCATTAACCGCTTTGTTCGGCCTATTCCGCAGTTTTCATGGATCCATTAGATGAACACGGGAGACCTATCGTTTACGGTTTTCTTTGTTTACACTTGCACAGATGTTTTCTCGTTTTTGTGCTCAATTGGGAGCACGGATTGAACTATGAACTATGAGCTATGATCTATCTAGGCTTGATCACAATCTGATTGCACCCTTGTTAAACACCAGACATACACGTGTTGCGCGCAGATTTATTGTTATCTATGTATTGTATTAAACTTGATTTCTCACCAACACGCAAGTGTTTGACGTTTATTTTAACACATGTTCAGGTTTGCAGTAGCCGTTTTGGAGCTTGTGGACACGTAGGAAGTTTTCTTTATTTCGGACCTAGATTAAAATGTATCAAGACAAGTTTTTGCTGTTCGAATATTATGATTTATCATATATTGATTTATGATGATTTATGTTATCTTGTTTACTCTGCGCGTGCGCGAATGAATGTATTTATTAAATATTGACACCCAATAGTGTCACGAGTAATGAAACAATATGTGGCGCCCCGATGTATAATCCGCCTTTGGTCGGGGTGTTACAATTACGGTTAATAAGTTGGCTAGTGTGCAACAGTCTCAACAACAGGTTGTTATTGAAGAGGTGTCAAAACAACCTATGCCTCCGTCCTCGTCCTCGTCCTGGTTTGGGGGTTTATTTGGTGGTAGAGAAGAGGAAGCGAAGCCGAAGGCGAAAGATAATGTGTTGGAGAGTTTGGATTCACCGACGCCGCCGAGTTTCGAGTTTAATTGAATGAATGTGAGGAATGTGTTTTGGATTTGATGTTTATAGTATTTGCATTAGAACATAAGAGCTAATGTCATTTGTTAATGAAATATTTAGACAAACATGCATCATGTAGTTTTTGTTTTGTTTATATAACAACAGGACTGCTAAGTCTTGATTGGGTCACTTGACAACATTGTGTTGGTCTTTGTTACGATATCGTAACAAATATAACGCAAGCCTATGGAACGTTAGTTTTGTGTTTTTTTTGTCTGTTTTAATTCCGGTACGGTAACGAACGTGACGGAAACCGACCGAACGTCAATTTGGTTTGTTTTAATTCCGGTATGGTAGCGTAAGTAAAGGAAACCAACCAAATTCGTGTTGTTTTTGTTTTGTTTACTGAATACAATCGAGTATTTTGGTGCTGCTAAGTCTTAATTTGGCCACTTGACGATGATACCGTGTTAGTCATTGGCATTTGGACCTTATTAGTTATGATACAATAACGTATATAACATATCAAGGCCGACGGATCGTTAGTTTTGTGTTTTTATTTGTCTGTTTTAATTATTGTACAATAACGAACGTGACGAAAACCAACCGAACGTCAAATTTGTGTTTTTTTGTTTGTTTTAATTCTGTTAAGGTAACGAACGTAGAGGAAACCAACTAAATTTGCGTAGACTCACAACCTCAACGCCCGGGACTGACAACTCCCGGGTTTTACCAATGCCCGAGTTTACTGACCAACGCCAACCCACTGGTCCACCTTCATTTATATTATTTTTTTCTTTTTTTAGCTCATGTACCGCAATAAACGTAACCGAAACCGACTAAATTCGTGTCGAGTTACCGCCTAATAGAGGTGGGCAAAAAAATCGGTTAATCGAACCGACCCGAAATAACGAACCAAAACCGAACCAGTTTAAAACTGATTATATAGAAACCGGTTTGGAACCAATTGAAACTGTAGGTTCGGAACCGTTTATAATTTTCTCCACCAAAACCGGTTAACCGAACTGAAACCGGCAAAAACCAGTCAAAACCCGAACCGAAACCGATCAAAGCCCGAACTAAAACCAATCGTAACATTGTAAGAAGCTGGTTTCAACCCGAACCGAAACCGATTACAAACCGGTTTTGACTTTTGTTGATCAAACCAAACCCAACCCAAACCGGTTTTAAGTTATAAACCGATTTGTGCACCTCTACCGCCTAATGCCCAAGACTGACAGCGCTTGAGTTTTAATAGCGACGAGGTTTAAAAAAAAAACAAAAACAACAAAAACTCAGCTAACTTATCAATCAAGATAAACTAAAATTTTCACGCAAGTTAACTAACTTTGCATATATATATTATAAAATATATATATTTCCACTAAACCCTAAATCATAAACCGTCACATCATCACCATGACGACACCAGATTCGTCACATGAACCGAGACGCGAGCTGATCCTAGACAAATTCCATATCGTATGCGCCGTAAGCACCGTATGCTCGGTCGCGCCACGTAGTTTTGGCGGTTCTTTCGCAGTCGCCACTTTATTCAACCTTTTCGATATCGCCATGGCTACCGCGCGCCAAAAAACAGATGCATGGAACTCAATCGTCGCGGGGGGCGCCACCATTGGGCTTTTTCAGTGGCGCCAGGGGTTGCGCGTGGTTGCTCGCTCGTTTATTGCGAGTGGTGTTTCGTTGGTTGTTATGAAATTTATTCTTAATAAGTTAGATAGCGCGCAACATGTTGTTGTTGAAGCGGCCCCACAACAACCTACGCCTTCATCCTCGTCCTCGTTTGGCGAGGAAGTGAAACCGAAGGCGAAAGATAATGTGTTGCCCGAGTTTTGAGTTTGTTTGATGTTTATTTGGATGATTATTTGCTGCATGTCTATCTGACTCTCTCTCTCTATTGTAATTGGATCATTTTATTGCTGTTAGTAAAATTATAAATGTGAGTGAGCATTTGGATGATTAATTAAGTATATATGTAAGTAACACTGGTAGTTTGTTATGTTTATGAATTATGATTTTGTTCTATTATATGTTGTGTTGATTAACATACACATAGAGGTACATAAATCGGTTTAAAACTCGGGTTGAAACCTGTTCGGTTTGGTCAACAAAAGTTAAAACCTGTTTATGATCGGTTTCGGTTCAAATTGAAACCAGTTTTTTGACCAGGTTACGATCAGTTTCAGTTCAGGTGTTGATTGGTTTGGAATTGGTTTTGGTGAAGAAAATTAAAAACCGGTTTCAATCGGTTCCAAACTGGTTTCTACATAATTGGTTTCAAACCGGTACGGTGTCTGTTCGGTTTACCGGTTTATTTGCCCACCTCTAATAGCACCCAGGTGTTTTGAATGCATTAATCATGGATGGTTTCGGTTAACCGATATAAGTGCATAATTATTAATCATGCTTGAATGAAAGGTGAAAACAATCCATGATGGGAACCAGTTCTGAAGTGTTTGTTCCATTCAGGTTCGGTATATTGTATGGGTTCCATTTGGTTATTAATCGGTTTTAGGTTTTACATTTGGGCTTGAAGTGCTTGAGTCTGAAAAATCTTGGCTCAAAATAATAAACTTTGGTGTAAACTCCTTGCTCCTATAATGAATATAGACGGGAAACTTTCGTCTAAAATAATGAATCCTGGCTATAAATTCGATAACAAACATTCAAACAAATTTATATTGGTTCGGTTTTGGAGCAAGGTATATCCGAACCGAACCCTAATTTTGTTTCACAAAGCAAACAAAACCGGACAACCTGTTGTTAATTAGTTTTGAGTTATTTGGTTGTGGTTCTGTTAGTCGGTTTTGCAGAAAGAATGACACGCCGAAGAGTTTTTACTTGGACCGGTAGACCATCAAAACGTTACCGTTTTATATCGTAACATAATTAATAAACAATTCTTTAGCTCAGTTACCGTTTTATATCGTAAGACATGGTATGCGAAAATAAATAAACAAATTGAAAAAATACAAAAATTTATAAACACTGCATAAATATATAACTGAAATGTAAGTGTTAAAAGGCTTAATATAATGTTTTAAAACCTTGCTTTATTCATTCACTAATACATCTTAAAACATGTGAACATACAATTCCATGTGATGCTACAAGAGCCCATAAATATAATGGGAAATAGATATCAGAAAACAAAAACAAAACCATGAGTCCAAAAAATCTCAAATAAATGTACAAAAATCCAACACAAATTTATGCCGACTCGATATACTCGAGATACTGAGAGTGTGACGCTGCGAGTAGAGCAGCACCGAGGCCCGACCCGTCATTCGATAGCTCGATGATAATGTTTCTAGAGGTTTCTTCACCTAACAATTCATTCATGGCGTTTTGCATTGCGTTTCTGAACTTGGTGTAGTGTTCGAACAACCCACCGTCCATTGCTATTATTGATTTTTGATTTTCTTCGCCTTCCTTGGAAACGTCTCTTCCGGTTTTTTTGAGGATTCCGAGGATTCCTGCAGCCGAGAGACGAGCACCGCGAGTTGCCACGATTTCACAGAGCTGGACGATTACTTTTCTCATCTTTAAAGAAGTATTGGATATCTGCAAGTCAACCGTGCACGTGATCAAAAATATAAATATGTATGGGAGCCTGAGCTTAGATTGGAGCTCGTTTAATAAAACAGCTCGAGCCTTAACAAGCCTATTATTTATATAATTTCTATTTAGAATATTAAATATATACTTACATAAATATTATAAAAATAACTAAATAATATATAACTTGGGGTACAAAACCGAGGCCAAAACCATCACGATACGTACCTCAAGTATATCTTTCAGCTTGGTTGCAACCACTTTGAGATCCGGAGTCGAATCGTGATGCATTGCAGACATATCAGGGGTCCTGAAAAAATATCAAACAGTATATGAAAATTTAAAGTCAAGATTATCATATACTATGTGAAAAAACAATGTACCTTAATACGAAGGGCTTTTGAAGTTTGGATGGCACGGTGTCTCCAAAAAACTCGGCTTCCTCTGCCATCTTTAACAAGACTCGTCTCACCACTTCTCCCAAATACATTCCCGAAATCATCTTCTCGTAAATCTGTTTAAAAGGATTATATTTATGAATAAACAATATTATGATGGAAGATGTGAAATTAAATGAACAGAAAAAAGTATATCCAAAATATTTACCTGCTCTCCAGGGTTCAAGCTATCGTTATCAAGACTTTCATCAAACTCGGTCAAAGGAAGATGCGATGACCGGAAGTTGCCCCATTCCATGTTTATAACCTTAACATATAAACAACCAAATCAGGCAGGTAAGACGGTTTTGTTAACCGATCAAAATGACCCAAATCAACCCACTCAAAAATAATAATAATAATAATAATAATAATAATAATAATAATAATAATAATAAATAACTAACCATTTCTCCTGATTTAGGAAGTAGACCTTGCCATTTAGGAATTGCATTCGCACGCTCTACATATGCTGCATTAGTTCCTGTACCTAATATGACAGCAGCAATGACATCAGAGTTACCATACCGCCCTCCTGCTAACGTTCCAACTGTATCATTGACCTGCATTCTCAACACAAAATTATAGATTTTTAACCTTTTAAGGCTCTGGTCCATTATTAGCTAAAGTAAAAGATTAAAAGTTAAGCACACCTTTATCTATGCATAAAATTAATTATGAAAAAATAAAAAATTACCAAAGCGGAAACACGCATATCAGGGCCGACCCTTTCCATTGCTTTCGTCAACTCTTCCACAACATCTAACCCAACCTGCAATAAAACAAACCAATAACACCGCATAAATAGAAACATATATAGAAACCCTTAAGTGATTACAGTAGAATGTCGATTATACCCTCGAAATCCTGTAAACATGTACAATATGTACTTCTAATACAATTCCAATACTAATTTCTCTATTTAAAAAAATTGTCTCACTTTTAGTTTTCAAAATAATTCTTTGTCTTTGTTTCGTTTGTGAGGTCTATACTATAAAGCAAAAAAGGGCAAAATAGTAAAAGAACATAGGTAAGCAACACTGAGTCACTGACTGCATCTTTTAATATTAATCTTGAAAACATAAAAAAATATGTGCTAACAAAATTCCACAAAAATTATACTTATAATAAAAAACTCTTGCTTTCCATTTTCATAATAAAAATATTTGTTTTGCTTCGTCTTTGTGAGGTATACTACAAAATACATAAGGGATTAAGGGTAAAATAGTAATAGAACATATGTATGCAACACTCACTGCATCTTCAATATTGAATCCTTTTGTCCATCTAACAAGAGTCCCTCCTGCAATTGATGATTGTTTAACAGGAAACGAAAAGGTAAAGCCTAATTCTCGTTGCGTGCCAGGTGGAATTTGCATATCTTCATCCTCAGTACCCACAAATTTTGCAAGTTCTCCAGCAATAAAATCAAATAAATCCTAAAAACCGAAAAAAAAAAAAACAATTAACTCACCAAATATATTTAACTAATGTCATATTATTTCATTTTTAAATGTAGAAGGAAAAAAAAACTCACTTCACATTTCCCAATCATGAGATTTGGAGGAATAGAAACTTCTTGAAATTCTTTTTTCACATTTTCTACTCCGCCTAATTTCACACGAAGAACTCGGAAGTTTGTACCACCAAGGTCAAGAGCATAGAAAATTCCCGTTTCGTCCCTAGGATCAAGAACAAATAAAGTCACTACATTTCTTAGATAAACAATTATGATTATAATTTTATGGATATTTGTAGTCAAACCAGTGGTTAATAGTGTTCTATAAAAGTAAATGCATTCTTTAAATGCAACAGCATTGCATCAGAAAAGAAAACGAAGAAGAACCGTTCAATTAATGTCAAACGTAAAGTCCATATAACTATTTTTAGCCAACCAATAGAATCAAATAAAGTAAGTCCAGAACTAAAGAAAAGCAAAAAGTCCATGACTTTTGGAATATATGAACAAAGTTACATTTGATAACAAGCTTCAAGATTCCTACATATCTTTTTCAATTAAAAGGCTTTGTTCAAATACAACTTTTGTAATGGAAATACGGTTCAGTGTGCATTCTTAAAACGATTATTGGAGCTACGAAAATCCTCAGATAACAAGTTGCTTGAATCTTAACTCCCAACTACAATCAGTTTATCTAAACACCTATAACTGCTAATACTATAATAGTGACATTAAATCGTAGCAAGCAGGGGACCGGTTTCGCCTAAATACCGGAATCAACAAGTACACTTAACAAATTCAAAACCAACTTCCCACAAATACTAATACACCAAGAAAGTTTGAAACTTACAAAAACCCTACACAAAATGTGAAGGTCAAAGAAATTTAGTCAAACATAGCTTAAATTCTTGAAAAATACAAACTTTTTTTCTGAACTAATCCAAATCATCTAAAGATAAATGCATATCCAAATCTTGATATTTTAAACCACAACCCAATTCTTCAAATCAGTCAAATCATGGTTAAATAAATTAAGTCAAAACATATCCAAAATTCTTGAAAAATATAAACTTTTTCAACAACAAATCCAAATCATCTAAAGAAAAATGCATATCAAAATCTTGATGTTTTAAAACACAACCCAATTCTTCAAATCATAGTCAAATAAATTTAGTCAAACATAACACATATCCTAAATTCTTGAAAAATACAAACTTTTTTCAAACAAATCCAAATCATTTGAAGATAAATGCACATCCAAATCTTGATATTTTAGAACACAACCCAATTTCCAATTCCCAGTTCTTAAAAAAAAATGGTCACACTTTCCAACTAGTCAAAATCACAAAAAAGTCAACTCAAATCAAATCTTGAAAAAAATCAACATATTATGAACACTCTCAAATCAACAATTAACATATATATATATATATATATATATATATATATATATATACCCAGTTGGAAGATTATCCACATAGCTAATCAACATCTTAAGTTTACTCCCACCATCAGAAGCAAGTCCTGCATGCATCTCCACCGTCATGGCATCAGCCACCTGCCGGAGCTTACCAATCGGAGTTCCACACTTATCCTCAAACTCCCTCATTATATCCACAGCTTTCGCCCACTTCCCGAAGCTCCGCATCCGGTGACGCACCACCATCACCGCCGCCGCAGACACGGCGGCGGCACACACCA
The DNA here is from genome assembly GCF_021521415.1 of Bidens hawaiensis. Taxonomy (NCBI): domain Eukaryota; kingdom Viridiplantae; phylum Streptophyta; class Magnoliopsida; order Asterales; family Asteraceae; genus Bidens; species Bidens hawaiensis. The sequence goes on from NW_027493888.1 coordinate 145,485, forward strand.
CCGTCGCCGCAACTGCTACCTTACCCATATCACCAAATTGCAAAAAGATTCAAAATTGAGCTTTAATTTGGACAAATCCTGACACCCTTTTGGCTGAATTGGTGAAATCAGATCAAAGATTGAAACTTTATGGTGTTAAGATTTATGGGTATGAAATGAAATTAAGTTTTCTAGAGAAATTTTGGGATATTTGGATACCCTTTTGACTGAATTGGTGAAATCAGATCAAAGATTGGAGGTTTATTGTGTGGGGTTAAGATTTCAAGAAAGTTGTGAAATATAGGGTAAATGAGACAATACAATAATATGGGTGAAGAAGGAAAAAAGACAAGATGTGTTTATATATGCAATCAAAATATTCTTTCTTATCTTTTTCCGAAATTCAAGATTCTTATTATTATTATTATTATTATTATTATTATTATTATTATTATTATGCATTTCAGGAATAGATATTTTTAAGGATTTTTGGTTTGTTTGGAATTATATTGATCTATTATTATCATAATATCAAAAATCGGAATTAGTCTTCGGGTCCAATGATATTAGAGTAATAGTTGAGACTTTGAACTTTTATGATTTTAAGTTCTAAATCTGACTTAATGAAGGTTTTGTATAGTGATAAGTTTCTTTGACGGTGTTACTAATGAGTAATGATTCTAATGACTTGGCTTTAAAGTCAATATGATATATTGTCACAAGAATGTCACTCGAGTGTTGAAAGTAGTTTTTGTTAATTAATTGAAAAAATTTCAATGAATCAATTTATATTTTATAAATGCTATAAAATTAGTATTAATATACTGTTTATGTTTTTGTATTTTTCTTGCTTTGCATATCCTTTTTTTTTTAATTAAAGATTCTTTTTTATTTCAAGAATGGATAGTTTTTAAGGATTTTTGTTTTGGTTGTTAATGATATTATTATCATAATCTTAGTGAATCAAATAATCAAATAATAGTATTCTAATATTTGAACTCGATAAGGTGGATTCATTGTATTAGAGTTTTTAGTGTTTTGGAGTTCTCTGACAACTAATTTCACTTACACTAGAAAATTACTTAATAAATGCTTTTAAATTACTTATAATGATTACATGAATATAAGCCCTGCTTGCGATGCGCACATATGATGTATATATGTGTGAACCCTTGGGTGGGCAAAAGTGAAATTGCACTAATTTTGACGTTATTTTACTAATCTCGTGAAAATAACGTTAAAAGTGACGGACGGTTAATCAGGCATCATGTAGTGGCGTTGATAGCCGAAATACAAGGGTACATGCACCGATCAGCCGGTGTCCCGATGATTGAGTGCTATGTGCCTTATGTCCAAGGCTTGATGCAAAACTACTATCGAGCCGGGGGTCTCACCGGAAGCAGCCTCTCTATCCTTATGGGGTAGAGGTAAGGCTGTCTACATCTTACCCTCCTCAGACCCTACCATAGCTTTGCTATTGGTGGGATATACTGAGTACGATGATGATGATGATGATGATTACATGAATATATTTATTTTCTCTCTTATCCATTTCCAGATTTTAAGATTCATTTTATTTATTTAAAAATAGATATTTGTAGGGATTTTTGTTTGTTTGTAATGATATAAATTATCATAATCTTAGTGAATCATTCATCACACAATATTTATAAATGCTTTAAATTTACTTAAAAGTAAGTAAATTATTAAAATATTAATATACTATTTATCTTTCTGATTTTTTCCTTCGAAAATCAAGGGTTTTTTATTATTATGATTTCAAGAACAGATTTTTATAAGGATTTTAGTTTGTTTGTAATGATATTATCATAATCTTTGTGAATCAATTATCAATTAATATTTAATAAATGCTGTAAACTTATTAAATACACTAAATACACATGTTTCATTGAAATACTAATATATTGTTTAAGTATTTTATGTCACGTATTTCTTTATTTATTTTTTATTTATTGTATATGTGAAATGCCCCTTAACATTAATATAAACGTTCATATTGTTTTCAATATAAACCCGATATACTTTTACTACAATCATTTATAAGTTGGGTGTTTAATGTTAGAGAAAAAAAATTACCTAAACACCAAGTTGTTTAAATATATACAAGTTGTTTAAAAAGGTATTTATTTGTCGATACTTTATATATGTCAATAACCTATAAAATTAAAATTACCTAAACACCAAGTTTTGAATTTATATTTTTAAACTTTATCCAATTCTTTATAAAGATAAATTCTAAAATCTAGAATTCATATAAGTAGTTTTTTTAAAAGGAAATCTATTTCCGAATAATTTGTTATGTTTTAATAAAATATATTACGTATAAATCACCTCCATATATATTAGGCTGATCTTGACCAACTCTTAGAAAATGATGGCTATAATGAATCAAATTTAAATATTTGTCCGAATACGTAATTTCTTTTGGGCAAAATAATATTCTAGAAGTAAACAAGACAAGGAAACAAAATCATATAAAAATACAATATGTTTTTTGAACGTACGCAAAAACCCTCTAATTGGTTTGTATGTGAACTTTATTTGTGTAATTATGCATTGTGTTATATAGGAGTATTATCAAATAATTGAATAGTTAAAAACTTTATGTAGGTGGGTAGATCTATATCAAAATCTTTGACTCATTGACAAGTATTGTTTACTCGCTTTTTATAGCACATGTATTTTATAGCACGGTGTTTTGTTTTCCAGGTTTGAAAGATTAGGACTCGTGGAGATCAGATCTAATCGTAAACCCCTAGTCAAGATAGTTTAATCTATGTAACCTGAACTAGTGTTTCTTAAATATTAAAAGTAGAATTATGAGACACGGATATAAGTTTTTAAATGTGTGATTCATACGCCTCTGATCAGAGATATAAGAATATTTGGATGGTTACTCCGTGTAGTACTGATAAAAGTGATGCAAAAGAATGCGAACAAGTGAAGAATAGCTTCGACCCATGTTGTGAATGAGTGAGCAAAGGTTTAGGCGCGTGAATGCATGGAAGATGGAGGAATAGTTGGCATAAAAGAAGAGAGTTTTTAGAAATGAAGATAAAGACATGAGAATTTTTAGATGTGCATGTTTGAATATATAATGTTTGATTTTTTTAAGTACAACATTTACAATGTTTTTGTGTGGGTACACATGGATATATGCACATGGTTGCATAGAACAATTTTACAATCATACCTAATTAATTTTATATAAAAATAACTAATTAAAACACCACTTATAACATTATTTACATGTGTTTTACAGGTTTTTATGGTTATTAATATGATTTTAGTTGAATGCTTTCATGTGTTTACATATTAGGTCATCAATTACATCATAATATATAAATAGAGAATGCGTGTGTTGACCTCACTGGGGTGTCTCTGTTGGTGGGGCTGAGAGACAGTGGCTTCGTACCGGGACAGGCGGTTTTGAGAGCGGAGTCTAGGAAGGTTGCTAAGCATGAGACATCGTGTTTGGAGAATCAGCACGTGTTCATTTCATTTGCCTTCGACACTTTTGGATCCCTAGCTCCCGAGACGGTTCGCTTCTTGGAGCGGGTGCAGAACGAGGTCCACAGTGACTCGCAGAGCCCGAGGAACCAATGATTTATATTTAGTAGAATAGGCTTTGCGATTCAAAAGGGGATAGCGGCGCAGCTTGTTGCTCGCTTACCCATTATCCAGATGTAGTTCGGTTTGTGTTATATATAAAAGGATTTATGGGATTAAAAAAAATAAAATAAAATAAAATATTTTTTAGTTCCAAAAAATAATAATAATAATAATAAAAAATAAAAAAATAGAGAATTGTAAATGGAATGTAAAGACACATTTATACATGTCGTTATGCAATTCTATAATTCGCCAATACCCGTACACATGATTAAAGGATTATTTGATTCTCTGTTTAAAACTACTTTTAAATTTAAACCCAGAGATATGACGCGTAGGAGGATTTAAACCCGCGTCGTCACCGTTAGTTACTTTACTTTTATGTTTCAACTCTCATGTCATGAACTATATTATAAGGTCACTGTTTTTTTAACGGTATATATAAGCACACTTAACTCTCCATAATCCATATTGTTAACTTAGATGTAACTGACTAAACCTTGGGCTCGGAACCATATGTTTGTTGTGCTCTAAAGTCTAAAATCTTATTCTCTGCCAACATTTGGGCCGGGCCTCATCAGCCCATCAGGTTTCGAAGATTTAGTTACCTGCTGAGATGGATAAAAAAACGGACCCCGGAACCGGATTCGATAAAAACATGTAATCGGGATTTTTTATATCTAAGTTTCTACTACCCGAACCCGTACCCAACCCTACCCGTAGGTTCTGCATTTCAGCACCAAAACTAACTCGTACGCGGAATCGGACCGGTAATACCCGAAAGCCGGAACTGGTTCCATACCCGGAACTTGGTTTTTCCATTAACTGAAACCGGGTTCTTCAAACCCGATATATACCCCAAATTACCTTAAAAGTACCCGACAAATTCCTCAAAAAAGTGCAGCCCTTAAAAAACACCCAATCTATACCCGAAAAAAACCTGAAGATAAGGTTTTTTCAATACCCGAAAATAGGGTATGCAAATACCCAGTTTTATACCCGACTCGAACCCGATACGTAGGGTATGATTTTTAGAGACAATATCTGGTCCCGAACCCGACCCGGGTATGGCCAATACCCCATTTTCAATACTCGGTCATACCCGAACTCAATTCTATACCCAATAGAAAACTTCGATTTATACAACTCTAGCTTGCGATGCTTGTTGTTGACCAATATTGCGCGTACGAGATCTTGCATTTATTACCACGATTTTGGTATTAAATATGTGTATTAGAACATTCATATTCAATACCCTATCTTCAAATCTAAAATTACACTAAAACACATTATATTTTCTCTCGAATTCTCAATTTAATAATATTTTTTATATATTTATCATTACATTTTCTCCCTCATTCACTCACAACCACTTTCAAAATATATTAAAAAAAATTATAAGGTGCTATAGAAACTTTTCAAATATACAGAAAAATCAAAATATTTTCTCTCTCATTTAATCATAACACCTTACACCACTTCATAAATTATAAAAACCCCTATCACATAATCTGATGATTGATTGAGAATGCTCTTACATCATAAATTAAACACCATCGACCGAATTTACTAAGTCCAAGCCTCGTATTTCATATGACACTAAACATCATGTTCAAAACTTACCATAAAACAAACATAATGTATTGCATCAAAAATAAAATGGCCTAAAACACCATGTCCGGTATTTCATAATTCATATGAGCTAAAACACTACGTTTGTTTCTAAAGTGTGAGCAACAACCATTATATTCATATATAATTGTGTATAAAACACCAAGGATGCAAATACACATACGTAGCTTTGCCTAACTTTGTGGTCATTCTACATTATATTTTATTATAAAGTTTATATCAAAGTAAGTTAATGTTATTTTGTTACGAGTGATGAATTATTTTTGAAGTTTGGAATATGGGTGGGGTAAGGCAATACTAGAAACAAATGAGGGAAGGATAGAAGGTTTCACAATATTGGCATGGTTTTATGGTTAACAAGTGAACAAAAACACAACATAATTGATTTGCTACCTCTTCCTTCATCATATCAATCACACCACCAACAACTTAAGTTGCTTTGTTTTTGGACATGTTACTCCCTCAATCTAGCTTCCATAACTTCCAAACACTTTGGAATTTAGGTTTTAGAGTTATTAAATTAATTTTATAAATATCTCTAAGTGTTTCTAGGTATAAATATCGTTATAATACTATATATTTAAAGTGGTGGCCGTTATGAAATATACCACACCACTTTACATATCATTTGATGCAGATTTAAAATAAAAAGAACATGTTGAAAGAGTGGTTAGTTAGTTCACCGGAAATTAAATGCTTGGTCTCAGGTTCGGGCTCCCCTAGCCCACCCACCCCCCCCCCCCCCTCTTGCAAGACTGAACCATCCCTTCGAGTGGTCTTATTTCCTGTTTTATTAAAAAGGAAATCAGAAAATTAACTAGAAACATTTGCACAATTTTACATCATGATTTTATTAAATTATGACATGTTTTTTAAGGTAATGTTTTGATCGTATTACGACATTATTTTTTTGTTTTTCTTTTTGGTACTATAGTGAGTGCCAGTATTGTATTGGTATTGTGGCGAACCGAGCTAATAGCAACCAAATTCTTGCCACATCCCCAAAGCACGTAGTTGAATCCCATTAGTTATTATATTTTTTTTAAATGAAATCTCAATTCTCCCTCCTAAATTTTGTTTCACACCCTCGCAACTACATCATACACGCCATATCACTAACGAGGCATTGCCCCATCGTCCAAACGATCCTCGACCACCCCATATTAGTATCACCGAATAACGCTCCACATATATCGTACCAACCGTTTTGAACGGAATCAACACGTTTGTACTTTAAACAAAATCGGATAACAAAGAAAGAAAATATCAAATACCTATATCATATGGTTAACAACTAAAACATACATAGTTTCGCTATATATTATAATCATGTGTGTATAGTTCTTATGTTATCCATAATTAATGTTCCTTAAAAAAACATGTCCATGATAATAATGAATAAATGGACAAAAAGTTTGGGCCAAATATTTTCATGTGAAGAAACTTATTACCGAAATGTTATGTTTTATCTTAAATAGTGTATAAAGCATTGGTGTGTGAAATGGTACCATACGAAAATGGACATGCATGATGCATGTATACATTATACATATGTTAGTGTTTATATGTACATGCATGGGTGTGTATACAAGTACATATCTAAATTTGTGTATAGGGAAACATTCACAAGGTGATGTTGGAGACAAAAGACACTAGTGACTAGACTACCGGACCCAAGTACAACCCAAAGATTCTTTCTTGTATTGTTGCTTTATAAATTAAACATTATATTAGTTAAACTTTAAAAGATTAAATGCTTTATATTAATAACATACAAATAAACCCAATTTATGATTAGTTAATATTCTATTTGCTCTTTCTGTTATAAAGCTTTTCTTCATTATCATTTTCTAGATATAAAACATATTTATTGAAGTTCTATGATTCTTTTTGTGTATCTCAAGAAATAAATTTAACTATAACATGATTATATCTCTTAAGACCAAACTAAATATTTCGTGTAAGTGTGTTAAATGGGTCATGTTCGTAGGTCGAACGTTAACAAAAATCTTAAAAGCATACATGAAACCAAATACATGGATGCCTTTGTCCGGCTAAACACTTCACTCGAATCTTGAAAACTGACATGAACCAGAATACAACATGTCTTGTTCGGGCTAAAAACCCCATTTGGAGCCTCTTCTGCTTGGTTAACAATTTTAATTTGAGAAAAGGACTTTGATAAATGAATTTGCACTTGAAGTTGTGCCACATTCTTTGAGTGCCCTATTTTCTTATACTTGCTCAATGTGTTATCAAATTGTGTTGTTATATACATGGTTGGTTTGTTAATTTTGAATCAATTTGGAATTTGAAGTTACCTCTCTTTGAATTATATAGAATGTTAACATCTTATTCTATAATTAATTACTATTAAATGGTTGTTCATTTTATATTATGCTATATTAGTTTTTACATTTGTATAATTATCTGTCAATCCGTATAAAATTGATACGTTGACAATATATTTTGCTATCTCAACATTTACAACTGTATGACAATCTGTCATTCCATATTAAACGGAGATAGATATTCAAATTTGAGTTGTCATTCAGAACACGCTTTAAGGTCGGCTTATCAAAATTTGTGCCAATTTAATAGTTTATTCGTTTATCATTAATTTTAAGATGTAATGGCAAACTTTTTATTTGGTATTTTCGTAATTGCTTTGACCCGGTATATTTTTTTTCAAAATAAAGTCAACAAAACGTATATTTAGAATAACTTAAGTCAAAGCAAAGTCAGCATAGCTAAAATATTAAATATGTAAATATTAATTTAAGATTCGAGCAATCATCTTAAGTTTATCAGTCAGAAAAACCAACTGAAAAACTTATATTACTAACATCCTGTAGTGTTCTCTATTCTCCGTTCTCTAATTGTACTAAAAGTTTCATTTTTAATACATTTTGAATAAAATGTTTCATTTTCAACAAACATAAAGAAAAAAAATAGCTTTTTTTTTAAGTTTAAAATTTTATATATAATTTTTTTTTCTTAGAATTTCCTTAATTTTTATACAATTGAGCCACTTAACTACTTAAGTACACCCTTACCCTAATTGAACTTGTATTCTCAAATAATTATACGAAAAATAAACAATTGTTTTTTTAAAAAAAAAAAAAACACAACCATATAGTCTTACAATTTATTGTTTATTTTAAGTTTTATACCTTTAACATAAAATTCATCACAAAATTTTCAAATATTTAAATAGTATCAAATTTTCAAATATTTAAATAGTATCAAATTATGCATTAAACTTTTACCATTACTTTTTTTTCTTGGACCATTTTACCCCTACCCTCTCTAAACATCTACTATTATAATATACAAAAATAATTTTTGTGCCACATGAGACTATTTTTATGCCAAGTGGCACTTCAATTGAATCATCTTATTTGACCCTCCTTGTAATTAGTTTCCTTAATTTACGCATGAGTAATTTTTAATAACAAACTTCCTTAAATTTTAAGATTTTTTTTATTATTTCTTGAAATTAATTCTTATTTAGAAGATTAATTCTTCAATTAAAGCTACAAAGTACCTTATTTATTCATTATCATCTAGGTAAATCATATTTTCCCTTGGTCGATTACAACTCTTAGTTCTTGATGAGTTTTTTCACAATATACATGGTCACAATTAATTGATTAATTTGTATGCAAGCAGGGTTTTTGTAAACCTTTCATCTTCATCAATGTGTATCTTCGTATTGACTATTGTATTTAGGGTTCTTACACCTAAATTTGTGTTTGTTTTGGTATTATTTTGTATTGTAGTTAGGGTTTTATACCTAAATCATGTTTGATAGATTTGTGTGTTTGAATAGTTTTAATGCTCACCTGTAAGGCTATAATTCAATGTATATTATTTGCATACTTTTAATGTGTAGACGATGATGGTCAGCAAAAGATCAATGAATATTCTTTTAGAAAGTAATTATCAATAAACAACCGCCCCACCCAAGTGCTAACGACGGTACCAGCCTTATTTGATACATTTGATACATCAATCTATTTTAACCCAAACGTATTCTGATCATAACTGGTTTTGACCCGAACCCAACCTTATTATAAGAATTAAATTATAAGGTTTCAATTTATTTTTGTTGAGGCGTAAATAATGGATCTTTTGTTCAGATTATGAATCCATAGGTTTTGTATTACTGACTGCATCACAAGAGCACCACAAGTTTATATGTGAAAACTTTCTTGATAAAGCAATGTTTTTTTATCCTAATTCTACTAAGCCGAACAAAGTGTGCGAGATCAAGTGATTTTTAAAAATTTTGTCCATTTGGCTAGAGGCAAAATGGGCCAGTTTAAATTAGTTGGGATCAGTTTCAAAATAGTTTATATTGGTCTTTAAGCTATTATATAGAATCACAGTTAAAATAAATTTAAAGACTTTGAAAGTAAGATTTTATATTGTGCATTTATATTTGGAAAATACAACAAACGGGCATGCAAAGTGCAAAATATAATTTCAACAGCATAAGGGTAAATTCAAAAGGGTAAAAAGAGATAATCAAGTAAAGGCGCAAATAATAGCTACATTAAAAGGGCAAAGAACAACTTAAAAAGAATAAGCAACTAATATGAGGTTGGTATTAATGAGATACAGTATCATCGCAAGAGAAAAAATGAATAATATCCTTCCAAAATGTTAAGAGAAATTTCTTAGTTTTACGTAATATTTATGATGGTTTTTCTATAAATTGGTTCCACTCCATAGTAATTGAGCAAGTCCCTAATCTTTAAGTAGTACATGTGGAGTTTGTGATGAATGAGTATATGTTAGGTCTTGGAGTATTTGAATTCAATGGAAATTAGCGTGTTGCTGAGATGTGACTTGAACTCTTTTGGTTTATTAATGATAGTAGGTTTTTTTTGTTGGTAAAGAATAAGTTTTTCAGAGAATTTTAAATAACAAACGTAAATTTCCACTTTTTCGTTATTACATGAAATATGTGTTATTACAATCATAACAAACATATACGTTTTTTTTAATTATATTATTTTAATTTTCCAGCCCGTGTAATACACGGGTTTTTAATCTAGTGTATACATATACATAACACATATATATAAATACAATATATATTTTCTGTTGTGGACTTTTCCCTCTTAATAGAAACATTCAAAACATATTAGCTGTTAAACTATAAGTTTATATATTTATATTTATATATATAATAATTTTATATAAACTACAAAACCACTCTAACTTTCATTTGACCACCACCACAATATGGGTAAAATGTTAAGGTGGTTCAAAGCCTTCTTTGGTATTAATAATAATAATAATATCAAACCACCAGACTCTAATTCCGGTCACCGGAAAACCAAGATTCCAGCATGCATTGGCCGGTCACGTCGTGAACCTATCACTCCTCCGCCGGAGACTCATAATATTAATTATGTGGAGCAAAGTAGACGTGCAATTGCAGTGGCTGCTGCTACTGCTGCCGCCGCTGACGTGGCGGTTGCGGCGGCTCAGGCGGCTTATGCTTACGTCATCCTGACGAGTCAGTTACGAGTGACGGCCGGGTGCGAGAATTTGGCTGCTGTTAAAATACAGTCTGTGTTTCGTGGGTATTTGGTAATTATTATTATTATTATTATTGTTATTAGATGTATGATCAAAATTAAACTTCATTTCACTAATCATTTTGAAACTTGTAAACTAGTATACTCGGTTTGGTTTGGCTTAGCTCGGCTCGTGAAAAGCTTGAGCCAATTGGTGTATTGGCGAGTTGATTTGTTTTCTTGTTTTTAAATGTTTATATTTTGTTTTTTTACATATATTTTTGTATATGAAAACAAAAAAAATGGTGGTTATTTGGTAATTATTATTATTATTAATATTATTATTGTTATTATTATTAATAATATTTAATGATTTCGATTTATTTGCTGTTTGTTAAAGTAATGTGCCATCAAAACCGGATTATTAGATGTATGATCAAAATTGAACTTCATTTCGCTCATCATTTTGAAACTTGTAAAGTAGATTTGATTTGGCTTGGCTCGTTAGAAGCTCGAGTCAGCTCGTGTCTCGACGAGGCAACTCTTTTCTTTTTTTATTATTATTTTTTATTTTTTTACACATATAAAAGCTAAAAATAATATGATAGTCATGGTTGTTTGAGTTTTTGAAAACCATGTTGTTTCGTTCTTTGTTTTTTTATTTTTTTGGGTTTCGCTTTTTTCGGATTGCCAGCCAGGCCTATATATTTTTGTCAGTTGAGAACTAATTGATTATTATACATTTTTTAATAAAATATTTCGGTTACACTATTTATTAAATTATTTAAAATTCAAAAGTATAAATTTAAACCTTTTTGGTTTTAATAATTTCATGCAAAACCAATCGTTGATTTTTGTTTTGGTTTGGTATTTTGGGTTTCATGCACAACCTTATCGGCTCATATACAAACAAGTTGATTTCAATCGAACTTTCTTTGATCCGCTCACAACTTTCTGAACAACCATAATTAAAACTGAATGGGGTTATTTTTATTTCATGTTAATAGGCTAGGAAAGCATTAAAGGCACTGAAATCATTGGTAAAAATTCAAGCACTTGTGAGAGGTTATTTGGTGAGGAAACAAACGGTTCAAGATCTGCATGGGATGGAGGCTATGTTCAGAGCACGATCGAGTGTTCTTGCTCACAAATTTCGTCTTCAAAGTGATCAGTTTCACCCAAGAAGATCAACGGTAAGCACCCAATATGATGAATATGATGATTAATGTTTATATTCACTAGGGTTTTTCCGGTCATGTTTAGCATGGTTAATCACTTATTATAGTCTTGAGAAATGGCAAAACAAACCGGGCGTTGGGTGGGCTGGCCAGACTGTCTGCTTTTACCGGTTTGACGGTTTAAATTACCTAAATAATAAAGACGGTTCATGAATACAATATTTATACTATATTATAATACATATAATATAAGGAGGAAACAAAATATATTCACATTATTTTAAGTGTTCAAATAATTACAACTTTTTAAAATGTAGCATACAATCCTTTTAAAAATACTTTCGACTTTTAAACCAAATTTAATCCACAAAGTTTAAAGGGCCATAACGTTTTCATATATTAATATTTTTGATAACAAATTTACTTTGAAAAACAAGTATTATGGTATTACAATGGTATTTAATTCAACATGCACACACATATATGGTAATGATTATCAATGTTTGTATATCCTGTTGCATCGCGTGAACACTTTTTTAGTATGCATAAACTAATATTCCAAAACTTTGAAAATTATATATTATAAGGGGGTGTTTGGTACAGAGAAAAAAAATGAGAAGAAATGGAAATGGAAATAGGAGAGAAATGGAATTGGAAAGAAATGGAAATAGGTGGAGAATTGAAAATCATTTCCTTTGTTTGGTAGAATAGAGAAAAGAAGTGAAAATCATTCTCCTTCTCTCAACCTAACTCTTCCAGCTGCCACCAACTCCACCTTCTCCTCTCTCTCTCCGGCGACCGTTCTTCCTCCTCTATCTTCTTCTAATCCACCACGGCCACCAACCACTAAAACCACAGCTGCCGCCAACCACTCCGCCGCGATTTAGGGTTGCTAGTTGCGAACGGACGGACGCCGGTCGGAGTAGGACGCGACGGAGTAGGGTTCCGCCAGTCGGAGTAGGACACGAACGGATGTTTTTGCCTACATCATCGCCGGAGTTGCTAGTTGCAACGCGACGGAGTAGGGTTCCGCCGTGCCGGACATCATCTCCGGTCGGAGCAATGGAAATAATACCATACACACTTTTTGCCTACACCGAGAAGACAGATGAGTAGAGCAGAGAAGCGATGGTGGCTCACAGAGAATTCCATTTCTCTTCAAAATGGAGAGAATTGGATTTCTCAATTTTTTGCCTACACCCAATTCCCAGAGAAATCCAATTCTCCCCCCAATTCTCTACCTAATTCTCCCAAACAATGGAAATCCAATTCTCCACCCTCTTTTCTCTCTACCAAACACCCCCTAAAGGTTAAATGTTGATTTTGTTTACATGGTTAGCTCCAGGATTCAAATCGAGCTGATCCGTTAAACTACTAACCATGAAAACCAAATCGTGAAACGCAACATATGAATCTCAAACTAGCAAAACCGATTTCTTTGCTTTATTTGAACAATTCGAACGATTTTAGCGTTTATTTAAACATTTAATACTCAACTTTTTTCCTACTTTTATCAAAAACTTGTAGAGGGAGGCTAGTGAAGGTAAGAGTAGAAGAATTTCATCTTCTTTTCAAATCCCTAATGGTGAAAGGCCCAACCCTATTGAGTTAGGCCATGAAGATCCCAAATCAAGACTAATAGGAGCCAACACATGGGCTTGGGCCACAGACCAAACACCAACCCCATCGCAGACTAACCCGCGCCATCTCTCGATGCCTGATTCATCAAACCTTCATGAGTTCGAGCCTCGCTACTCCACAGCCCACAACACCCCTCGTTTTGCGTACTCATGCGGGCCCGAAGATTACGGGTCGTTATATCATGGGCTTTCCAAGGATGATTCTTACGCGAGCCACCCGGGTTACATGGCTAACACCAAGTCTTTTCGGGCTAAGGTTTGGTCTCGTAGTGCACCAAAGCAAAGGCCAGAGTTTGGGCTTGGGGTCAAGAAGAGTGATGGGCCTACTAATGTTGAATGTGGGCTATTGGAGAAGTCAAAGTCAAAGTCAAAGTCACCTTCAATGCTTAAAAACAGTTTCAAGAATTATGTGATGGATTGGAAAGTCCTCAAAAAGCGAATGTGTGATTGGAGAAAAAAAAAAGGTTTTATATTTTAATTTTAATGGGAGGAAAATTCTGCAATTTAGGTTGAATTCAATGTTGATTATGAGAATTAGCATTGGACTAAATAACTTTATGTCATTTTAGTATTGACAAAACAAATTATCATATATTATCTTTAACTTACTATTAAAATGCAACTTTATATCGTTAGACTATAACATTTTAATTTAATATATAGTTTTTTTCCTGTTAAATTTGTGTGTATAGGTTTTTAAGTTTGACTTAGTCTAACCTTTGCACTTTACAATTATAAAATATATGAATAACAATAGCTAATATACATAAAAGGAAAAAAATATATATCTTGATAAGAATTTAATTCATGTATAAAACTTTTGGATGAATATTACTATGTTTTAAATCTGTTTATAGATATAGATGACTGATGATAAATGATGACAGGTTAGCTTACATACTTAAAAAAATAGTGTATACAGGTGCCTAGCCCTTGATGATTCCTAGTATATGGGCGTATATTAGCGCTTCATTGTATACATACATATAATGCTAGGTGATTCCTATAATACATGTGTATAGCCCTTGACGATTTTTCGTATACGAGTGTGATTGTTTAATAAAGCAGGCCCTTAGCGCGTCCCATATCAAGTTAGGGTGGGATTTCATATTGTTAGTACGCACATACCTAAATGATTGTTTATAAGAGAGTTAAGAATTAATCAATTAATCAAACAACAAAACCGGATTTAATAAAATCTTATGTTATCAGAATCTGACCCAAATATGAACCCAATTAACCCTCAAAAATGTGGCAGTAGTTCTTTTGTTGTGATGTGATGATTATTTTGTTTTATTGTTTGTAAGGAATAGTGTATAAGAATGTTATTTGACTGTTCAATCTTAATTTTTTTCTATTAAAGTCGTTCAATTATTGATACTACTTTATAAGGTCATATGCACTGGGGCTTGGGTTTGGGTGATTTGGGGCGATATTGGGCGAAATGGGGTGGGGGCGGGGTGTTATTATCGCCTGGGTGAAAAAAATAATAATATTATTATTATATTATATGTTGTGTGTATATATATGTATATGTATATGTATATATGTATATATTTATATGCAAAATGAATCCTAGAGACAACCCGAACCAACCAAACCACCCATTCCCTCCTTTCGGTCAACACCATGGTTCGCAAAACCAACCGAACGTGAACTTACAATGGAACCCGATGAACCTAAACCAACCGAGCTATCCGTTTCAATTTCCCGACCCGAACCTAAACATGTACGCCAACCGAGCTATATGTTTTTTATATTTTTAGTTATGTATTTTTTTTAGTTATGTATTTTTTTGTATTTCTTTTTCATATTAATGCATTTTTATTTAATTATAAAAAGAAAATAATAAAAAAATATATTGTGGGCCCAACTTGTAGCCCCTACACCATTACACCCCAAAAACAAATTCGTCCCCTTTGCTGACTGGGCGTCACGTGTCACAATTCACCCCCATTTGTAGCTCCTCCACTACACATAGCCTAACCGATAAGAATATTATTTGGTTTCACTTGTACCATATTTAGAAAAAAAGTGAATAACAAATATAAAGTATATTTTTTTTTGAAAAAAAATGATATCATTTGCTATTTAACTCTTAAAAAAATTACTGTTAGCTTACAAAGTTAAAAAAACTGTAGCCACTCACTGAGTTTCTGTCATATCTAATCTAACTTTTAACTATACTATTAAAACAAGACATATTGTTCATAGCGTATTTAACTAGGTCCTTTTTCTTATTATTATAATCTATGACTCGTTTTTCGGCAATAAGGTGTTGTAAACTTATAAAAAATAAATTATTATGTGATACAAGTCTTGAATCCAAGGCCTCATTTCACCAACTCCACTTAAATAATAATTGTCTTATATATTTTTTATTTTAACATACATAAATAGGCCTTCTATTTTAATAAAACCAAAATTAAATTTAATTGTTGACATTTCTATAATTCATAATATACAAATTATATAATATTCAAATGATTTATATCTTTTTTTCTTATTCTTATTGACCAAAATTAAATAATTATTATGTTTTAATTATGAAAAATTATTCGTTTTTATAAGTATGACATTTACAATTCATTAAAATATATAATGCGCGGGCGAGGGCACACACACATACACACACACAATATATATATATATATATTACGTTTTTTTTTATTTTCTATCCGTGTGAAACACGGGTAACTAACCTAGTAGTTTCATTTAAGTATCATAAAATAAAAAGTGGATATGTCTAGTCCTTTTTATATATTTTAATTTCTTAATTTAATTATTTAAAGTATAAAATAAAATTAAATGTAAAATTTATTTTGTTTGTGTGTCATCCTGAGGACTCAACACCCGTTTGTTAGAAGGTATAGGCGAACTATCAAAACTCAAAATATCAAATATTAGTATATCATTGTATCACAATTGTGTTACACACAGTGGTTTTGTTAGCTAATAAACTATGGTATAATGTCATTATCACTATCGGGTCGGTCATATACAAATATATAATGACACGTTGATAAACATTCCATATTGATAATATTTCATATTATGTCAACTTTTACATATGTATTATATGTCTATCCGTATTATATAGAGTTAAATTTTTAATTCTAAGCTGTCATCTAGAACACAATATCAATATAATGCCATGTTACAAAAATGTCAAATCAAATGATTTATCGCTTATCATCATTTTTGGAACATAATGCTCGCTATGAAACAACAAACTTTACATTAGAAGTTAACCCGGTTCCGGTTCGTACCCGAAATAACCGGTTCCACCTGGTCTTAGCATTTAGTGACATGCAGTCTTTGAAAACTAGCCGTTGGAATTTAGGACCGTTGGAACCGGTTTTTGAGGTCTCAAAACTATATAACATGATTTTGAATCAATTGTTTTACCACCCAAGTCAAAAACGCCAAAAAAAACTTATCGGTTTACACTCGTTTTACAATCCCGACTTACCTACACCTCCATAATGAACCCATTTCTCGGTCATAACACACAAGTCATAATGAACCCAAACCTCGGGGCATCTTTGTGTATCGATGGCCATAACAACATCATCGTTGGTTGCCATTGCTTGCCGGTTTAATCGATATTGCGATTTAAAGTGTGTTTTAGAGTTAGAGAAGTGGTTTATCAAGTCCTAAACTTAACATAGCTATATAGCCGTTGAAATCGGTTCCCAAGTACAAAAGGAATACCCGGTGTACTCAGATTTCGAGTATAACCCGTACCCAATTCCTACCTTACCCGGTTCCACTGGATTTTTATATTTTCTTATCGAATCGGGTCGGATCCGGTTCCTACCCCGTTCTTGACTAGAACCGGTTCCAGTTTGTACCCGATTTCAAAATATCAGTTCCTACCCGGTTCTAAGTTTTAAAAATACTCGATTTGTGCACGTCTAACCCTTAATAGTTAAAGCACAATACATAGCTATGGTTACTTAGTTATCACATTTTTATCAGTTCAATATTACTCAAACAAGAGAAGTATAAAGTTAGCTTGCAAGCTCAATCTCTTTAGGTTTCAAGCAGAATTTACATTCAAACGATTACTATAAAGTAGCAGCTAACCCATTTTAATCAAAATTTTTTTAATAAAAATGGAAATTTGAAGGATTAATAAAACAATATGGTTATAGAACTTATAGCATATTGACCTAGTAGCCAACAAAGTGTAACCAAACCACCACCAAATGTTACACAAGCAAAGTTGTAATTTATATTAATACAAGAGATCCCAAACCAAATGAAGAGATTAATCAACATACCACTCCAAATAATAAAATACAAGGAAAAGTTTGATCAAATCAAAGATTGTTTATATTTTCAACCACCTGGTCCACAACTTTAATAATAACTAGTACTGTATCATTTTCCTGCAAGTTATTCAAACTTTTAGTAAACCAATAAGCAGTTTTTTAACCGGTAAGAAAGACGACGGGATGGGAGACGTACATGACCAAATTAAAAACCCTGATCGATGAGATAGTCACCGAGCCTTTCAACAATCATGTTGCATTGGCCTGGAGCCATGGGTTCATCATAGATACCAATTATTAAAGACATTCCTGTCTTTTTAATAGTAGCACCTCCCGGTCCCTGTAGTTAACAACAATAAAACTAGTTTAAATATAGCCACTAAAAACTAAAATGTTTTTAATGTGGTTATCACACTTCTTAACATATATGTGCGTGTGCGCGCCCAATATTATAGATTGATCACCTTTTTCCCACGAATCACAACCCCTGGCTCTCCTTGAATAACCATATACTTGGTGCCACCAAGGTATAAACCGGTTGGTGCAAGAGAACCGGGCTCATTGAAGTCGTTTATGATATAAGTTATTTCCTCGGGCTTGACCTGCAGCATTAGCCAAGAAATATGTGAACTACTTGCAAATTATGAAAAATACATAAAAAGTAATCGACTATGTCGCATTTACAAGTGTAGAAAATTATTTCAACTTTGTAAGTGTTGGGAAATAACTCAATAAGGCAACTGTCAATAAAAAACTTCATAGATTTTCGTTAAAACAGCACACAGGTCCTAATTTTGAACCAGAACTACATGAGGCGCGCCTTTTAGTCCCTAATGCGTTTTCTCGAGACACACCTTCAAGAAATCCCTTCAAACCTTACAGTTTTCCATATTTAAGTGAATGCCAAAACCAAGCTCTAGACTTTTAATATTTTAGTGAATGTCTTTTGATTTTGCATGATTAAATTCCTAAACTTTATTAGAAAACCTTTTCATTATCTTTAAAAGTCCCAAGGATTTAATCATACAATATATGGAGGTAGTAAAGTCTCTAAAGATTTAAGTAATTTGTCTACGCTTTCAACTTGTATGTTCTAGTGACTGGTTAAACTTTAGCTTAATCCATCCACAGAGTAACCAGATTTTTTATTCCATTTAATCGAAAAATAATTATTCTCATCCAAATAAGCTTTTCTATAATGTCTCGTTCAGTTTTACTCAGATCCTATTATTTTCGTATAAATGAAAAAAAAACTGAAACACGATTACATTGTTATGTGTCTAAAGTTGCCAATATTTTCTACCAGATTGATTAGATTTAAACAGATTATGTCTAAGGGTGTAAATGAGCCAAGCTGCTTGCGAGCTACTTGAGATCGGCTCGCAAAAAGCTCGAATCAAGCAAAACTTAAACGAACCTGAGCCTGAAAGTAAACTTGTTTAATAAAAGAGGCCGAGCCCGAGCCCAATCTGAGCTCAAAAGTTAAATGAGCCCGGGCTCGAGCTTGATAAAGTACTCACTAGCCGAGCTTTTGAAAAACATGGCTTGAAACTTTGAAAAAGAGCTCGGCAATTAAACGAGTCGAGCTCAAGCCTAATCACATCAAATCAAACAAAACTCCGCCTCATTAAACCCTAACATCAACAACACATCATCACAGTCATCGATTTGACCAAATCAACCACACATAAACACCAATTTCAACAATTTTTAACCAAATTGATTAAATTTAAACAGATAGGTCTAGGGGTGTAAATGATTCAAGATCGGGCTTACAAAAGGCTCGAATCAATCCGAGCTTATATAATAAGCCCGTGCCTGAAAATAAGTTTATTTAATAAACGAGCCCGAGCTTCACTTATCGTGCTCACGTGCCTACCATTTATATCATCTTTGATTTAATATGTATTTCATTAATAAACATTATTAATTTATTATATATAAAAAAATATAACTAAATAATATATATTGTGCAATCGATAAAACCATAATTAAAAATATCTATATAAATAACATTAAATATATATAGATTACTTGATAAATAATATAATAAACGAGTCGAAGCAAACCGAGCTCAGCCTTAGAACTCGAACTTGAAAAACAAGCTCGAGGCTAGTAAGTTCAAATCAGACAAAACTCCGCCTCGTTAAACCCTAACATCAACAACGCATCATCTCAGTCAACGATTTGACCACACACATAACAACGATTTCACCATAACAAATCAACGGTACCAATTCAAGTCAGATCCGAATCAAAATCGGAGTTAAAACAAATAAAAACTATTAGACCTGAGGAAACGTGGCCGATTGGGCCCAAACGACGCCGTCGTGACCGAGAATAGCGGCGGAAGAGAGGTGGTTGCCTTCGATCTCGCACATCAAGTGGTCATCCACGTACGCTTGCCACGACATCTTCTTCCGATTGTTTTTGTTTTGTGATTTACAAATGCTTATTATTATTATTATTATTGTGACCAAAAGAAATGTTACAAGGTGGATTATTATAGGGTTGAGAAAGTATAGATTATTATTATTATTATTATTATTATTATTATTATTATTATTATTATTATTATTATTAGTGTTGGTATGGACTGGTCATGGCCCCAGTCACCAAATTTGGCACAAATGTCTTTTAAAAGTGTATGATATTTTATTTTAATGTTTGTGAACTAAAAGATATGCACATTCAAAGTCATTAAATATATGCATTTATATAACATTTTTTTAATGTCCAATGAAAACTAAATTAAATTCAAACAAGTTACACTCACGCCGGCATAGCAAGATACTAAAACCCGGCCCAAAAACAAGAAACATCGAAGCCTATTACAATATCGCATACACTAAAAGCGGACAGCTGAGGAGACAGCTTGCCAAACTTGTTGGGTTAAACCACATGAGATAAAATATGTTTCAATTCAAGTTTCTTTCAAATTATATCAAACTCTTTCCTCACTAAGCTTAATTTTTGAATATCCACCTAAATCTCTTTCTAAATTTACGTCATTGACTACAATGAGACTTAAACTCTCGATATAATTAGAAGATACATTTTTACACGTCATGATATCACTAAGCTAGAATTCATAGTTTCCCTCTTATTAATACAACACACACATGATTTTCTTTTATATGAGTATAGATTATTATATATTTTAAAAACATGTTTTTTTCGGAAAGTAGAAATCATTGTGTGAAATTTTGCCTTTTATCATTATAATGCATTGGTGTCATTATAATTGTGTTGTTTTACCATTATTTTTGTGTTGTTTTATCATTACAACTGTATAGTTATATGATAAAACAATATAATTAAATTATAATTGGTAATTAACATAGTTACATGATTAAACAACACAAAACTAAATTGACTTGTATATCCGTTCATACACTATGTTAGTTCCTTTTTTATTAAAAATCAACTTTTTAGTTAACTAGCACCACTTATTTTTCATAAAAACTTATAATAATGATGATAATATATTTTGTGTTGGTTGTAATTGACCATTTCTTTTTCTAGAAAATTAACAATAGAGATTTGAGGTCCCCGTCACTTTGTAAAAGATGGATTTGAGTTATTTGAATGGCATAATCAACACCAAAATATTCCCCACACATTATTCTCTAATATATTTGTATTTATGACATCATATATTGGTTTTGATCTTTCTAAGATATCCAATCCCAAAGATTTAACATGATACTAGAAACCATATATATTATTGAAAAATATTATATCTTACTTGTTTTATAATGAAAGGCTTCTTAGTGCCCATACATATATACGTGTAGTATACAAGATTACAAGTTGATGAAAAAAGCCACCACATATCATGAATAGGATGCTGTCTTCATCATTGCTTTGCAAAGGCTCACCACTACGCTACATGATATGTTGTACCTTTTATTCCTTTAATTTGAGAAAAGCAAAAAATGAATATGAATAAATAAATCAACTATAAACATATTTCATATTAAATTATATGTTTGTATTATAAACTAGATTAAAATCCGATGTATTACACCAACTGAATTCGTATGACATGTAACAACCAAAGTTACTTATTTGTTATAACAAGATTAAATTAAAAAAGTTTATGTATTTATTTTATGTTCCCGTGTCATATGTTTTGAAATAAACCAAACATCAATAAAAATAAGAAAAAAAATTATACATGCTTATACATTCTACTATTATAACACATTATGATGAAACACAAACTTAAAAATAGATCGCAAACTTGTTTTATGCATTTTTTATTACAGTGATAAAAACCGGGTACAAATGAATGATTGTTGTTTGCATTATTACGGTGATTAAAACTTAGGTGGCGTATATATGCTCACGTATAAATATATCTAATTAAGATTATTATTCTCATGCTTTTCTGTAATAAATGTATCGACAACTTGTTAAGTTATAAGTAAAATATTAATGCATAAATTTTTTTTGCTTCATTGATGTTTCCATCAACCAAACAAACAACAGAAAACAAAGATATGAAACACATTTGTATCATAAAGAAAATAGAAAAAGGTACAATGAAATTTCTCTTATTTACATAATTGTCACATAGAGTAGATAATATCCAACTTTTGAACATATTTGAATAACAAGTTATTGAACTTATCGATTCGTGAATAACGGTACAAATAACCTGGCATGTAACAAGGAAGCGGAGATCCTAGCTCCCAAAAAACAGTGAAAAAAACCGTTTGTATCCTCGTATTCAAGACTATAGACACATAAGTACTACGAGTAATGATAACATCTTGAATCACATGCCCTGGTCCACGAGATAATCACCCAACCTTTCCACAACCATGTTGCATTGACCGGGAGCTACAGGCTCTTCGTAAAGCCCAAACACAATGGCTTGACCGGTTTTCTTTATACAAATCCCTCCAGCTCCCTGTAGTTTTAAACATTATTTACCCATTTGACCAACTAAAGATAAAAGCTAACACATATCAACCAGGCCTGTCCCCGAGAATCCTAAAAATTTATGGGCCCAGAACAAATTAATAAAGTAAACAAGTTGAAATTACCTTCTTTCCACGGACAACAACTCCAGCCTCGCCTTGTAGCACCATGTACTTTGACCAGCAAGAAATAAACTAGTTGGGGCAAGGGTACCGGTTTCATCGAATTCTTTGATGATAGCTTTAATTTCCTCGGGTTTAAACTGCATATAAAATGATTACATGAAATAAAAAAAACCTATAAATTCGGTTCACTTACAGTTTGTTATTTGAGTTTAAAATTTTTGGGTTGAAATAAAAAAAAAACCCAAAATAATGAATTTGGAACTAAATCATTTTGTTAACTAATTAATTATTATAATTTTGGGCTAACATTTCTGATATACACATATATTAAATTCTTATAAATTAATTAAATAAAAAATGAAAATCTATAAATTTGGTTAGTTTCTTCAGCTTTTTTGGTTTTGGTATTTTCAGTATGTGTTCGGCTTGGTTTCCGTTTTCCGGTTCCGCCATTGGAATTTGAAATATTTGGACCGATATAAAAAATTAGCCAAAACAATGAATTTGTATCTAAATCATTTTGTTAACTAATTTATTATTCTACATTTTGGAAAAGGTATCTGATTTTATTAAATTCTTATACATTATTTAAACCATAAATGAAAATATATAAATCCGGTTTGTTTGTTTTTTTTCCAGTTTTTGTTACATGCAAGACAAAAACCAAATAGTCGGTTTTTGTTACGGGTTTCATAAAATGAAGACAAACCTGAGGAAAGGAAGTGCTCTTAGCCCAGAACGTGCCGTCAACACCAAAGATAGCGGCCGAGCTAAGGTGCTGACCGCTGCCATCAATGTCACACATTAAGTGGTCATCGACATAAGTTTGCCACGACATTTTAAGACAGTTTTTATTTGAAAATTGTACGATTTGTTAATAATTTGCAAGTGTGAGATTTAAAGTTGAATTTAAGGTTTGTTTGAAGAGAAGCGATGTTGTCGTTATTGTTGATGGTTTGTATTTTATTGCCTATAAATATATTATGTTTCGCCTTTGTTTAAGGACAATGTGTTACCAAAATAGATATGAAATGATCCTTGTAACATGAGTACATGACAACTAGTTGTTAAGAATAATAACTTTATATATGGTTAGCTATGTAGTTGATATCGCCGATATATCAGTGATATATCAGTTATTGATCTTTGGCGATATATAAATCAGAATATTGGTTCATAATATCGGTACCGATAATAATATCAATGATACCGATCGATATTTGACCGATATATCACCGATACACCCGATATTAGTGTTTTAAGTCTTAATTATCAACTTTTAGTGTTCAATGTTAGTGTTTTAAGTCTTAATCAATTCTTACTTTGCTACGATTGTTAGTGTTTTGCAATTTGCAAAAGGTTAAAATGTTCATGGTATGAGACTATATTGAATTATTAGTGTTAAATTGCTATATATATGAATTTTACATGATATTAAAATTAACGATATCCCACCGATATCTCAAATATCGGTCTTTGACCGATATCCGATATTTTTCCGCATTAACGGCTTAGATGGTTAGTGATGTTAAAATAAAATAATTTTATATATTTACAAGTTTAAAGTAAGGGTGTAAACAAGCCAAGCCACTCACCAACTACTCGAGATCGGATTGAGAAAAAGTTTGAAACGAACCAAGTTTTTTCAAGCCCTTGAATGGGAAGCTCACTTAGGCTCGTTTAAGGTATTGCATGAGGTCGAACTACACTTTGGTTCGTTTAAGGTTTTTCTTAAACTATATAAAAATAACTAGAAAGGTATATAAGTTAATTAATTAATAAAAAATGAGTCAAACCTGAGCATGATAAAAAGGGCCCACGATCTAAGCAGCTCGAGCTTTAGAGAGAGTTCGAAACGAGCCGAGCTCGAGCTTGAGAGCTCGTAAGTCAAAATGAACCGACTTGAGTCTAGTCAAGCTCGGACTTGACTCAACTCGTTTGCACCAACAAAAATAGCTTCAATAAGATATTGAAATCGACGGATCACACCAACAAAAGTAGCATCCTCTGTAAACGTCCTTTTCTGACATACTGGAATGCGAATAGGCAATTACACTCTTCTAAGACGTGGATATCACTAGCAATACATCAATACCTGTATCTTTTTTACCGACACCTAATCTATTCTATTAACTAACACCACCTAACCGAACACTACACCATTTTGTTAAGAGAATGAGAGGAATACACCTCACCACCGCAACTGTTGTGGTTTAATGTCCTGGGCACCACCACCATCCACGTCGGCATCGCACCCCCCCTCGTTATCGCCTCCTGGTCAACATCTATAGACCATACATAATTCTCCCACTCATCTATGTCACTTCAAGTGTTTTAGTTATTATGCTTGTATGCTACTATTCAAGTTCAGCATATGTACGTTTAATATTTGCGATCAAATATATATTATTGTTTTAATATTAGCTCTAATTATAACAAGATTATTGAAGTAATAATTGAACTTTATTATATCTAAGAGACAAGAGAGTGAAGAGATATATGTGAATTGTTAGTTCTACCGGGATGGATAACTTCGTTACAAATACATGCTATTTATAATATCAAATCTACTATTCAAAAAGTAAATCTACCGACAATCTCAACTATTATATTTCATTTGGAGTGTTTGTGTGAATAAAGGTGTTTGACAATTGTGTCATCCATCATTCATCAATAATTCATAACACTCCCCCTTGTATGACACCATTTCAAAACGTCGGGGTCTTGAAGTACTGCCTCATTAAAAACCTTGCTAAAGGAAAACCCAATGGGAAAAAACTTTAGCTAAGGGAAAAAGAGTGCAGTATATAGCTCCCCCTCAAATTGCAGGTCGTTACATTGTTCGTACATGGCGCATGCCAATATCATGAACATGTTTCCTGAATGTTGCTGTGGGAAGTGCTTTTGTGAAAAGATCAGCTGAGTTGTTGCTGGACTGGACATATCTCATTTCAACCTGATTGTCTTTAATAAGGTCTCGAGTATACTCAAAGTATCTTGGTGGTATATGCTTTGTTCTGTCACTTTTGATATATCCTTCCTTCATTTGCGAGACACAATTATCTTCATAGATAGGAGTTGAAATTCGATCTTTCTCTAGTCCACAAGAAATCAATATGTGTCGTGACATAGATCTTAACCATACACATTCTCTTGAAGCTTCATGCAATGCAATGACTTCAGCATGATTTGAAGATGTTGCAATGAGTGTTTGTTTCTGAGAACGCCATGAAATCGCAGTTCCTCCATTCTTAAATACATATCCAGTTTGAGATTTTGCTTTATGGGGATCAGATAAATAACCTGCATCTGCATAACCAACTAACCCTTCTTTTGAATCGTTAGGATAAAATAAACCTAAATCAACAGTTCCTTTTAAATACCGAAAAATATGTTTAATGTCATTCCAATGTCTTTTAGTAGGGGATTAACTGAATCTTGCCAATAAATTAACTGCAAAAGAAATGTCAGGTCTTGTACAGTTAGTAAGATACATAAGTGCTCCAATTGCACTGAGGTATGGTACTTCGGGACCAAGAATCTCTTCATTATCTTCGCAAGGACGAAATGGATCATTGTCAACATTGAGTGATCTAACAACCATCGGTGTGCTTAAAGGATTTGCTTTGTCCATATTGAAACGTTTTAAGAGTTTCTCAGTATAAGTTGACTGATGCACAAGTATCCCATTATGCATATGCTCAATTTGTAAACCAATACAATATTTGGTTTTTCCAAGATCTTTCATTTCGAATTCTTTCTTTAAAAGAGCAATTGCTTCATTAATTTCTTTTTTGTGTCCCAATTAAATTTAGATCGTCAACATACACAGCTATGATCACATATCCTGATGTTGTCTTCTTGATGAAGACACATGGACAAATAAGATTATTTGTGTATCCTTTGCTTATCAAATAATCACTCAAACGATTGTACCACATCCTTCCAGATTGTTTCAGTCCATACAAGGATCTTTGTAATTTGATGGAATACATTTCCTTAGGCTTTGAGCTTATTGCATCGGGGAGTTTAAATCCTTCGGGAATTTTCATATAGATGTCACTATCTAGTGATCCATACAAGTAAGCTGTGACAACATCCATAAGGCGCATCTCTAAATTTTTAGAGACTGCTAAGCTGATTAAATATCTAAACGTAATAGCATCCATGACAGGAGAATACGTTTCTTCATAGTCAATTCCTGGCCTCTGAGAAAAACCTTGAGCTACAAGTCTTGCTTTATATCTTGTAACTTCATTTTTCTCATTTCGTTTTCTCACAAAAACCCATTTATATCCTACAGGTTTCATTGACTTTGGTGTAATGACAATAGGTCCAAAAACCTTTCGATTGTTTAGTGAGTTTAATTCAGCTTGCATAGCATCTTTCCATTTGTTCCAATCTTGTCGATTTTACAATCATCTACAGATTTTGGTTCATGGTCATCATTTTCTTCCATGATATCGCTTGCCACAGAATAAGAAAATATATCATCAATATTTTCCATTTTATCTCGATCCCACATTATATGTGATTTACCATAGTTTATTGACAATTCTTTATTGGAATCATTTATTTCTTCCTGAGGAAATGTTATATCATTTATTCTTTCCTGAGGGAAGGTTTTGTCAATCATTCCTTCCTTAGGGTCAGTATCCTTCTCAGAACCCTTTCTTTTTCGAGGATTTTTATCCTTTGAACCGATTGGCCTTCCACGTTTTAAACGTTTTTGAGATTCATGAGGTGCATTATTATGGTTTTGCTTGCTTGGAATCTGAACTCGAGCTGGAGCATTAGCAGCTGGTATATGAGATTTAGTGACCCTGTTTATATCAGTAAATGCATCAGGTAACTGATTTGCAATTTCTTGTAGATGTATTATTTTTTGAACCTCTGTCTCACTTTGTTTTGATCTTGGGTCTAGGTGTAACAATGATGGCACACACCATGATATATCTCTTTCTTGCTATTTCATTTCTCCCCCTAATGTCGGGAACATTGTCTCGTTAAAATGACAATCAGCAAAACGTGCTGTAAATACATCACCTGTTAAAGGTTCAAGGTATCTTATGATGGAAGATGTTTCATATCCAACATATATTCCCAACCTTCTTTGGGGACCCATTTTTGTGCGTTGTGGTGGTGCAATAGGAACATACACAGCACAACCAAAAATTCTAAGATGAGAGATATTTGGCTCATTTCCAGAAACAAGTTGTGTGGGAGAGTATTTATGAATTGCACTTGGTCTCACGCGGATTAATGATCCAGCATGCATAATTGCATTACCCAAATAGAAACAGGGAGTTTTGTCCTCATTATTAATGGTCTAGCTATTAGT
This sequence comes from Bidens hawaiensis, assembly GCF_021521415.1. Lineage (NCBI taxonomy): Eukaryota > Viridiplantae > Streptophyta > Magnoliopsida > Asterales > Asteraceae > Bidens > Bidens hawaiensis. The sequence continues at coordinate 173,750 of NW_027493888.1, forward strand.
TGTAGGCGTTTGATCAACGACTCGGCTAAGCCATTTTGTGTGTGTACATGAGCAACAGGGTGTTCTACAACAATCCCCACAGACATGCAATAATCATCAAAAGCATGTGATGTAAATTCTCCCGCATTATCAAGCCTTACTCTTTTAATGGTATAATCCGGAAAATGTGCACGTAATTTGATAATTTTAGCAAGAAATTTTGCAAAAGCAACATTACGAGTCGATAATAAAGAGATATTAGACCATCTGCTGGATGCGTCTATTAAGACCATGAAGTATCTAAATGGTCCACATGGTGGATGAATTGGTCCACATATGTCACATTGAATTCTTTCAAGAAACATTGGTGTTTCTTTATCGACTTTTAATGGCGAAGGCCTTGTAATTAATTTTCCAAGAGAACAAGATGTACATTGAGGCATTTTATCTATTTTGTGGATCTTTTGACCTTTCAGTGGATGCCCATGTGTATTTTCAATGATCCTTTTTATCATTGTGGATCCTGGATGGCCTAATCTGTCATGCCATAAGTTTATGATACCAGAATCGCAACAATTTTCTTTGACTGCCATATGTGCTTGAGGCACATTTATATATGTATAATGCAAACCAGAATGGAGCATTGGCAATTTTTCCAATATTTGATCTTTGCTTATGATATGCAAATAATTTTTCATTACTAACAGTCCTTGACTGAGTATCATATCCATTATGATATATGTTTCTGAAACTCAACAAATTTCTTGTTGATTTTGGGGAAAATAAAGCATTTTCTATTTTGAGCTTTGTACCATTTGGTAATGCTAAATTAGCTTTTCCCACTCCTTCTATCAAGTTTGTAGGACCTGATATTGTATTGATGATCCCTTTTGTTGGTTTCAGTTTATAAAAATATTTTTTAGATCTAAGTATAGTATGCGTGGCTCCACTATTCGCTATACATATATCTTCTTCATTTGTTTGATCTTGTGCTCCGGTGATTTTCATTTTAAATCTTGAAAAATATTAAGAAAAAAAATAAGTGTATAACGAAGACATATGATATTTTAATAAGAACTTTATTTAATTGAAACACAAGTAGTACATGAAAGAGGAACTACATAATTAAAAATAATGAGAACACACTTAATAACTGCATCTAATTATAGTAGTCAAGCAACTTTGTTTCAAAGTTCTACCCCAAAGTCTTCAACGCTCAGTTCAACATTGATATTATTAAAGTTATCAACATGGTTCACTTCTTTCTCTTTTCCTTTTAGAGAGGCTTGGTACAGTTCACACAGATGTGGAGCTGTGCGACAAGCCTTTGCCCAGTGGTTTGTACTTCCACATCTAAAACATGAAGTGCCATTGTTTTCGGACCTACCAGCTTCATTCCATTTATTTTGGTGGTTGGAATTGGTATTGTGTGGGACATGATAATTATCGGCTCTCTGGTTACGACCACGACCACGGCCACGACCACGACCGTAAGAGTTATTGTTCCATTTGAATGGATGCTTACGATCATTAAAATGCCTTTTGTCAAAATGACCACGTCCACGTCCATGGCCTCGTCCTCGACTTTGTTCCCATTTATGATCAGAATTTTTATGAGAACTTTTGTGAGCAACATGTGCTTCTGGTATTGCTAATGAACCCGTGGGACGAGATTGATGATTTTTCATCAATAATTCATTATTTTTCTCTGCTACAAGGAGTAATGCATTTAGATCAGAGTATCTCCTAAAATTCTGCAAACGATAATGTGTTTGCAAGTTTATATTTGATGCATGAAACGTGGAGAAAGTTTTCTCTAACTTTTCTTCCTCTGTTACGGGATACCCACAAAATTCTAGCTTTGAACAAATTCGGTATAAAGCAGAGGTGTAATCATTTACCCTCTTAAAATCTTGGAACCTAAGACTGTTCCATTCATCTCTAGAAGTAGGAAGTAAAACTTCCTTTAGATGATCGAATCTGCTTTTCAAATCTTCCCATATCATATATGGGTTATCATAATTAAAATACTCATGCTGTAGTAATTTATCAATATGTTTATGGATGAAAACATCAGCTCTTGCTTTATCCCGGTCAGAGCAATCATTGTGTTCTTGGATTGTGTCTAACACATCCATAGATTTTAAATGTCTTTTGACATTTGCTGTCCAAGACATATAATTTTCTCCAGAAATGTCGAGTGCAGGGAATTCGAGTTTTGCTATATTTGACATTTTGTTGCTAAACATAATAGAGCAAATAATAAGATAAATATTAGAATCCATATAAATCAATCAACAATGAGATACAATACATTGGTAGAGCTATAAACATATAAAAGAAAAAGAAAATGCCGAAATCTTCAGATGGGAGATTAAAAATTAGAATGAGAAGTAGTATAAGCATTATAGTGACCAACATCAAAACCGGGTGAATCATTTTGAGAATTTTATCTTGGATAAATTTAATAAGAAGAATGTTTGTTGTAAATAAAATGGGGTTAATGATTGGTTATTTATAGTCAAAATTTATAACCCTTTTATAACGGTTATATTACCGTTTATAACGGTAACATTACCGTTTGTGTGTGTATATATATAATATATAATATTAATTATTTTAAAGTAAGATAATAAATAAGATATTAAATAAAGTTTATTTTATAAAATATATCTAATTAGTATGCACAATAATAAGAATAGAATTGTTAGTGTAAATAAATCTAACTTCTAAATGAGATATTAGTGTGCATATATAAATAAAAGTTAGAATAGTTATCAAATTTTAATAACAATGTTTATACACATTATTGCTATTACTCAGTATATTAGTTAGTATATGTATATGCATAGATATATATCTAATGCACATAATTAAAGAAGTGTTTATGATGCTTTTGTAGATACCTTTGTGTCTATTACCTTTCTTGGTTAGGATATAAGCGGCTCGTGCTGATAACGTGTTATAATATTAGCTCTAATTATAACAAGATTATTGAAGTAATAATTGAACTTTATTATATCTAAGAGACAAGAGAGTGAAGAGATATATGTGAATTGTTAGTTCTACCGGGATGGATAACTTCGTTACAAATACATGCTATTTATAATATCAAATCTACTATTCAAAAAGTAAATCTACCGACAATCTCAACTATTATATTTCATTTGGAGTGTTTGTGTGAATGAAGGTGTTTGACAATTGTGTCATCCATCATTCATCAATAATTCATAACAATTATAACCTTTATCAGATTCTTTTGACAACCACCGGACTTGAACCCTTACCATTTGAAAAAATATAACCAAAACTTTTAAGAAAACAGTTATTAATAACACATTTTGAACAACTTTCAACATATTTCTTGAACCAGAATCTAACCATTAATAAGAAACAAGTCAAAACTACAGACTTAAGAATAAGAAATACAACGAGATACAATGAAACACCGCGGCCGTGGGTATAAATCTGTTTTGGAAATTTGATTGTTTTCAGGGGATGTAATACAATGGATTTGGAAGTTTAAAAGATCTGTCTGCTCTTGCAAAACCAAATAAATCACTCCACTGGTCTCCCGATAGCCTGCATCTACTAACTCCTGTCTCTTTTCAGACTTGTACACAGTAGCTGTTTTACCTAAATCTGAATCTCCCCTGTTTCATTAATAAACATTATCAAAACTGTGAAAACGCCCTTGTTGGACAATGATAGTTACTATTAATATATACATGAAAAAGTAATATAATCATAATAATATTGTAGTGTTTTTAGGCCTGTAAACGAGCCGAACGTCAGTGAACTGTTCGGTTGGAAGTCCCTTTATGTTCATTTACTTGATAAACGAACGAACGAACAAGAACACCATGTTTCCTTCGTTTATGTTTGTTCCTATATGATTGCTTATTTTCATTCGTTCGTTTATGTTCGTTCATTTGTGTCCGTTTGTTTAATCAACCCATTTAACAATGAAATTATATAGATTTTTAAAAACAAATAAACGTATTAAGTAAATAAAAACCTATATTTGTTGATCGTGTACTTACTGTTTCATATTTGTTTGTTCATATTTAATTTAGTGTGTTCATTTATGTTTGTTAGTGTTAGTTTACGTTTGTGAACATTTCGTTTAATTTTTACGAACAAACATAAACGAACACAAACATGCTCATTTTTTAAACAAACGAACATGAACACAAATATTTGTTTGATTACCTGTTCGTCTTCGTGTTCACTTAAAGTTAAATAAATAAACACGAACATACCCTTGTTCCATTGTTCGTGTTCATTCGGTTCGTTTACAGGACTAGGTTTTAGAGATAAATTACCTTAAGAAAAGCTTTTCATAGTTGGTGTATCCTGCATACTGGAGATTCTTATTAGTAGCTTCTCTTTGAAATTCACTTCGGCCCGTTAATAAGAAAATCTTGAATCCCAACTGTAGAAGCTCTGTGTATAACCTGAAACTTGCAGGTAAGGCGGGTGCCTCGGCTAAGTCTACCCACTCATCGAAAGCCTTCTCGTTAAAGACCTCTGATCTGTTTAGAAAAAAATCAATCTAGTCAATAATAAAGGATATTATGTTAAAGCATTATATTTTTTTGCATTTTCCCTATATATATATATTAACCAACTTTGTAGATGTGCACAACAAATGAAACTTAGAGGAAGCAATGGGAATTCGAGAACCAGATAGTAACCAAGATGAAGAACTCGTATATCCAGGATTGCTACCCGGGGCGATGCCCCGGACTTGCCCCCTTGAATCCCCCATTGCCTAAACAAACTCACCTGTTTTTTTGGCTCGAGTGCTTGACCGCAGCCAGGCAGGGAGTGTCCAAAAAACGATGAATAAATCATATATCCAGGATTGCTGCCAGGGGGGCTGCCCCCGGATTCATCAAGGGAGCCACAATAGCTTAGGGTCGAACCCGTAAGATGGAGCATAACAAACTCAAACAAGCGTGCACCATGTTCACGAGCTAATCGAGGTCGGATCGATAAAAAAACTCAAGCCTTAAATAAAGCTCGTTTAGTTATCGAGCCCAAGCCTTAAATAAATATCGTTTAGTTATTGAGCCCGAGCCCAAGCTCAAGGCTTGTATGGGAAGCTCTTTTCAAAGCTCGAGCCAAATAAATCTCGTTTAGTTATCGAGCCCGAGCCCAAGCTTGAGGCTTGTATGGGAAGCTCTTTTTGGATTTCTATGTATTAATATTACCTCTTTTTGGATTTTGATGTATTAATTTTACACTACATTACCAAGCTTATGCTCATTTAAGGACTAAGGTTTCTCTTAAAATATATAAAATGATTAAAATGTATATAAATTAATAAATAAATGATCCCGAGCTTGAAGAAACAACTCACGAGCCGAACTCGAGCTTTAGAAAAAGAGGTCGAAACGAGTCGAGCTTGAGCTCTCATAAGTCAAAACGGGCTGAGCTCAATCTCTCATAAGTCAAATAAGCTCGGCCCGGCTCGTTTACATCCATAATTCACATTGGTCAACAAATCAATCCAATGAACTACAATATCTAAACAATAAATCCAATCACAATTCAAAACTCATAAACAGAAACTTAAGCTATAGTTAATTTGATGCACATTCATCTAATTTTGATACCTACCCACCGAAATCCTATCGACCCGCCTACTTAATAATCATCTCCCAACTAGATTTTCAACTAACCAGGTTACACCACATGCCAATATTTGGTCGAGACGCCCCGATTTAAAAATAAAAAAAGAAAAAAAGGCAGGTGGGCCCGCAAGATATCTTCGGTTCATGTTCCCAGCGGACTACCAGGTTTCAACCGGACCAACAAAGATGTCCCCGGCGTCTCGCCGGGGACATCAGTGACAACCCGGACTGAAACTTGGCAGACCGCTGGAAACATGAACTGAAGATATCTTGTGGGCCCACCTGCTTTTTTTTTCTTTTTTTTTAAATCGGGGTGTCTCGACCGAATAATGGCATGTGACGTGATCTGGTTGGTTGAAAATCTAGTCGGGAGATGATTATTAAGTTGGCGGGTCTACCGGATCTAGGGTGGACAGACTAGAGAAAGAGCCAATTCTAAATGTCATTAATAAAATGAATAAATTAATAAATATACATCCCGCACCCGACTTATTTCGATTCATAATATTATAGCTTACATACCCGTATCCATGATCAACATAATACGGCAAATTAGACACCAAGGTCTCATCAATATCAAAGACCCAGGCATCCAACCCATCACCGGAAACATTCACCGTCTTCGCAAACTCCACCGCATTCTCACCAACCACCTCCGAATCCGACCGGTACCTATCACCATTCATATACTCCTTCACGAATTGAACACACCGCTCCGGCACAAGGTACCATACTCCGGCCTCGTTAGCTTCGATGGAAAACTTCCAGCTTTCACAGAACGTATTGTCGTTGGTTTTACGGTGGGTGTCGGAATAATAAGCCGGTGATCGGTGATACCCACGTGGCAACCGGATTAATCGTTCGGATGAAGAGACGGTGGTGATGAGGAGGAGGATTGTGACGGCGAATTGGCCGGAGTTCATGGTGGGACCACGTTCTCCGGTATGGTGGCTTCGCCGGATTTGATGATTCAATGGCCAATAATGGAATGGAATGGAATTGAATAATAATAATAATAATAATAATAATAATAATAATAATATGTTAGGTGTATGTATTGTTTAAGATAATAATATTATATATATATCGTGGCCCAATCTTCAACTCTTTAAAGTATGCTATATATTAATAAGAAAAATACAAATACAATAATTAATATTATAAAAATAAAGTCGAGATACTATACAATAATGCTTTATCATACGACAGGTACGCGGGACGCTCAAAGGTAAAAAAACAAGACAAAAATACTAAAACGCTCAAAAAATGCTCAGCCGGAAACCTAAAACGCTCATAATACGCTCAAAAACGGGTTTCATAAAAAAAGTAAAAAAATGATCGATTAACGATCCAAATCTATTTTTTTCGGTGAATCGATGGTTAATTGGGTATGTGTTGAGCATTCCAAGATGTTGGGATGTGATTTCATGGATCGATTCGTGAAAAAAGAGAATCACGTACCTATTATACGTTAAGTTATTATTGTATTGGATCTTTTGCCTATAAAAATTAAAAATATATATTAAAATACATAAAGAAAAAATCTTGAAACACAAACACACACACAAAAAGGTTGATAGTTAGATTGAACAACATGAACTAATTTTTTTTTAATGATTCTCAAAGATGGCCTTGATCATATGACAAATAACTAGGTGTTGAATAGAATGGCATCATTTAGACTTTAGAGCCTCAATTTTGTATTCAATGATTTTTTTCTATAAATTTTGTCAATTTTCATAGTTTCCTTTTACAGCGAATTTAAGCGAAATAAATAACGATCTGAAATAAAGCATAATTCAAAGTTCCACAATTTATTAAAAAAAGAAAAATTAACTTCATTACATATTCGGTTTTCGAAAGTCTGACTTGTCTGATTCGTCTAGCGCTACTTTCGTCACTAATGACCCCAATTGTCGCCGCTAATTCATGTCATGTTGCTGATTCATGTCATCTGTGGATGAAGCCATAGTTGATAAATTGGATACAGGTTGAACCATTGGGTTAAATCCGGGAATAAGTCTTTTCACGCTTTCTTCAGCCATCTTTACCTGCATACATGTTTAATAGGTTATCCGGATATTAATTGCAACGAGATTGTTTGTGACCCAAACCCGTGATCCATATGCATGAAGTGTATACGAGCCAAGGTGCACGTTGGCTAAAAGTTCAAATAAAGCTTAAACGAGCTCAAGCTTGAATGCATGCCTAAAGTAGGAAATGAACTCGAGTTTGACCTCCATACTCCAAGCCTATTTAGACTCGTGACCCTATTCTTATATTACATATAATTTTACTTCTATAATATAATATATAATTACATAATAATATTATTATATACATAGATATAACAAAAAAAAACAAATAAAATATGCTACATTATATACAGTGGTGTGAACAAGCCATGGCTGCTTATGATCTACTTAAAACTAGCTCGCAAATACGTCAAAACAAGCTCAAGCCCGAGCTTCACATATCAAACTCGACTAACTGCCTTCAGTCAAGTCATTTATGTGAAAATTAATTTTTATTTCGCATAAAAAATTTATAATTACATATTTACATGATAAATTTTATATATGAAGACATGATTAAAATATCTCCATGATGCATGCTTTATTATATGTTCAAAATTATAATTACAAAAACATATGAATAATTATATCTATATATTTATAAACAAATTAAATAAATATTTTATAAATGTATATAAATGAGCTGATCCGGGCCGAGCTTGTGCTTGCTTAGAGTAAATACGTTGAACTCGAGCTTATGCAAGCTCAGGCTCCGCTCGCTTACACCTCCTGGTCATTATATATATATATAACTATAATTATAATAATGTTTAAAAGATTAATTAAAATAAATACATAAAAAATAATAAATGAGCCGAGCCCATATCAAGTTCAAGCTTGTGTAGTTATCAATTTATGAGCAGAGTTTGAACTTTAGAAATAAAGCTTGAAATTGACTGCGCTTGAGCTCCAACTCATGTGAACTTTAGTTTGGCACGACTCAATAAAATCCCTACTTGTGCACTAAGGTTCTTATCGAGTAACAATTACTATCGAATACGAAAAGTTTATTTACATCACTAAGGTTCTTATCAGTTTAGAAACTAACTGACCTTGGCTTTCATAGTTTCAACATCCGCTTTCAGCACTCTATTATCAACAGCAGCTTCATTACGCTTTTGGTTAATGTCAGAAATACGCTTCAGTAACGCAGAATGTTCAATCCTCAATTGAGCAGCCTAAAAACAAGTATATAAAATGTCGTGTAATTATTATTACTCTGTAACTTTTGAACTAGAGAAATATTATTATTACACTATACTCTTCTAAACTATAATATCATTTGACATTTTGTAAAAAAATAAACCTTTGCCTCAAGCTCAGCCAACCGATCCTGCTTTCTTCTTCTTGAACGTCTAGCGGATTCTCTGTTCGATATCACTCTACAAAAACAATAATAATATTTCAATAACCGACAAGAAAAATGTTGGCGAGTCAACCCAACGCAACTTACCTTCTAACACGTTTGACATCCGTAGCGTCTGCATTCAGAGTTTTTTCTGTATCTATATCAAGGTGATCATCATCTGATAGTTGTTTCGATGATCCACTTGTTGCCGATGTCACTGAGATTACATTGTTGTTTTGTATAACAGGTTCATCAACATACACTAATATTATCAACCAATACAAAGTTACAAACAAACACACACATGTACACTTTCAGCCCATAAACTTATAACAAAAAAAATAAAATGTTAAACAAACAAAGTTAAAACATATATTAGATTGCTGGTATTATGGTTTAACAATTGTTCTAACAAACCTATAGAAGGAGCCTGTGATACAATGTCCTGTTGAGTAGTGAAATCTTGAGTTCTTTTAGAAGATCCCTGTAAAAACAAATCTTGAATAAAATTATTATCCTATGAAATCTCTTATTAAAAAGCAATGCCGTAAAAGTCGCTACGCGGACCTTAGACGGTTGGCTCGGGAGTTAAGGGTTCTCAGAGGAATCGGAAATGGTAAATATATAACAAATTAAATTTTGGAGATTATATATATGTCAAATATTATAAATTTATTATTATTAATATATACAACAAAATAAGTGAATATCAATGTAAATAAGAGAATACATTTTTAAATACTAAATAATTCAAAAAATTGCTATATGTTAGTTAAAAAAAATGATATTTTTTATTTAATATTACAGAAAAAGGAATTATGTTTTATTTTTTAAGTCAAAATCAGCCCAACTTGACCGGCTAAATGTGATTCTGGCCAAAGTTGACCAACTTTGATCGATTCTTAATAACCAGGGGAAGTTAAAGAAACTCGCATTGGCGCCATACCTTAGCGAGTACTCGGCCTTGTAGACCTACTTTTACAACATTGTTAAAAAGTATGCACATATAAATAATATAAGCAAACCATAGTTAAAGCAACAGCTGCACAAGCGAGTTCAAGTTGACTCTTGAGGTATCTCTGGTACTCTTCCGGATCATTATGCGACATCGTCGCAGCTGCACGTAAAGTATTAGTGGCTGCGAATGACTGACTTTGATCGACTATGACGACGTTGTCTGGTGGTGTCCATGGGTCTTGGAGTAAGCTTTCTAAATCCCACTCGGACATGACTTGTTCTCAGGGGCGGATCTACAGTGTACTCGGGTGGTTCCCCAGAACCACCCGAGTTTCGAAATAATAATGCATCGATATATAGAAAATATTAGAGGAACCACCTTATAAATTAGGAAGGAACCACTCTCCGGGACGGAACTACAGGAGGGTCCGAGGGTCAAAAGATGGAAGAAAAAGATGGTTTAAAAACTTTCCAGCCGGAAAATGGTCCGTCGGCGACTGCAAATAAAAGAGGATGAAGAAGACGTACAGTACAGTACAGTGTAGTGGATCTGATTTTAAATATTAAATGCCCTACTGTGGGCTTTTAAATATTATTAGTCTATTTACCAATGTACAAAACTCAAAAATCCTTCATTTCCAAGATTTTCATGCGTGAGTGTGCATTTTCTTTCTTTTTCTTTTTTTGGTTTTAGTTTTGTTTTCTAATTACTTTTTATTATTAAAAATTGTGAACTAAGTTATGTACGAATTTTACTTTCAGAAATTCAGAAGGTATGCAAAGCTCTAATTTCTTTTATGTTAGGTTTTTTTTAATCATCACTGCCTCTTTTATATTTTAAAATATATATATAACAAGTTTATAACCCGGTGCATTGTGCCGGGCAGGTCGATAAAACTCAGTCAGTGGTAAAACCCAAACTTTGAGCCGGTAAGTCGATGCGATTTCGGTGACGCGCATTATCGTATCGGAATTAAAACCAAATATAAAACAAAAATTTATAAAAATTGAGGTGAACCAATGGGGGTGACGTCGGCCGGTAAATCTCAAACGTTGGTAAAATCTAATACAACAATCAACACATAGATAGATACAAAGAAATAGCAAAAAAAAATAATAATAAAGAAAAAAAGCAAAAAAAGTGCTACAAAGAGACTTGAACTTGGGCTAATTTGTATGTCAACATTTAAAAAGCTTTTCAACAACCATCAAACCAACTCATTTATTTGAATAAACCTTGAAAGTAATCATATAAATAGTCAAATTCATAATCTTAAAAAAACTTTGTAATATCAAAGTTCTTAATTATACTAATTTATAATTAATTAATTAATTACGTTACATATTTTTTATCTTTTATTATGTAACGAGGGTTTAAATAGTAGGCACACAACCATGGTTTAGATGTAAAAAAAACTTATAACATGAACCCCCAGTTGAAGACTTCGGGTTCCGTTACTGACCACTCTATTTACACTACAAGCATTGGACTAGCTGCTAAGTTGCAGGTTTTGTAAACAGAAGGTTACGGGTTCGATTCTGTGTAACAAGGTTTTTTTTTTTGGAAAATTGTAAATAAATAATCCCACCTTTTGTGTATTGGCCAATAATAATCCTACCTTTAAAAATCACTACCAATGATTCCACCTTCCAACTATTTTTCTCACAATGGTCCTTCGTTAAAAAATACTTAACGTCATTAAGTTTTTTCCTATTTTCAAATCGATGTTTTAGGGCTTTTGATCAGACGAAGGATACGAGTCAACCGATGTAAAACTTATCTCGAAATGGTGATCCAAACGACGAAACAATGTTTCGATTCGGGTGCTTGAATTTCCAATTAACAAAAATCAAGCCATTTGAACCACTGTTTCGAGATAAATTTTACATCAATCGACTCGTATCGTTCTTTCAATCAAAAGCCTTAAAATATCGGTTTGAAATTAAGGAAAAAACATAACGACGTTAAGTATTTTTTAACGGAGCCGTTGAGACAAAAATAATTGAAAGGTGGGACCGTTGCTAGTAATTTTTTAAGAAGGGGTTATTATCGAGCAATACACAAAATGTGGGATTATTTATTTCCAATTTTCCTTTTTTTTTAAATTGCTGTCTCTCTCCCTTTCTCATACTCACCCTTGCTAGTCTTCATAGACTCCTCCTACTATAAAGGTAACTTTAGACTCATTTGTTAGATATGTAATTGTTCTTAATGTTGTTAATTGTTAAGTTATTTGTTAAATTTTAGTTTTTTAATTTGTTAGTTTGTTAGTTTTAATTTGTTAGTTGTTTGTTTTTAATTTGTTAGTTTTAGTTTGTTAGTTTGTTTTTAATTTGTTAGTTTGTAATGAACTTTGTCCGAACCATTGAACCAACCCGAAATTTTTTATATCCGATTCTATGAAATTGAAACATATAAAACTAGTGCACCACCTGAAAAAAATTTCTGGATCCGCCACTGCTTGTTCTTTGATGAATAGGATGATCCAATGTCACACATATATATGTATATATAAACAATATTGCAATGGAATATATATACATGCACCATTTATAAATATATGCATGCTATATTTAGAGCCTCATTTTTGAATTCAAATCATTTTTCTCTAATTCTTTTATCAATTTTTATAGTTTCCTTTTACGGCTAGTTTAAGCAAAATATATAAACTGTGATTTAAAATAATTCAGTTAATTCAAAGTTCTCCAATTTATCAAAAAAAGAAAAATTAATTTTATTAAATATGTTTCGAGTTATATAAGTCGACTTGTCTAATTCGTCAGAAAGTTATAAAAAATTCGCCGAATTTTTTTTAAATCAAGTTCAGTATTTTTAAAATGCTCTCCAAAAAAAAAAACTACTCTATAGGATTTTGAGCATATCTAATAGACTTATATCTAAAACATATTTGTTACCATGCATTCATGTAATTGTAAATGAGTATTTATAGGAGGTTAATATGAAAGAATAATCAAGCAGCAAATCATGATCTCTTGTATTCTCTATTATTAAATCAAAGATTGTGTTGACTTTAGTCAAACACCAATTTTTCCAGAATTTTACATTTTAAATATGACATAAATAGCCCCTTTACTTTTTGGTCACTTAAGACAATCATAGTCTAATATATTGCCCCTTGATTTATGGATTTCATATTAAAAAAAACATATAATAACTTTTTATAACGTGTTTTTTTTCTTGTTTACTATTAAAACTAGTTTTATACCCGTCCGGTGGACGGGCGTTTAATATCATAATAGCAAAAAAAAATTTCTTTGCATTCTAAACCAAATATATAATATGTTTAATATAAAAGCTCTTCTTGTTTAAATCACAAGTAAAATCACCGACTATATTAAGAGAAACACAAAGCAATGCAAAGGAGTTTTGAATATGATCAAAACAAAAAGAAAAAAAATCTATATTTAAAGCCCAACTCCATAAATAAAATATACATAGTATAAAAAGTGTAAGGAAGTTATATATAATGCAAATTTAAGTTATTCGAATTGGGTTCGAGATACCTAAAATTTGGTCAGAATAAGGACCCTATTCGAATAAATAAAATGAGTTAAATGGGTTAAAACATAATAATAATAATAATAATAATAATAATAATAATAATAATAATAGTTAACTTGTAAGCATTGACCCCGAAGCCAGTTTTTGTTTGAACCAAAAATCTAGATTACCCTTTGTATAGTTGTATACTTGTGTGTTAACAATCAACCTTTGACTGCATTTGCTGCAACAATTTACAAAAGTTACAGAACTGCCCTTTATTCAAAATGTCCTTGACCCATAAAAAAATTTCTCAATACTTGTAATATGCTTTGAGTACATAAATTTAACTATAAAAATTTGACCAAACTACCACTAACTACAAGTTACAACATCAATTTCAAAAACTAACAGCAATAACTGTATTCCTTTTCATAATAGCAAAACTAATTTTCTATGAATTTTAAACGGAAACACTAATGCTATCTAATGGCTTCAATAAGACATGATTCGTCAGCTTCTCAATTTCTTGATTAACCTTGTGCCCAGCACCAACATCAAACACTTTTCTGTTGACACATCTATAAAAGGTTCCATCAGGATTAAAAAAACCCTGAAATTTTCATATAAAATAATGGAGGTGTTAATAAGTGGTAAAAAATAAAAGATAATTTGTTGATTATTGTATCAACTAAAAGATGCAGGAAGAAAAGAGATATAAATGACATTAACCCATACCTTATATAGAAGACCAAGAAGCTTACCATCATGAATTTTTTCTATGTAGCTACTTATTCAGAACTGTAACATTTAACTCAGCTTCAGTATCCTACAAATGCTCATAAACATGTAATGAAAAATATACTGGCATACCAAATCGAAATGGGTTGAACTTGCCAATAAGTAAATGACTATCATCGCAAAGCTGATTTACATACATGGAATAATGCACCATGAACCAAAAAGTTATCCAAAACAGTTTCTTCAAAAACATGTGGTTCTGCATTCCACTGTAACTCATTAATGATATATACATATACCTTGCATTTCATTATGTTAACGATGTTAATAAATACCTGGTTAAGTTAGAAACACAAATCCAGCCCTCTGTATCTTATCATGTTAACTATGATAGAGGTATCTAGCAGTTCAAGACTTCACCAAACACAATAACAGCAGCAACCCTGTGTACCCAATAAGTTTTCTCTCCCGATCTCTGATATTAAAGCAATCGGGAATTGAATATCCATTGAATGAATTAGAACCACTTCGCAGTAGAATGATGAATATAAATAGTTCCAACTATTGAGAAACCAAGCACATAAATAAATCAAGTGAAATAATTAACTTCATTAAAATAATATAAAGTTTACAGAGTGGGAGCTACACTACATCTTCTTATATAAAGCACTTCTCCGAATCCTAGGCTGACCAGCAACGTGGTGAGAAAAAAAAGGCCCTTCAAAAATTGAAAATAACTTCTGCTTCTAGAAGGTATTTTTAGACTTTAAAGGGTCCAGATTGTATTTCAGAGTGATATAATAGCTGTAATTGTTTCAAAAGTTGGTTGCATTCATGGGGAACAATATATTATATAATTGGCAAACTATTGACAAAATATAATGACCAACACGTGACGTCTTTAATGAGCATTCAGTTCTCATAAGATGCATAATTGATGCATATGATAAATAATAGTGTATCATAGTTCTATGCTAACATACTTCAACTTAAATATATATGCTATGTTGTTGTTTAACCTTCGAATATGAGTTTTGACCACTGTTTATGCGTTTTGACAATAGTTTATGCGTTTAGACTTCCTTTATGGGGTTGACCTCCGTTTAAGCGTTTGACCTCCATTTAAGCGTTTTAACATCCGTTTATGCTTTTTGACGCCCGTTAATACATTTTAACCTCCTTTATGGGGTTTGATATCCGTTTATGCATTTTGACGTTCGTTTATGTGTTTTAACTTCATTTATGCGTTTTGACATTCGTTTATGTGTTTTAACCTCAGTTTATGCGTTTTGACCTCCGTTTATGAGTTTTGAACTCCTTTATGTGTTTTGACCTCCGTTTATGCGATTTGACGTCTGTTTAAGCGTTTTGTACTATATAACTTCGACATAAATAAAAATTTAAACAACAATTGGTTAATTAGTAAACTTCCAAAAAAAATGAAAAGATTTTTTATTTTTGAAATGCTTTAAACCGGGTTTTTATTTTAGGCACTCTTATTGACATGTAGACGTAATTATAAATTGGTTAAATATTAAAAATGAAAAGTTTGTTGAAATTTGATCAAATAATAAAAGTAATTGGGTTTTTATATGCTTTGAATTCAAATTGGCATAATTGTAAAAATAAAAGTGATACGTAATTATGCATATTTATGCATAAATTAAGCAGCAGTGTATGCTAGGCTACTCGCTTGGACTCGGGTGGGGCGAGTAAAGTATCCCGCTCACCCATAATATTTTTTATGGACAAAGTTTGCTCGAAAGCACATTTAGTGTAACCTTCTTTGATGAAATATGTGTCACTACAATTGAACAAGGCACTAGGAGATTGTTGAGTCCATACTCAATTCATGACTTTTTTTTTACTAGGAGGTTGTTCCATGAAAACATCATAGTAATTTTCCGAGCAGTAAAAATATCATGTAACTGAATTAAACTAACGGGTGTTAGAAGTACTACAAAAACAGGAGATTAATACGGGTAAGAAATCTGGCAACCTAATGAAACTATACACAACTAGTTTGAGGCCGGTGTATTACACGGGTAGTTGTTGAAAATTTTAAACTTTGACCATTAAGTGAAATACAGTCAACAAATTGATCATATATTGTTAATACAATTAAAATTAAACTAAATTACCGAAATTACATAACTAAGATTACACATATATGTTACAAATAGGTAAAAACTTCCCTTTATACTACATTTGTTATTGTATTAGCAGGTATACATTGTTTATCAAAAATCAAAATTTTTAGTCCATGTCTGCTTGTAATTCTTAATAAAGTAACATATAGACTTGCTTATAACTTTTGATATAGCTATATATAGTTGTGCGTGTGACAAAAATAGTTCTTCAAGTACATACAAACTCTAGATAAATGATATATCCATGATACTAATAAAAGAAAAATTCATACAAATAAAATGTCATAGCTTTTAATCAATTAATATGATGTCATTTGATAACATCTTCTCAGTTTATCCAAAAAAACATGATTATCCCAAAAACCATATACCTAAACTATTATGATATAATTATCCTTAGAATCTTTACAAATTTTTAATTGACTTTATATTTTACAATTAAAAATTGTATAATCAAGCAAAATAAAAACCGAAAATTTAAATATAACAAAATGATTTGTTTATTTCATATGAATGTAACTGCCAGGAAAATGAAAAATAAATAATAACATTAAAACCATATTCAAATAATAGTGATTATTCCGAGTTAAAAGAATATTATAAGATTTAAAGTTGCATAAAATGAATGTAGTGATTCTTATTATAATCTTTCAAAGTAGGGCTGCCATTGTTACCCGTAACATGAAACCTAACCCAATAAAACCCGTACCTGAACCCAAACTAACCTGACTCGAGAATCTCGAACCCAAGAAAGTACTAACCCGAACCTGAACCGAAGTAATTCGGGTTGGTTCTTGAGTCCGAATTCTAGGTTTCGGGTCAACCCGAAAATTTTTATTTTTAAAATCATATGTATTTTTAGGTATTAAAGGTTAAGCCTTAGCCGCTGACATTATCAGAATTTAGTCTAAGTCGATTGTTCTCATTCCACATATTATGAATCGAATGTTTATTATTTTGAATATAAACCATAATAAACACTTTAATTAACACTTTAAAATTCACTAATCGTCTCTTGTCAATCCATATGAAGAATACTTATTATATGTGGTAATGGATTTAGTTGGAATAAACTTATAATTTTAATCATATAATGAAATGATTTAAAGATAAGGACCATATATGAAAATGAATGAAAAAAAGGTGAGGAGGGTTATGGTGTTGACAAGTGGCAAAATTGATAGGCTTTTATTAGAATAGATAGATTAAGAATAAAGAATAAATAACTAACTCATTTATTTTGATTTTGAAAACTAAATTATTTAAAAAAAACAAATTGAAATTTTTACAAGTTACAAAATAAGTTATCTAAAGGTAATTTAATCATTTTATTTGAACAACCAAAATTTGTAATTGGTAATTTAGTATGTATCGTGGGCCATTTAACCTTAGTATTCGGGTCAAGATAAGAACTGATTTAGGCCCGAACTAGTAGTGGGCCGTTTCTAAATTCTAAGTCTTAACACTCTCTTTTAATGTTCTGTTTTGAAATTAACATTGGTTGTTTTATCCGTTTCTTTGTTTGTGTTTTATTTCAATATATATAAATACTTTTGGTATGCTTCACTATGTCTATTTCTTTCGATCAATCTATGGCTTGGAATTGTTAGTTCATCGTCATCGATGTATTGCGAATAGATGTCACCACCCTCGTCACGGGAAGAGGATTCTTCATGTGACCACTCTATCGCTTGATAATTAGTAATGACTCGTAGAGAGAAAAAATGAATGTATAGTACACAACTACACAATATGTGTGAAGAGTATAAATGAGTGAATAAGAATGCATTACCTTTCATGGAGTAGTTATATCCGGTGAGTTGAAGGTATAACCATTTTGATCTTGATACGCCACTATTCCTATTAGTGAAGATAAACATTCCTTTTGTCATGCGGTTCTTCTTAAACATGTGAGGTAACAAAATCTCAAAAGTCGACTTAGCCTAGAGTCGTTGGGTCGGATCGGGTCAAGTGGTTGGGGGTTTATGGATTGAATTCGCGTCATACATCCTCACGAACGAATATAAATATAGTTTTATTTGTGTTCAACCATTTAAAGAATCAAATAACGACCACAAACACATAAACCAACATGTTTTCTTGTTTTTGTTTATTCATTTAGGAAATGAAGTTGTTTTGTGTCTTTATGTTTATTCATAATACACTAAGCCATGACAAATAATTAAATAAAAAATAAAGGAATAACCGGCACAATTGCATACTCAAATATATAAACAACGAACGTTTACAAAAGGATTCACAAATGATTTACTTAGTGTGAAGGCAGCGTATGCTAAAAACTAGCCGATGCATAAAACAAAAAAGAATTGCACTAAAAATATATTTCGTCAAGAAAGCTAGGGGATAACATGAGCTACTAGGTTTAAGATTATTACATTAATTTAGAAAGCAAGGGTTTTATCTTAATTAGTGGAAAATAAGAGGGTATGTGGAGTAGGCAAAAATTGTAGCCATGCATGTTGTGATATTCCTTGATGCCATTCTCTCTGCACCTTCTTTATGGGACCGAATCTAACCAATAAAACACTATGCTATAAGGAGTAGTACCTTGAGCTATTTCACTTGTACAATGTCCCTTACTCCCTACTTTTATAAAGGCATCCAAATCTTCTATAAAAGGGACACATATTAAATGCCAACTTTTTTTTTAAAGTTAAACAATGCTTACTAACTTGCATGATTCTCGTTTCGATTGTTTCATGTTCCTTTTAAATATCCATTTTTTTACTAATTTTATCGTTTAGACCATCATGATAAGAAACTTTAAAACCGACTTCGCGTAAGTCCTACCCACAACTAAACGCGGCTAAAAAATTTGCATCCTGATGTGGGTCCAAGTATAGAAGATCGGGCCATTATGTTTCTGGAGGCCCAAGAACGCGCTTCAAAATGGGCTACACGAAAATGGGCTTAACTTGGGCTACGGGCCTCCGTTTCAGGCGTGCTACCAGTCAAAACGACCGTTGGAATGTGGGCCACGTTGCGGTAACATGCCGTAGGCGGGTTATCCCGTTTATTTTTCCTAAATAAGGCCTCTAAATACACTTTTGGGTCACTTTTGTGTTTTTCGTCTACTTTTTGTGTTTTGTTTTGGGCTATTGTTGGGCCTTTGGTTGTTTGTTTCAGCCCAAACCTTTTTTGGCTTCTCTATTAATATGTTATGAATGTAATCTAATGGATCATTGATCAGAATTAATAAAAAACTTTTGGCTTTTCAAGTTCTTGACGTTTTGGTCGAATTTGAGGGGTTGGGAAGAATCTTCACAGGTATTCCAAGAATCAATGTGATTAGCCTTCAGATTCTCATCATATGCTGCATCACATCCCCTCTTCTCCTTTCGCTCACAAAACTTGTTCTTTTGCTTTTTTGTACAACGTCAACCACGCCTTCACTCCCCCACATAATGATTTCTGACTTCTCTTATCTCAAAACACCTAAAATCGTCTATTGTGGATGCTCTTACATTATCTAACTGGATAAAGAGCATACAACAACCGTGCCTATTTTTCTCATGGTAGGCTGTGATCATTTAAGCTTAGGCCAAACTAAGTGGGTCTTGGTTTTTTGTATGTCCCTTCAATCGACTAATTTTTCTTTTCATTTAACACTTAAAAGAGTTGTATTTAATGTCAAGATTCTTTTAAAATTGTTGAACAAATCTATACTATATAATAAATAAAACTTATTAAGTGCCACATGTCATCACCAAATTAATCCTTACAAAAAATTTCCCTCCTCTCTCTTATTAAATACCTTTGATAATTCTCTTTCTTATTAATAATTTTGTATTTCATTTTTCTTTTACTTTTTAATCTTTCATTTTCTCTTTTTAATAATTCTTTGCTATTAATAATTTTTTTTTATTTTTTTTATTTTTTAATCTTTCATTTTGTCTTTTTAATAATACTTTCCTGATTTAAACAATTAAATACCAACATAAATATGTTTTTTTGTTTTATATAAATCTATTATATTAGCTATTAATATTAGGTTTTTTAAGTAACCAATTTTAACGTTGATATTGAATAATGATTCCAAAAATTAAGGTTTTAAATATATTAGATTAGTTAAGGTTCTATAAGAAATGGTATTATTGGATGAAGAGACAAGATTAATTTTAAAATTATATTTCTATAAGCATTAACTTATTAAATATATATGATTATTTACTAAATTACAAGTTTTTTTTTCTTTCAATCCCTGAAAAGACAAATTCACTATTGATGTATTCTTAGTATTTGTGTTAACTTAAACGATCGGGTTTCTTTAGCCGGCTAAATATCAAACATGGTTCAAGTCAAAACAGTTTATGATTAAAATGAGTTTCGGCCACGAGTTAGTTTCAAAAAGTAGCCATTTACAACTTCTTTTTAGTTAACTATTTAATCAACCCATCATTTATGTTAAGTTCGTAATCTTAAAAATCCACAAAAATATAAACACTAGACTACATGTTTTGATTTTTCAGGTGGATAAAATTATTTATATTTGGAATACACATGTTAGACATTAGCTCACTATTAATCATATAATAAATTGACTTTGTATATTCTTCTATTATTGAAGATTTTAAAAATACAGTTTTCTTTAGCGAGCGAGTTATACTTACACCGAAAAATGTGATCGCTCAAGAAACTAGCAAGCGTTCGCTATCCATATTCTATCAGTCATAAAATGATACGTTACAAGAAAGTATTAGTTTCCTGATGTTTTAAATGACTTTTAAATATAAGGTTGTCAAGTTATAGATTAGTCCTAAAAGTCGACGTTGAAGTAATGTTGCTTGAAATATGAAACTAAACTATATGTGAAAATACAATATGATAACCGTGTTATAGAAGCCGAAATCATATCTGAAAGTAATATTGGAACTCACATTTTTATTCTTAAAAAAATCTTATACCTTTAGATAAAATGATTAATTTTTAAAGTATGAAATTTTCACTTTATTTTTGTTTTGCATTAAAGATTAATAAAAGCTAAGATCAATTATTATAGATGGTTGGTTTGTTTTTGAGACAATTTATTTTAACTCATGATAGTTATGTGTTGTATTATTTAGACTTATAAACATAAACAATGTGAAACTACTGTGTTTTTATATAGAAATAAGTTACAAATAAAACTACAAGTTGTGTACAAATAAATATTTAGAGATTTATGAATTTCTAACAACTTTTATTTTCATATTGTGTAATGTGTAATTTATTCTACCATATAATATATCTTTGAATTTTTGAACATATTTTTTGTATTTTATATGGTGTTATTATTTAAATAAATTTATTTATTCTAACGCGTGTGCTACACGGGTAACTAACCTAGTATGCTAATAAAAATAACACATGGAAGCAAATATAATAATTTATTATCTATTGTTTTTTTTTCTTCTGGATTTTATAAGTTATATATAATTTGAAACTAAAGTTAAAAAGGCATTAGTATGAAACTCAGCTTTAGAACTACATGGACGTCACTTGAAAAGCAAAGGCTATGTTACATGCACGTTCACCTATCTTTTTAGTTTATTCGATATGACAAATTCTAGCTTTTTAAATTAACCATTAATTGGAACTCAATAGATTTGGGACTACACTTACTTAGGGTGAGAGACTGAGAAGGTGTTCTACGGTACTTGGAGAATAGAGATAAATGGGTGAATCACTGGTTCTAAAGAGTCAGGTGAGATACACCTAAAGACTTTAATTTTAAAAGAGAGGTCTTCGATCACACGTGACGAAAAATAAAAGTAAATAGAAGGTTTCAGGTTGTATTGTAATTTCATTTTAAATGGGTGAGTCAAGGGTTCTAAAGAGTCAAGTGAGTCACTGGCTCTTTGTATTTATTTTATTTCAATTTTAATAACTACTTGTATTGTAATTTCATTTTAAATTTTATTTATTTTTCATTTTGTATTATAGTTTGTCCAAACTTTTGCATGTCACACATAAATATAGTTCAATAAAGGGAAAAATTGGAGCTTTAAAGAAGTATAGATATTCATTAGAACATAGTGAACTACATCATTCACAAGCTATGATGTAGCCCGTGTAATACACAGGTGGTTAAAAGAATATAATAAAAAAGTTAAATTTAATAATATATATAATAACATACCTAATGAATTCATAAGATATTAATAATGATAAATAAGAAATTTATAATTCATAAATATCTAAAACTATCATTTAATAGAATAGTTAAAGTTACATTTGTAACTTTGTTAGTAATTCTATAAATAATTATATTATTAGTTGATACATAATTAGCTACTCTAATTGAATGACACGTGAAAAAATTATATTATTTTAATAATATAGGTAAATTCATCTTTGTTCTCCATATAAAAACACTTGAAGAAGGGGTATACAACATATTAATAGAAAGAAACAAATAAATAAATAAATAAAAAATCCCATAAGATGATAAAGTGTAATCATGTTGGTGATGATTTTCATGCAGAAAAGAAGGGTTCTTTTTTTTCTTTTTCTTTATTTTTTTTAGAGTTTGCTGTGATATATATATATATATATATATATATATATATATATCTTGGTGCCAGTAGAGAACTAGAGATGAACCTTTTCTTGATTTCTTTTCCTCTTTTTGGATGCTTCTTTTCTATTTAGCAACATGGGGGTTTTGATGTACAGTTAGTTTTTGGTTAACCTTGATTTGTATATGTATCAAAGGCCTGCAAATGCAAGGTGTTCTAGAGAGATAAAGGGAAAAAGTAAAAAAGAAAAAAGAGTGATGAAATGGGGTATGTGTGTTGGTGAAAAAGGACCAGCAACTAGCTAGGGTTCAAGTAGGGTGGTCATGATGATGAGGATAGTATGCTGTCTTTTTTTTTTTTTTTAATTTCTTTTGTTTGAAAATTTGCTGATTTCAATGATGATCTTGACTGTCAGGATCAGGCAAGAAGGTGGAGTACTTCAACCAATCTGCCTCATTGTGGTTTGAGATTGATGATTGATCATGTTCCTGCATGCATTTTTTTTGTTAGATTTCAGGATTAACAAATATTGAGTTCGATAATGGATTTAGAAGAAAAGTTGAGAGGTAACATGAAAAAAAGAGTTCAGGGATAGCTGATACGGAATATAAAGAAAAAAATTGCACCATATATGTATTTCGCCAAGAAAGCTGAGGGTAGCACATGTTGCACCTCAACGTATCTAGATCCGCCCCTAATTGATGTTGGATCTATGTTTCTAGTTATGAATCACTAGGATTAATGTGAGAATGACGGGTAGGAAACAAAATATACGTTATCCCTATGGCACGCTGGTTGAATACAATACTAATATTAAGCAGAGAACTGTAAGAACGTAATATACAAAGCTAATCATATGTTATGAAAGAGAGAAAGAAGAGGTTACTATCATCTTATGTATCATATTTAAAATAACAAATAATAATAGTGCTTAATTATACGGTTATCGTAGGTCTTTATTTAAAACTTGTGGTATATATGTTAGGATGCTCTATTAAATAACTAGAAAAAGTTTATCTGTAATCACTTTTGCTAACAATTTATAGAAACACCATCTTCTAAAATGTCTTAATCAAGAAGGGTAACATTTGTTTTCTTTATATTTTAAAGGAAAGGAAAAAGGTGGTCATAAATATGGAGGTTATATATACCTAAATTTCATGGTGCTTTTGGCCTTCAATCACATAGGGTGTTGTGTCTAGCTCTCTTTGTCCTAGGATGCCATTCCTCAAAAAAAAGGTTTTGGGTCAAACATCTTACATCATTCTATAACTTTTACCTTTCAACTCGAAATTATAAGTTGATTGTAACCTAAGTTTCATCTTTAGTTAGATAAAAATCGGTATCGGATGAATTAAATAAATTTTTCTTAAAAGTGACAAGCGTAAATGATTTTATTAAGTTGACAAGTTTTTAGTTTTTATAAATTAAAAAACTAGAAAAACGACATCATTTTAACAAGTTTACATAAGAGACAATATACTATCACTTGTTATTATTATATAATATCAATAACTTTAAAGCAAATTCGATCTGTTAAACAAATTAGAAACTGATTATGCCAATCTATGATTATACACTTGGGCATTATAGATGTGATAAATTAAGTATATAACTTTCTATATAATAAAATGATAGATAAATTAAAAAAAAAATTCTCACTACGATTTTTACTTTGGGACACATATGAGTACAAGCTTGAGTTTCTTTGTACTTTTATCTCTCTTTTTTTGTTCAAAGAGAAAGAGAAGAAAATATTGGATGCCAAACATCCATGATTTAGTCTTGAATTCCAATGGACAACCTCATTATTTTTATTCTTACCTTTCGATTTATACTTGTCTTGTGACTCTTGTCAACATTGAAAAGCAATATAGTATTGCTTTTATCTCTTTTTAAGTGTTTTATATTTTCGGGTTATCAGGTTTCAATAACCTCAATTTTCACTTATTGACCGGGATTAATCTTACGTTAAGAAATATATACATATAGTCTCGACGTTAAACATATAGGTAGCATTTTCAAAAATTGTCTACAAGAGTACATTGATTTCCATCCAACAATCTCATACATATTTTCACGTTATCAAAAAGCTAATGAGGTTACTTTTCAGTTAGTATGAATTGCTGGAGCAAAATACGTTTAAAGTTAGGATTGTCTGTAAATATTTCATGAGTTGAGATTAGATAAATGTTAAGAAGAAAACCCCAATTTGAAATTGAAAGCATAATGAAAGAAGGAAAGAGCAAAGGTTATAAAGGGAAAGTGGAATAATAAGAACATAAGAAGCATGCATCAAAATATTTGAAATTGAATTAGAAAATATATGAAAGAACACAACAAATATACAAAATTTTCTTACACTTGTATCTTTTTTTATATAATTAATATGAAAATGTAATAAAATTCAGAAAACCTGTCAAACCAAATAAAAAGTTAATAAAAAGAAATAAGCAATGAGAAGCATGAAAAGTGAAAGAGGAAAAGAATAAATTAAATGCTTTATCCCCATATATATCTTCCTTTATATTTAAAATATATTTAAGTTTTAATTTATATTTAATATTTCAATGTAATATTAAATCAATAAAATTTACATAAAATTCAGTCAAAAAGGTTGTGAAAAACTAACTTGTTTAATATCAGTTGATGATGATGGAGTGCACCCCATTATCAGTTCCTCCAATCCTGATGTTGATCTCCCTCCTCCCATCTTATGATGATGTTGGTGTTGCTGCTGTTATTACAAATCACAGAAAAAAAAAATATCTTTATTACTCTTTTATACATTTTTGTATTTCAGTATTTTTAATACTGAAATATAGCCCTTTTTTTTCTAATTTTCTTCTTGTACTCCCACAATAAATAATATATATCGTATAGATTGTTAGACCCGTACATATAACAATATATGTATAGATAAGTAGTAAAAATTTAAACATTTTTATATACAAATTAGTTTAATGGTTTTTATATACACTAAGTTAGTATAATGATTTTGTCATATAACTAGTGATTGAAAATTGAACTATTAAAATAATTTTGTCATCATAATAATATAATATTTGTGCTCAAAGCATTCATTATAGCTTCTTTAATTTATAGTTTAATGAATAGTGATTTTTTAAATATAAAGATCTACTATTCATCATCTCTATAATATTTGTAAATGTTTTAAGAAAGAAAAATAAATAGAAAATGTTTGTTAATGAGATAGATAAAGAGATAAAGAACGAATGTGGTAGGCTATATAAAATTTATAAAAATGAAATATTTAGCTAAATTAACATTAACATCGGCTTCTCTATCGATATCTATCTCTATACTTTTCGTAACTCATCTATAAAATTTGATCATATTCTAAGAACATTTTCACATCTCATTCTCTATATCTATCTCTATTTAATTATATACTCTAAAACTTATTAACAAAATTATTATTTTTAATTTTTCTTTTATTCACAAATTATAGATAACGGACAGTGAAACTCTAAATTTATTTTAATCTATTGTTACAGAGGTAGAGAAGCTGATGTGAATGTTTGACACACGTAATACGAGAAATGTAAATCACCTGAAAATTGTCCATGATTCTTGACACATGAAACGAGTCCTCATCAAGCATATTAACAGAGGTGTGATGCAAATGATGTGGCGGATGAGATGGCGAAACAAGGGTGGACACATGATGACTTGGCCTGCTGACGTCAAAAGCCATCTGCTGATGATGTGGACTATGTGGGGTCACATGATGCGGCTGCTGTCTTTGTAGGTCAAGCTCATTGCACGTTGTACCCACCTGCATCAAACAGTTGTACGCTTGAAAGCTGTGGCAGGCATGACATATACAGCATCGTACAAGTCATAATGCACAAAGTACCATACAGGTAATCATGAATTGGTTTGCTGCTACCACAAGTTAACTATATATATATATATGATAAAACATAAAAGCAACCTTTAAACTATTTTTAGTTCATCTCTTAGCCTTGCACTCAACTAGTTTCTAAAATTATGACATGCATGTATTTTATGCATGTAATTAAGTTAACATTCAGACAAATTTTGGTGTATTTGATTGATTTTGTATTACGAAAGAATTTAAATGATAATTAACAAATTTAATAATTGATTGTATTATATATATACCAAAATGTATCATGAATGTATGTAACATACTAAAAATTATAATATCAAAATGTATTAAACTTTTTAATTTTATCATGTTATGTACTAAAAATGATATCATCTTTTAAAACTTACCTCGTCAAAGCTTTTTTGAAATGGGACAAAGTTAAAATGATCCACGCCTTTTAGATGTTGCATATGATCTATGGGATTGTAACTCGACATAACTGCGTGGACGCTAACCGCTGAAAATTCATCAATGCTATTATGAGCACGATTAGTAGTGCTAGTTATGTTAATCTCTCTTGAAGAACAACTCCCACTTCCACTCCTACTCATTTCATTATTTGACCCCTCTATGGGGATCATATTCGATAGCACGTTGTTATTACCAGCCTTTTCAGACAAACTGCATTGCCTCGGTTGAGTCTGATAAAATATCTTCGACACCACAAGCTCGCCCTCACGCTCTTCCTCATTTTGTCCAAGGTGATATTGGTGCATTACCCAATTGGTTTTCTCCGGTTTTCGGTTTTTACCAAAGTTTGTGTAGAGTACCAAGATCTTCTTGCACCCTTTTTGCTTTCCGTTAACCATAACAGGTCGGGTCTTGCCAGTTTTATGCCAACGGGTTTCACCACCTTGTAGATCACATTCGGTTTGGATCTTTCTTCTCTTTCTGGTCCCCGTGGTGTAAGCTTTTGATGGTCGGTGAAAGAAATGTTTACTCAACCCGTCTTTAGTAACTCCTGAAACATAAAAAACAAATTTCACTTATACATTTCATCCATGTATGTTGTTGACTGATTCAGGAATTTTTTTCACCGCTATCATGTTTGTTCAGTTTGGTCTGAATTTTTATCATATGTTTTAATAGTTTTTAAAGTGTTTGGATCAAATACAAATGTTTTTTATCTATAACTTTTGAACTAAATTAATTATTATTATTACACTATATAATTTTTATATCATAATTACTATAGTTTAAAACTATGATTACTTTAATTATTTGTATGTTTAATATGTTAATTTTATTTGTACCGGATCTCACTCCGTTTTTAAATTATCATGTATTTAATTTAGTTAAAATTCAGGATTTAGTTTTAATATTCAAATATTCCAAAATATATGAAAAGTAGATATATAGGTGTAACAAAACAAGAAACCCTAGATTTGAAAAACTCTTCAAATTAATATTTCTTGTCTTAAAAGACAAGAAACTATTTGCATTCAATGTAAAACCTAACTCTTGAATTCTGAGACAAAAAACAAGTTATGTTTTTTAATTATTATTATATTATTAT
This sequence comes from Bidens hawaiensis, assembly GCF_021521415.1. Taxonomy (NCBI): domain Eukaryota; kingdom Viridiplantae; phylum Streptophyta; class Magnoliopsida; order Asterales; family Asteraceae; genus Bidens; species Bidens hawaiensis. The sequence continues at coordinate 202,091 of NW_027493888.1, forward strand.
TTTTATATATGTTCTTGTTTATTTCAAGAAAGTGTGCAAAAATAATAAGAAATACCAATCAGATTTGTTGAAAATGTTCATTCATACACGCATGAGACACTAAAATGTCAGTGTTTCTGGTTGTTTCAGAAATTATCACCCTTAACTGACACGACACACGGTTGTAGCATCATCAGTCTACCGGACAATATATTCCGGCCGGTTACCAGATATGATCAAGAACAAGAAAGCAATTAACAATCACCTGGAAGCTTTTCAGGATGAGTATAACAAATCCCATCTTCACCTTCAATTGTAGGGATGAATTCATCAATCAACGGGTGAGATTTCGAGTTCTTGGCTTCAACTTTTGCTTCAAGATGTTCAATTAATTCTTGATCCGTTGGATCAAATTTCACTCCTGCTGGTAGACCCATCCAATCCTACAAATGATCTCAGAAATTATAAGTAAATTAATAGCAAAAATATAAAGAAAGTTTTATTCTTTTTAAGATATATGAAATTCTTGAAAATGAAAAAGAACAACTAGAAATTTGCTTATATTCTTTTAAATTAATAACAAAAATTAATAAAAAATTGGATCTTTTTAATATGAAGTTCCTGAAAATGAAAAAAAAATAATTGGATAAGCAAATTAATAACAAAAGTTAATGAATTAAAAAAATGTAATCTTTTTAAGATACGAAATTCTTGAAAATGACAAAAAATCTGGAAATAATTTGCATAAGTTTATATTCTTTTGAATTGATTCAAGATTATTATCAACATCTTAAAGTGCTTTGGGAAAAATTAATAAGAAACTCAAAAAATTAATAGGAAAAACTAATCAAAGAAAAATTTAATCTTAATTAACATATATGAAGTCCTATTATATGAAACAAAATAATAATAATAATAATAATAATAATAATAATAATAATATATAATAAAAATTTGGGAAAGAATTAATCAGAAACTCGTACCGGTTTTCCTTCGAATCGATGACCGCAACTTGGACAGTGTTTGGATCCACATAACTGATGTTCTTCAAGCTTTGCATCAATGAGATCAGAGCTGCTGATATTCATTCTTCCTTGTATTTCTTGATCAACCAAATTCATTAATATTTATTACACGAATTAACACCATAAATATACGATCAAGAACTGGTTTATACTGCAAATTTGAAGGGTTTTCAGGATGAACAAGAAATAAAACATTAGAACAAATATATTATTTGAAGAAGAGAGAAAGAAAGAGTATGAAAACTTGTGGCTTTAACCTTGAAAAACACCGGAATTCCTTCAAACTTTAACTGAATTCTAGGGAGATAAAGGAAAAAAGTTGTCTCTTTCTCACTGTGTGTATGTATGCATGTATCTATATGTGTATGTATAGTATGTATGTATGTGTTTATGTGTGAGTAAACACATGTAACATGACCACCTTTTCACTATTTTCTAATTTGAGCATACCACAAGTTTTAGCTAGGCAAAAACATAGTATTCTCACACCTTTTGATATATATAATTTGTGTGTGTGTTTATATATATATATATAGGGTAAGGATCCTAAGAGAAACCTTTGCAAATTAAGAACTTTAAGAACCATTTTAGACCACTAAAAACACCTTTAAAATAATATTTAAAAAAATCATAAAACAAAAAATAAAAAAAAATTTTAAAAAAGTAAAAAAAACCAAAATTCTTATATTTCATTCCGGTTTCAATTAAAAAATAAAAAATAAATAAAAAAAACGTCGTATTATACACATATGTACAGTATCATTTATCTTAAATTATACACATGTGTACAAAAAACATGTAAATATACATATATGTATATATTATACATATGTGTACATAATTTAGCTAAACCGAGTTTTTATTTATGAAACCGAGATGATAAAATAAGAATTTTGGTTTTTATATATTTTTTTATTTTTGTGCTTATTTTCATTTTATGATTTTTTTTTATTTTTGGGTTTTTTGTGGTCCAAAATGGTTCTCATAGTTCTCAATTTCAAAAAGGTTCTCTCATGATCATGATCCTATATATGAATACGGTTTACTTGCATAACTAATACAGTTTATCTAGCTATCATTCATTTTTCTCGATTTAAAATTTTAAAACATAAGAAAATAAATAGAATGCAATGTTTATTAATTTTTACCACTCATGAAATTTAAAAATTAACAATTTGTGTTTATTTATAAAATATAAACGAGCACAAGTAATATAATTAATGTTTATTTTATAAGGGAACTTGTGGAAACACAACTCAGACATGAATTTTCTTTTAAAAAACACATATATTTTATTATAATTTTATAAGAATATATTTATTAAAAGAAAACATTGATCGTGATATTTGACATATTACATATATGTAATAGTGTTATATTACATATATGTGACATAACAATACAACAATATAACAATATTACATATATGTAATGCAACAATATTACATACATTTAATATAATAATATTGTTATACTATTACCTATCTGATATGACATTATTATTTATTTATAATATAAGGTGTTATATTATTATTATTATTATTATTATTATTATTATTATTATATATTAAATATAATTGCTAATAACATATATAAATAAACACAAAGGTAAAAATATTTAAGAAGCAAAGAATTTACAAATTATATATTATTAATAATAAATAGTTAAAAATGATTAAATTTTGTTTTTATATATGTATTATTTTTTGAACAGTGTATGTATGTATGTATGTTGGTATGTATGTATAGAGAGAGCCATGCATATGTTTATGTTAGTTAGACAAGAAAGGAAAGAGAAAAGCTCAGAGCACACATAAAGAGGTTTTGTTTTGAGAGTATATATTGACCGTAAAGCAAAGGCTATTCGGGATGATAATTTCAACTTCTAGAGCATTCTCAATTAATTCTCTGAACTTAGTGAAACTCATATTATTTATGGTAAATTTTAAGAAAATCATTAAAATTACCTCTTCAATCCATTTCTTATTATATGGATGAGTTACATCGTAATTAAAGTAAAAGCTTAAATACAGGGGACTCACTTTTGATTTATACCATATAATATATCATCTATCTCTCAATCACCATTTACTATATAACAAGACAAAAGAGAAAAAAATAATAAAGAATTAATTTATGGATATGAATAAAGAATAGAATGTGAAAGAATTTTGAAAAATGTTAGATAAATTTATGGATTAATGTTTTTTAGTTAAGTTATAGGAAAAAATATATGGAATGAGCTATTTTGTTAGTTAGGTTAATTTTTCTTTCAAATTTAATTTGTTTTCAAATTTTTTTACTTATCTGGACTTAGACTTGAACCGAGGACTTTTAAATGCTTAGAACCTTTTAATGTTTAAAAGAGTCCGTATCTTTCTAATATAATTCACTTCCAATTCTTATTAGTTATTACTTTAGTAATTATAATAATTTGATATAATGATATATAAAATGTATATTTTTGAATCATACGCTGAGATCCATTTTTAATAAAACGCTAAATAAAATTACAACCAAATTAAAATTCTTGAATTTTCAATATCTACGCATATCGGATACTATAGTTATGAGCGAACCGAGTTATTTTATTATTTAATCAAATTATATTTAAAATGCAAAATTTTAGTTATAATATTCTTGAAATGCTTAACTAGAGATGCCAGACATATCGTTTACTAAAGTGAATGACGGTTGGGATTAGATCGGTACCGTACCCGAAGGTATCCCTACCGAGAATCAGTAAATTTGGGTATATGTACCTATACTGAATTTTATGGTACGGGTACCTTAGGTATGTACGGTACTCACATAGGTATAACTTTGTTCATAAAAAAAACATCCACTAAACTTTGAACCTTGAACTGCCTGATGATAAAAGGCACGAGCATGTTAAATCATGAGTGTTGAAAACCTAATAAAAACTCCTACATAATCTAAATAGGTACCGAGTACGTACCCTTTATACCCATACATGTACTCATACATATACCCGTACGGCAGTACCCGTAATGAATAGACTGATATATACGGGGATTCATGAAAAAAATCTCATCCCTAATGATGGCCACTTGTAATTTAGGTATTGCAAACGCCCTTCACAATTTATATGATAAAACTGACAAGAGAGGAAACAAATTAAAGAGAGATCACATGTGTTTTTTTTAGTAGCACAGATGATCGATGATGTGTTTGCTATGGAGGACAAGGTTGCTTGATTTCCAACTAAAAATGTATACTAGATGGACCACTATCACTTTACCCTATATATTTACATGTAAATATGTAAATGTATGTATATGTATACGAGTTCATGTACCAAGTGATTTTTTTTCGTTCTTATTGTACTAATTAAGTCACGAGCGACTATGTATGTATGCATGTGTACGTATAAATATGTATGTTTTCTACTTGCGATGGTGGCCAAGGAAATTTACAAAAGTTCATAGCGTTCTATTATATTTAAAAGGTCAGGTTATTACTTATTAGTACCACATAACAAATATTCACCTTGGGTGTGCTAGAGAAATCGAGGTTTAAATATATTTAATTCAAAAGTATTGTTTACGTTGATACATGAGAAGGCAAACAAATAACAAGCAGCGTTGTTAGCCCTTTACTGATATATATAGCAAAACTAGTCATTTGAAAATATATGTTTATATATGCTAAAATCTAATCGATTATTGTTTTTTTTTTTATAAAAATACAACTTGATATTAAATTTGTACGTAGGGTCTAATATGAATCAATTATATCGTATAACTGAAGAATACTTGAATAATAAGCACCAATATTATCTAAAAGAGACCAGAGGTAGGGATGAACTAATCATACTTTATGTTGACTTGTTGAAGTCAACTTTTAGATCTATTATATAAGTACTCACTACTTAATAAAATTTGGTATATATATGTCGTTAGAATGATATGGTGAAATCTTTTACTAAGGATATATATACCATGGTTCCCTAGTTTTACTAATAGTTATTTTCAAACGACAACTTTTACTAAAACATGACATACCAACAAAACAATACCGGAGAATACGACCATGAGGGATTTAAAGTACTATGATTTGTGGTGATTTACTATTTTGTAAACTATATATGATTATGCCCATAATTAAACATAACTTCTGATAATTTTATATTTTTATGACAAACTTTGCATGTTGGTGAACAGGGTCGTCCCAAGAATGCAAAAAAAGAAAAAAAAAACAATAATAAGGGTCTAGGACATGTAAAAAATCGGGTTTAATTTAATCATTCAATGTGCTTAATTTAATCAAAGACTCAAAGTAGATTTACTTTCAAATGGATCTAAAAAAATTGGTTCTTGAAGTGCATGTATAAAAAATATATAAAAAGTTATGTATATATATACCTTAGGCCTCATGAAAGACCGGGCCTTCGGCGGCCTCCTCCCCATGGACCGAGTCGGCCCTGTTAATGAAAGTTAGAAATGTGCGTAAGGTTATTAATTAAATAAGCGTTAATTAGTTAGATTGTCCTTGTGACCATGTGGTATGTGCAAAGTAACGCCTTTGAATATGAAGGCTCAACAAGTAACAAGTTTTTTAGCAACCCCATTAGAACTTTATATAATATCATATAATATACATTACTTATTTTTTTTAAAGAATTATAGGTAAATAAAGTTTGAACACAAAACACATTTATAAAATCAACTTCAACTTATACAAAGTTCTATTCCAACTTCTAGCAATTTAAAAAGCTGGCTCCACTTGTTTAAAGTTTAAACCCTAACTATATACAAAATGGCAAAACAATCATTCAAGAACATGCAAACAAGCCCTTTGATTGGATGTCTTCTTTTATCTAAACAATGGATTGCTTCAAAGTTCTTGGTTGACCCCTGTCAATTTCTTGAATGTGATAAACCAACATAAGGTCCCACAATAATGAAATTCATGTTTTGTCCTTGTATCATTCTTTGCCATATATATAATATAAGCCAATATTATTTTGTTAGATATGAGAGTGACATCCTACTATTGTTTTTAATAACTTAAATATAAAAGTTATGATTAAATACAATATAGTTTATAAATTATCTGATCCTTCAGTTTCTTATGTTATTTACTGTGTAGAAAAAGTTGTGTATTTTTACAAGAAAGAAGAATCAATGAATACTAAACAAAAGAGCAAAAACGATTCCACGTAATCTGGGTGACTCAAGAGGAGGTAGAATAAAGCAATGCTCTTAGGCTTCCAAATTCTAAAAAGTAACAAATTATATTGTGTAATTTAGGTTTTGAGATGTTTGACGATAGGGTTTATGATCTATAATAATACATACGCATAGATGGCAGTCACAACACTGAAAACAACAACTTTTCTAACGAAAAGAACCCCAGTTTTTCTAATCAAAACAATTTCACATTAAAATCTAAGCGGTCTTATCCCAATTAATATTACAAATCCATGATATTCGCCTACTTTTGCTAAATAAAATAATATTTTTTATGATATATTGCTGAAATGAACAAAAGTAAAAACAAGCCTTACAAGTTACAACATCAATCAAATTAATACATAAAATATCTATCTCTTTAGGTTATAGATATGACATCATCGTGGAATTACCGACGGTATTTTAATTTTTTGTTTCAAGTTGTTTCTCACTCTTAGTAAGATTCATCGTCGAACACGTCCTGTTGATCAGTGACTTGTTACTTGAGTTTCTAGTAATTTACATTAAATCGTGATAATATTAGTTTTAATAATTAACTATTGTTAATTATTATTATGAATATAACTTATGGCATCTCTTTTATTGATGCATGTGACTTGTGATTCTCAATTGAAGGATGATTTGCTTATAAAACTAATAGAGGGGAGGCAGGCAGGCAGCATGCCTTGTCTTCATTATTAAGCAACATCTAAAAGTCTTGCCACAAACGAACAAACATTAAACTATTGTGCTATAATCATATACTACTTGTCTCTATATTTTAATTCTTGGATTTGATATCCATGCCTTTAATTAATGCTATCCTTAAGTGTACAATTTTATACAATCATCATCATTTGATGGTAGTTATTACACTAGTTATTAAATAGGATGGATAAAAACAAATATTTGAATCTTACCAAAACTTATACCTTTTATTTGTTAAGCAATACATTTTTTGCCAAAAAAAAAAAAGAAAAAAAATTGTTCGTATTTATGTTACTGATTTTGCTCCACGCAGATTTCAAACACTTGACAAACCACCTATTGAAGATGCTCTTAGTTGATTTGCGTTAGCTCTAAATGTTTCATGTCAACCCAACACGTAGAGATATTTTTAAAGTTCCAGTGAGCCAAAACCTTAAACTCAAACCAAAACGTACGTGCGTAAACACTTAGCCCAAAGCTCTACTAACAATCCCAAGAAAACTTACCCCAAAGCTCTACTAACAATCCCAAGCCGAGCCGAAGCTCTTATAACGATACTAAAGTTTCCCTCATAAGTCATTAGTAGTTTTTTAGACTCGAGCTTAGCATGGTATTTACTTACTAATTATTTAATTGTTCACAACTCATATGCATTAGTATACATGATTATATTATAATTTTCTTGCATAACATAATATAGTTTATTGAGCTTGTTTAGGTTATACCAAACTTAAATACTAAGCATTGTATAGCAACACATAGAGCGAATAATACGCCATTCACATAATTATTTATCTTGCCACTTCCCAAATCAACTCGATAAACAACAGTTGCTGATATCGTGCAAAAAACAAGCGAATAATATGCCGCATAACATTCCAACATAACAACCGAAACTCGACCCATTTTATCTTTTAAATAATATATTTCAAAAATGTTAAATTCATTGGCTGGCCCCACTCGACAACTTAAAGAAATACAAGAAGTACACATCAAGTCTTATTAGAAACTATCGGTACCAAGGGATCGCCTTACATGATTGTTTTGAAAGGCCAAAAAGCATATCCTTATTATCCATGGTTGTCGACTGTAAAACACCCCGAAAGATACATAAAGCGAAAAAGAAAGAGTACCAAAATTTGGCACTGTGAAGTAATCCCGCCACTACTGGAATTTGCGGCTCACCGAGTCATAAGTTGGAACGCTTAAAACTGAAAACAAGCGTAATTAAGTAGAAAGTCAGAAGTGAATCTTTGGTTAAACAAGCAACAGTTTATGATAAATTTAACCAACGAATGTTCCTAGGCCTGTAAACGAACCACACATTCGTTTATGTAAAATTGACTAACAAACATGAACAAAACCTTTTTTTCATTTAGGTAAACAAACAAACATGAATACATGCCCCGTTCGTTCATTTACGCCTGTTTATGTTCATTCGTTCAAGTTTGTTTAGATTCGCTCGTTTATATTCATTAAATTTTTTAAGCCCCACACTACAAAGTAGACTAGTTTTATAATTGTTTTTAGGACCGACAGATGAACATCTATTTTCAGTTATGTTTGTCCATTTACGTTCGTAAATGTACACTATTAACAAACGAACACGAACACACTCATTTTCTTAACAGACGAACATGAGCATGTCTGGTTTGTTTCATTCGGTTCTTTTAAAAGCCTACTCGTTCCACAATTTACCAATTAGATCCCTAGAGTTTTTCTTAAGCAGCTTTGTCTAATTGTCCTCTATTTGTCTTGTTTGGAGATTGAAACTATTGGATTGATTTTAGTTAAACAAGTAAAGTTTAGGAACTAAGCCAGTGAGAAAACACTCTAGAGACTTAAAAGGTACATTTAAACACGAAAAACATTTCAACTTTAATTAAATTAGTTAAAACTTACCATCTCCGTGAGAAGCCATGGTGAGAGGGGAAGAAAGAAGCTTTTTTGCAATGGAAGTGATGTCAGCGGCCGTTACTGAATCAATGGCTTTCAGAAAATGTTCCACAGGTTTCCTAGTCACAGATAAAATTAAATACATAATTAGGCTACATATTATGAAACTGTAGATATAAAAGATGGCATGGAAACGGATCCAATCAGGTTAAATTTTATCTTAAATGAAATAAAAAAAACTAAAAAGAAAACAGTCAAAAACTGCACCTTTATTAAAAAAATACATATTATTGTTATTATTATTTCAATCAACAGATGTGTTGGCCCAAACTCATAATGACTCATTACTTGACCGGCCCATTTTGATATTATTATATAGATGGACATTAATAAAGCAATACCTTTCTCCGTATGTCAAAATTTGTCTACCAATATCCTCTGAAGCAACCATCTGCATATGAAGATCAACCACAGGAGCATTAAATATGAGTTTGCATATTAATTAGCCAGTTGAATAGTTAAACACGAGCTAAATGAACATACTCTTGATTCAAGGTTCATCAAAACAGCGGACTTGGTTGACTTCTTTGCACGGTCCAGCTGTACCTGGTTAACTGAAGGAAGGGTGTATATCAGTAAATTGGTTAATTAAATAACATGAAAATAAGAATCAAAAGGTGTAATAGTTAAAAGTATAGCCTAACAAGCTTACCTTCACCACTAGTGGCAACTGCAATGAGTTCCTTTGCTGCTACATCAATGGCTTTCGATACAAAATCAGAACTCTGAAATATATTGATAAATATTAGCATCTAAAAGGATTTTAATTATGAAAGAAATTGAATAATGGAAAATTAAGATGTTTTACTGTGGTAGCTTGGATTCCAAATATCGCAGTGTGGTTATAGATCGAGCTGAATGCTGAAAACGACTGGATCTCAGGGTACTGGTTCAAGACTCTAAGATCTGCCCGTGATCATAAACAATATAATTAAGAAAAGGTTGATTTTCCAAAAAAAGTTAAAGCACGTATGTTAATAACATTTTTAGTTGCATTTGAAGATTGTAGCATAAAAAAGCTAAGTGTGTCAAGTAACTTACAAAGCCGAGAGTACATCCCCTTTCCAGGACCACCAGCTGAAAAAGATCCGCCTCCTCCCATTAACATCTGCAAATAAATATAATAAAATATTAGTCCTATATACTCGTAAGTTAACAGAACACTCTATAAAGTTAGAAGGGTAAATTTGATCTATTTATGTATATGAATATGTTGATAAAAATTATGTTTACCTCTAATCGCAAATAAACAATTGTTGCTAAAAGTAACAAATAATTTTAATAGTACCAGTTTCCAATAAACTAACAAAAAAGATCACCGAAAAATTAAAAAAAAAAAGAGTACCTGAAGAACTGACAAGACCATGGCTTCTTTCTCCTTAAGCCAGCCACCAGGAAGTTCAAATGCAAGAGCAAAACTAGTTCTCTGATAACAGAAATAATGAATCAAAAGAATAAAGCACACAGATATTGGATAAAAAATGGAAAGGAAAAAAAAAAGATTAATGTTTAAGTTCAACTTTAGACGTACCCCTGTATCAGCCATAACACGGTGATCACCTCCGACATACAATGATCTTGGTTCCTCAACCTGAGCACCACCTGGCAAATCAGCAAGAAGAGGTTCGGCATATTTCAACAGTTCTTCGTGTTTGACTCCTGATGCAGCAAGTACCATTCGAGGAGCAGTATAATTTGCCTGATATTTTCAAACAAGATTTTTTCAGAAACAATCAGATAATCAGCTTACTTCACCTTAAGTGTAAAGCTGTGAGTTTGAATACACCAAGAACCTTTAAATTAAAAATAAGCAATCTAAACTGCTTATTAAAAACAACTTATTTCACCATAGTAATAAGTGAATAAGCATAAGCACTTTTCTTTATCAAAAAACCTGAAAGTGCTTATATGATTTTATATACACCGTAAGTATTAAATAGGAGAAAAGTAACACTACTTACAGCTACAAAATCTTCCAAGACTGTACTGTTTATTCTGCCGATTACGCCTTCAGATGCAAGAAGGGGATTTGCAAGTGGACCAGAATATCCAACTGAATGAACCGCCTCTAACAGCAAGGCCTCGGGATTGTTGGCATATTCACCAATCTCAGCCTTCACTTTCTCAATCTGCCAAAAAAATTGTAATATTTTCAATAATGAAAGGATTTAACCAATCTCAGCCTCTAACAGCAAGGCCTCTGTTCTTTTATAAAATTCAAACCTATATGAAAGACTGACTATATTCCACTACTTAAAACTTATTTAATAAGCCAAAAGAACTAAGAAGTGAAGCCAACGCAAAGAAAAACTCAACAGTGAAACCTCAAAACTGTTTCAAGATGCTGTTAGATTTAGTGGTGGAAATTTAAAAAGCCTCAAATTCAAAAGTTCTCAAGGTTTAAAAAGCTCCCTGTTCAAGTTGGAAATTGCAATATGTTGTAATTTTATCAATCCTGATTATGATTCAAATCAATATGTCAACTCTTTAGCCAAAACAAAAACACCAAAATTGTAATAGTTTGCTGGTTACTTGGCTTTTAACAACATTAACCCTTTTATCATTCAACAACTTTCTCGAATGTTTTTAGCTGAATTTGGTAAATATAAAACACAATACAAATGCAATCAGCTTATAAAGTAGTTTCAATACGTGTGGCTTTAGTACAAGGAAGCAAAATAACCCATGGATTAAAAGTTGAAACTACTTTAAACAACAATGAACATGCCCTTAATACTTTTAGAAGACAAAAATATCATTCTTACTATCAATAAGCAACAATTCAATGTAAAAAAACAATGTGTTTAAACACTTTACCGTAGTTTGGTAAGTTTTTGCCCAAATTTAGTAAAGATGAAGCAAGACAAATAACTAGCTAGCTTACAAAGTAGTTTCAATATAACAAAAATTTGAACACTTGAGTGGCCTTCATATACATTGCCCCATCAAAAATGCAGAAGAAAACACAATAATATAGAACTAAAGATAGAAAGAAAAGAGCACCTGTTCTTTAACCTCCCAATCCAAGAAAGCTTGATTTCTTACAGCGTCAACAAGTAGCTCTACCATTTGAGGAACATAAGTTTTGAGGGCGTCATAAGTGTAACCCATTTGCTCTCTAGAAGCAGAAGCCGTCACATTGCCGCCAATTGCTTCCACTTCCCGCACAACGCGCAAGTGGCTTCGATTAAGTGTGCTTTTAAAAGCCATACGCTCTAGAAGATGTGAAACGCCAAATGAGGCTGGTGTTTCATAGATTGAGCCGCTATTAATATACAACCCAATTGAGGCAGCAGGGTTCTACAAGAGTTAAAAAAAACTATGATCAATCATCGGCAAACGTTTATTAACAATAATCAAATTATGAATGCAAAAACGCTGACTTACTGATGAAGTTTCTGATGCGATTTTTAGTCCATTTGAAAGGGTTGTTATCTTTGTCTTTCCAGGTTCAATGTTATCAGGTAAAGAAGGTGGAAGCTCAATACCCTTAAGAGGAAAGTCCAACGGAGGTAAGGTTGAAGCACTTCCTCCTGTGAACCAGCTGAGCACACCCCCTGACTTGGCGGCAACAGCAGTTGAACTTGCAAACCTAGTCAGAATCCATTTGCTAGCATAGCCCTAATGCATATACCAATGTAAGCAAACAATAATTATTCGTAATTCAATTTAACGTAGCAACTAAAACATATTGTAATATATACAAAACAAAGAAAGTGTGCATGATAATGTTCAGGACGACAATCACGTAGAATCTCTGGTAGTTGCAGTTAAAATAAGGGCGTTTTACTGATAAAAAAAAGAAGCTAAGCTATACACTGTAGGTTATTGACCAGTTTTCATAATACATTTATCACATATTTACATAATTACATCAAAATATCTTATCTTTCTATATGCAATTCATAACTCTTGTATCTTACAGGTGAAAAATTCAAGTATCTCCAACAGGTTTACATTAAGTTGTTGGGTTTTTTTATTCTCATTAAGATGTATACACATGTAAAAAAACTCTTTCTTGCACAGGAAACTAATATATAAACCTTGATTAACTGCAAGCAGCTAATCAGAAATTCGCCTTCAATAAACGACAAATTATACGTTATATCTCCCCCACACTCAAGGAACCATATGATGTAAGTTTGATGAGTTATATCTTGTATACTCCTACTGAAGAAGTAAACACCCCCAAAAATGCTCCAAGTTATCGGCATCCGAACCAATTTCACAAATCAAAATGATAAGACGCTTTAGTGGTAATTAAGTTACAAGTGGTTTCCAGTCTCACCAGTGGGTCCATTAAAACAAACTTCTTAAAAGAACGGTGAGCAAAAATGGTCCACGAGGAGACGATTTCATCAAATATACCATGTAACCACATGTACATATACGTAAACATTGTCAGGTATATTCATATTATCAATATATCATTACAATAATCTCACAACTCATTTTATTCATATTAAACATATTAAATTTGTCATGTGCATAATCAATCAAACGTTTTATCATTATTCACACGAATCAAATAACGATTAGAAATCAGATCTAGAAACCCTAATATGCAGCTAATAACATCATTCAACAACACAAAGCATAAGAAGGATAAAAACATGTAATTAATTAACCGGTGAAACAATTGATATAAATCAGATTAAATTAACTAATCTCTTAATTAATTTATTCAATCATTAAAATAATAATAATAATTAATGAAACGTGAGCTACCTTTAGGGTTCTGATTCTGGGAGCTGTTGCACGATACATGACGATAGATCGATGTGCAATAATAATATTGTGTTAATCGTTCGGTGATGTATTCGTAGCTGATTGATTTGTAGCTGCCGGATGAATAATAATAATAATTATATTGGGGATGCGACTCACAAACAGCCGAAGACTGAGTTACATTAGATCTGGGCTCTTGGGCTGGGTCCTGTTTGTTATCATGGGGCTTTTAAATGGGCTAACTGCAACATATAAATAGAGGTGCACAAAAAAAAAAAAAAAAAAAAAAACGAACCCGGAACCGGAACCGGTTTTTTATACAAGGGTTTTTAATACCTAACGGATAGGGTATGCATTTCGGTACCAAAACCCGTACCCGAACCGGACCTGATTTGTACTCGTTAATATCCGAAAACCGAAACCGGGGTTTTCAAATAACTGAAAAATATTTGAAATATACCCGAAAAATGCCCATAAAAAGTGCAACCCCTTAAAAAATCCAATCTATACCCGAAAATAGGATTTTTTATCAATACCCGAAAATAGGGTATTTAAATACCCGGTTTTAGAATACCCAGTTTTATACCCAACCCATACCCGATACATAGGGTATGGTTTTTAGAGACAATACCCGGGCCCGAACCCAACCCGGATATTGCTAATATCCGATTTTCCAATACCCTGTCATACCTGAAACCGGTTTTGAAAAACCGATTTGTGCAACTCTACATGTAACTAACTAACATGCCATAAAGTCAAAAATGAGCATTGATAGTTTTAGTTGAGGTGTTCAACAACTGTTAAAATCCAATCGAACCGTTCAAACCTAAGACCATGTGTCAGGCATTTTACGCCATGTGACGACTAGTAAGCTTTTAGGTATATTGCAAAAAGTGGAAACGTCTCTCTCATCCCCCTCTCCCTACCCCTCTCACAAAACCCTCAAAATTCGAGCCAACCTCACGTTATGTACAAAACACCAACCTCCAAAATGCCGTCCAAAACGCAATCAACTACGGATGGTCTAAGTAAGTTGGCCAATTTGAGATCCAACGGTTCGGTGTCTTCGGCTTGAGGGTTTCAACGATTCGGTCTGGTTTGAAGTTTGAAACTTGAAATCTGAAACCGGTCATGTAAACCAAACCATTTGTTAGACCATCGCTAGTTATATATAATTTTTTTTTTCATTTTAAAAGTATGTAGTCTAAGTGTATGTATTATAATCACGAATCATCTTTATCATTTTTTTATTTTTTTAATACAATTATAAATTTAAATAAAAAGTTCAGCTCATCTGACCTTACCCACCCAGCGAGTATGGTTTGTTATTTCCAAAAACCGTAGTTAGCAGTTATGCTCAAATTTCATGTTAAAACACACCTGCACCGTGACCGTCCTTAGTTTTAGTCCTAGGCCTGATATAAAACTTTGCTTCTTACTCGGTCTCATTATCATTTGTTACTCATTGCTCATTGGGTTCGCGAGTATTAAATTTAGATGTTTAATACAATAATTACTTAAAAGTTAAAACCTCATCTTAAACTCACCTTAAAACCAACCGATTTGAAATATAAAATATTCAACTACTCATTTAAATATTTTATTATAACTTTAATAATAACTTTCAGTTTTCAACAAGTTTATCAATTAGTTTACAAACATTTTCAATGTTAATTTACAAATGTACATTCAATGGGTTATTAAATAACCTATTGCATTGAGTTTCAAATGCAACCTTAAAATTTAACACCCACAACCAGTCTCCAAACAACCATCACCAGCAGGCGGCCGGCCGGCCATCTTTCCTTGGATCACTAACCGCGGTAAGCATCCCTCGCAAAACCTGCTGATGATCATAACTCAGTTTTCTATGCCCGTTCGGTTTCTTAAACGTTGAACGATAAACTGGCAAATTGCACCACCAGCTTTTGGTTCCAATGTATGACCTCTTTCTAACAAAAATTGCTTTCGGTCATCCGATAGCTCGATGTGATCACCGTCAATCATTGTCCAGTTTTCATAAGACACCACATTTGGTATCAGCTGCATAACACATTATCATAAAGTTAGCAAATATGATTAAAAAAACAAGTAACCATGATAATAATAATAATAATAATAATAATAATAATAATAATAATAATAATAATAATAATAATAATAATAATAATGTACATTTTACTTTCAACCCGTTAACATAATGCTGGTTAATTCGTAAAAAAAAAAAAAAAAAAGACCTTGTGGTAGACACGTGGCGATTGAACCGCGTCTGTAGGGTCCATGCCCAAGACGAAATAATTTAAGAATACTTGTGCAACTGCAGGAATAATGTTCATTCCACCGCTGCCTCCAACCACCCCTGCTAACTGTTTATCCTGTAAAACTAACATTTTTAAGGTCAAAAGTCAAAACTGGCATGTTCGACTCTCGGAAGTCGAATTTTGACGTAATACGTTATATAAAGCGTATCTAAGGTCAAATGCAACTCAATTGACTTTCTTATAGTCAGATTTTGGTACTTATTTCATATAATAATGAAGTTCAAATGTTCATATGCATCCTTCATTTCATAATGTCATAATGTAATATGTACCCTTTCAAAACATTACATCATATATACTACTTTCAAAGTATATCAAATAAAATAAAACCACTAATAAAATTCTCTATAATTGAATAAATGAAAAGGGAGATAGACTTATAAACCAATGAAATATAAATATGATATTATGAAATTTAAATCCTAGAAGAATATATATGAAATTGTGCATTATTTGAGAAACTTATCTTCCAAACAACAGAAAGTGTTTCGAGTCAACCCAACCTAGCCCGGGCTCCCGGCATGTTGAATAGAAACTAACATTTGACTTTCAAAGTCAAACTTTTCAAAGGAGTTGACTTTTTACCTTAAGAATAATAATCGGTGTCATGGACGACAACGGCCTTTTGTTCGGTCTAATAAAATTTGCAGGCGAAGGCGGGAGATTATCCTCTGATATCTCAGTAGGCACTGAGAAATCACCCATCTCATTATTCAACACAATGCCCGTTGACCGAGACAAAACACCGCCTCCAAATGCATAATTCACTGTCGTTGTCATCGATACCGCGTTTCTATTACCATCCACTATGCAAAAATGACTTGTGCCTTGGTCTTGAAGTTGACTCCACCTAGTTCAAAAAAAAGGTCAATGCTTTGACTTTATGGTCAAAGTCAAACAATGAAGAGTTAATGTATTACCTAGGCATGTAGTATCCTGGAGGAAAAGTTGTGTTGTCTAAAATCTTGTGTTGAATATTTTTTGCAAATATGGGCGAAAGCATATCGGCTACGGTATTACTTATGTTAACGAAATCCGGATCTCCTAAATCCATCCGAACAGCAAACATGTGCTTTAATGCTTCAATGAGACGGTGTAATCCCAACGAACCTTTTGCAGCATTTGAAGTCTCGTAACTTTTTAAGATGTTTGACACCTGTGTTTAGTGTGTTGTAATCATAACATCAAATGAATATTAATTCTAGTCTCTTTTGCAGTATGTTTAAATCTCAAACTTGTTAAAGGGTCAAAGCAAGAAACTTTAGCTAAACGAAAAATGTATCAAAGTATCAAACGGACCGAAAACTGTGCGATAAAAAATTTTAGTTTCATACATCCTCCTAAAAAACATGTTTCAACACAAAAAGATTAAAGCCCAAATTCATTATTTCGGTCTTTCTCGGCCCAAAAATTTCAAGCCCACAAAAAAAAAAAAAAAAAAACGAGCCTAAATCAAAATAACCGTAACCAAACGAAACCCAATAAATTTTATAGAAAAAATATAAAACATACCAGAGCTAGCCCCAACGTACCACTCGACGGTGGTGGCATTCCTAATATCTATGCCCCATAGTATCAACCTTAACCGCGTCCTTAACCTCAACATTATAACTCCTCAAATCATCCATTGTCAAAATCCCACCCGCATCTTGAACATCCTTAACCAACTTCTCCCCTATCACCCCATCATAAAACGTTTTCGGTCCTTCATTTGCCACAGCTTCTAAAGTCAAACCAAGCATTCAGTTATAACAAATGTCCCCGGCTTTTAAAAGCTCGCCATTTGGTGCAAACACTTGTTGTAACCCGGGATCTTTTTTTATTTTATCTGCATTGCTTGATATTTTACCAGCAAGGTAAGGTGCGACAACGAACCCTTCTTTTGCGAGGCGAATGGCGGGTTCGAATAATGCTTTCCAAGGTAAGCGTCCGTAGGTTGACCATGCTTTGTGAAGACCGGATATCTCTCCGGGAACACCCATTGATAATGCTCCTTTGTATTTGGCATCAAGATTGTTTTCATACATGTCCTGTTTGATTTAAACATCATTAATAGTTGACAATTAGTGTTATATTTTAGCAGCCAACATTAATATGGGCGTAAAATGAAAACCAAATTACAACTTATTACTGATGCCATGCCACTAATGTTTGCACATCAAAAGCCATAAAAATAAAAATAATACAATATAAAAGTAAATAAAAACTATGTGAGAAAAAACTTGAAAATAACTTATAAGCAAATAAATTGTTGACATGATGAACCTATATGAACACAGGGCAGGTTCTAGGCAGAACACAGTTTTTTTTGCGAGAACACGAAGAACAAACTAAAGCGTTCGTTTTTAAATCTTTATATTTATTAAAAGAGTGAATTGCGGTTTCCGTCTATGTAGTTTGTCCAAATCTGCGGTTTTAGTCCAATAGTTTCAAATTTGCGATTTTCGTCCTTGTGGTTTCATTTCACTTGCAATTAAACCCGACCCCACTAACCCTGTTAAGTCTGGTCGTTAAACTCATCAGCGTGCCCCTCACGTGAGGGGTAGCACTTTCCTTTTTTTCCCCAAATACACACCAGCGCCTCACGTGAGGTGGCTTGCGAATTACTGTTGGGGTTTATTTGGGGAGAAAAAGGACAAAACTGTCATTCACGTGAGGGGCATGCTGATGGGTTTAACGACTAGACTTAGCAGGGTTAGTGGGGTCGGGTTTAATTGTAAGTGAAATAAAATCACAGGGACGAAAATCGCAAATTTGAAACTATTGGACTAAAACCGCAGATTCAGACAAACCGCAGGGACGAAGACCACAGTTTACTCAAGAAAATATTTAAAAGATTGAAGAAATTTCTGTTTATTTTTAGAACCTATACATGTGTAAGTCATGTGTAGGTTATATCAGCTACACATGTATAGGTAAACCGTTAAAAACTAAAAAATAAATAAAAATAAATAAATAAAACATATAAACAAATTAGTTTTATGTATTTTTTTGCATTACTTACACATTTGTATTTACGAAGCACAAAGTCTTAAAAATACGAAACAATGATAAAAAAAATTAAACGATTTAGATTTGGTTATTTTTTTTTTTTTAACTTAGTGTTTTATAATTAACCTAAAGAACTATGAACACAATGACAATCAAGTTATACATTGTGCATAATTATGATAAAAAATAACAACCTCAGAAGCAGCCAATGGAGCAGTTTCTCTGAAATCAAATGCTCGTGTTTGTGACGTATCCGCTGACCAGACCACCATAAAACCACCACCTCCAACACCACTAGCCATCGGATTCACCACTCCGAGACACAGAGCAGTGGCCACGGCAGCATCAACAGCGTGACCGCCCTCTCGAAGCATTGACACTCCAATTTCAGAGCAGCGAGCATCGTCGGCTGCAACCACTGCTCCCATAGACTCAACTGTATCATTGGCTGGTACTTTCCAAGCTGTTTTTGGCGATTCGGGTGCATCATGGGCGTGCAGGCTCTTTGTAAACAGCCATACCGAACTTGGAGTGTCTCCCAATGTAACAAGAATAACTGAAACAAATCGTAATTTAGAGGTGTGCATAAAACCGAAAAAATCGAAATGAAACAAAACCGATGGTTTGGTTTGTTCTGCATATAATTAAAAATAAAAAAATAAAAAAAAAAACTAGCCGAAGCGAATTTATAGACTTTCATATTTTATTTTTTATTTGAAATACTTTATAAAAAATAATAAATACGTAACTATAATACTTAGCACTAATCTATGGAGTCTAGGTCATGCATTAAACCAAAAAAAGCAAACCAAAACAAAAACCGACAGTTTGGTTTTACGTTTTGGTGAAACCCCAAACTGAACCAAATGTATAAATTTTCCTATTTTATTTTCTATATTAAGTAATTTTTAAGAATTCAATAAATTTTCCCCAATTACTTATTAATTAACAAAATTATTTACGCCCGAATTCATTTCATTGGGCTACCTTTTTTCGGCCTAAAATTTTCAAACTCAAATGACAAAACTCAAGGCACATGATTGATCAAACACGTTATTGCAAGAGAAAACTGACTCAAAATCTATTGATAAGACATCTAAAGCCTTTAACAAAACCTTAAATTTGTAATCTAACTCTGACTTAGTGACCATGGCAAGACATTACCATATTAACCATATAGTAAACTGCGATTTATGTCCATGTGGTTTGTCTAAATCAGCAGTTTAAGTCCAATAGTTTCAAATTTATGATTTTCGTCCATGTGGTTTCATTTCACTTGCAATTAAACCCGACCTCACTAATCCCGTTAAGTTTGATCGTTAAACCCATCAGCGTGCCCCTCACATGAGGGGCAGTTGTGTCCTTTTTCTTCCCAAACATCAGCCATAATTCGCAAGCCCCCTCACGTGAGGGGCCGAGGTGTATAAGAGAAACAAAAAAGGACAAAATTGCCCCCTACATGAAGGGCCCGCTAATAGGTTTATCGACCAAACTTAATGGGTTAGTGGGGTTGGGTTTAATTGCAAGTAAAACGAAACCACATGAACGAAAATCGCAAATTTGAAACTATTGGACTAAAACCGCATATTTGGACAAACCGCATTTCAATTTTAAATTATATTACAATTTATAAACTAAATCAACTTGACAAACTTGTCAACTTAAGTCCTTCCATATTCACCAACTTGTAAATACAGTCTACAATTAGTGAATTACCAACAAAAACCGAACCGAACCGAACCTAAACTAAACTAAAAAAAACCAAAACCAACCGGTTTTCAAAAATTCAAAACCCGAAGTTGGTTCGGTTTTAGCCTTCCAAATCTGTGCTTAATCTGAGAAATCCATAGCAAGATAACGATTTTGATATATTTGATATATATATATATATATATATATGATTAAAGTAACAATATCACACAAATCACTAAAGTCAAAGCACAAAGATTTAAGATGCAAATGAATGAAACAATTATTAATATTATTATTATAAAAATATACCGATGATTAAGATGATGAGCCATGGAAGAGTTGTTCTCCATTTCTTGTTCTTCTTCTGCTTATTATTATTATTATTATTATCTTGTTCGTCTGACAATAATAATAATAACAATGATGATGAAGCTTTCGTGTTGAGTTTTGTCATCGTGTCAACTCTGACAAACAGACAGACAGTTTGAAAGACAGAGTTTAGTTTTGTTTTGTTTTGTTTAGTTTAGTTTAGTTTAGGTACACACACGCTATGCGTGCTTTGTCTTTTTAGATATTATATTGGAAGTTATTTAATGCTCCATTATTTTTGGTTCTTTATATTTATTGGCTGATATTTTATGGAAAGCGACAAATGATAATATTTATTTTTGGTAATAAATTCATGTTACAAGGTGGGATAAGAAGGTACTTCTATGCAAATAAAATCATTTGCAATTATGAAAGATTCATTTTTTTACATCTCTATTTTATTTTGATTTTTTCTCTAATAATTGCCTCGTTGGCATTTTTAAAATGTATATAAATACATAACTTTGTTTATATAATTTTCTTAACATACCGGTATACTTTTTTAACTAAGTTGTATTCAAAATGAAGTAGTGTTCGCTCGTAAATGGCTTTTGTTTGTAATTTTTTAATTTATTAATGTATGAATTATTAATTTTCACAAAATAATAACAATTTGGTCTTTATTACTTAATGTTAATCGTGAAAGAGACCATTATGTGATTGAAATCCTAGATGTCATCTATGTGGGATGAGAGAATTGTGAAAGACGGGGTAGGATGATCACTCCTTCCACCGACTGTGTGTACAGGCTTGGCGCCACTTGCCAAGTCAACCCAAAGGGACGCCATGCACCACACCGAATGGGTGCTAAAGGAGCGCTAAAAGCGAAGGCGTGATTAGCATGGTGGGCGCGAGAGTGGAGATGAGTGTGGGCTCTGTGTCAACCCAAACGACCAATGAAAACCCTTCATTTTTATTTCAAATAATTTAACATCTATCCATTTTAGATGGTAAAAAATTATTTTTACACGAAATAACATGTTTTAAATTTCCTATTAAAAATGATTAATTTCTTTATTCGGTTTCTATTGTAAATCATGTACACCATCTCTTTTAGTTATACCAAGTTTAGACTTGTCTATTTCAAGCGACAAGTATGGTTTCGAAAAACAGATGGTACAAACAGACAAGGCTTGTTAAAACTGTAACAAACGGTCTGATTTTTATCAACCAGTTACCAATTTACGGCGCTTAACATCACCCATAATAGACGAACAAAAAGACCTAGAAGCCGATCTAATCAGTAAACCAGTAATATAGCTGATTCAGTTATCAATCCAATTTTCGAAACATTGATAAAGCTCAAGATTTGGCCATGTCTTAACATTTACAAAGCGCAAAACATTTATATAACGAACATGAATTTGTCAACAAAACCCAAATGAAAAAAATATGGGTGAAAAAAAATTAATAAAACCCTACTCATCTTTTATATTGTGTTTTTTTTAGTTTCTATCTTTCAATCGACTAAAAAATAAACACACACACGAAAGGTATCTATCTACGGACGCTTGCTTTCAGGACTGCCAAAAAATGTTGGGATCGTTACAGTACAATGTTCGGTCTTGGATTTCTTGATTAGCCACATGATAATCAATTAATTGTGCTTGAGCTATCTTACATATCATCAGCCCAGTCGGAAGCATCCACCAACCGCCATCATCCCTGCAAACAAACACCACCACAACCGCCACACAGGCATAGGGTTGATCAGGTACTCTTACAAGAGTTTTTATGAGAAAATAAAAAAATATGCGCATTTTAAACTTTAAATGCTTGATCAATCATGAAAATAAATAGTAGCTTACATGCTCAAGCTCCACGATAAAACATCTAGATTATTGTCACCGGGCGGTAGTTGATTTTTGTAATGAAAATATCCGCATATGAAGGCAACCACCTGTTTCACAAAGAAGCAACACATGATTTTAATTTGTGAAACATGAAAAAAAAATATGTGTAATTAATTGCTAGTGCTTGTGTTCGGTTAAAGTTGAATGAACAAACAAGAGCATGCCCTTGTTCTTGTGTGTTCGGTTCATTAATTACACATCATTACATGCCTACGTTCAAGTGATGGAATAGATAACTTACAACGTTGACCAAGGATGTGATATTCCACAAAGCATAAAAACGTGCGAGGCCCGATGAACGTTTAGGTGTGTGACTAAATAAAGCACTAATTCCAGCTGGAAACGGAAGGAGAATGCCAAGAGGAGTAATAAATAAAACCAAATATAAATCCAGCACGGAGTTCGAGTAAAGCTGAAGCAACATGAGCAAAACAAGAATAAAATCTCCTAAAAGAAGAATAGAGATCACCAACCCAACAAGATCCTGCCAAAACAAAATAACAACCTTAGCGACCGTCAACAAAGGCAAATTGTTGAGAAACCTATGCATAAATAATATGTACCTGATGACCAATTGGTTTGACGTTGCAAATAATAAAAGATAAAGGGTACCACAACATGTTCTCTTTAAGTGATTGTAAGCTGCTATTATTTAATATCCACCATGATGCTCGTCTATGTGGCGTTATTAACGATTCTGTCTCTCGTCTTTGCTCTTCAAGTTTACCATAATAATTATTCATATACCTTGACTGGTCAACTGAAGGTGAACCACGGGTCTGGTCAAATGAAGGTGTTGATTGCTCATCCTCAATAGCAGAGACTATTAATCCAAATTGATAATAACCAGAAGCAGTAGGCTGAAAACGAGCTAAATCAACACGAATATGATGGGCACTTAAAGTTGGATTCGCATACGTGTCGAGCCAGCTTATGATTGGTCTAAATGTTGACTTTAGTTGATCACACCGCACAAGGCGTAGCTGCGCGTTTAGACCCGCAACCAAACGGTACCAAACGGTGGACGGAACAGACTGCAAAAGATACAAAAGAGAACATTATCATATTGTGTTTCTTGGTTAAAGGTTAAAGTCAAACTAACAAACCTGACTCATCAGACTGGTCAAAATGTTGTCACTGTGAAGAACAAAAGGAGCCATATAGCTTCCGTCCCCGCCAAATACTAAAGAAAGTGGAAATCTTTGATGAAGTGTCGGAGGAAGGTCGTCTCGTTTCTCATCTCCACCAAGAAAGAAATCCACATAAGCAAGCATCATATCAGAAGTTGCAGAAACCTGCAATTTTTTTCAAAAAAAGATCATTATGTTTTCAGTCAATTAGTTGTAGTAATTGATCACCGTAAAAAGAATAGAAGAATAACCTTAAGGCCCTCGTATAATGCACGGGAACGACATGAACGTAAGCACGCGTGATCATATTCTGATCTAACAAACTCACGCAACCTTTGTATCTTCTTTTTACGACACCATAGCAGCCATGTCCAAGAAAATGGATATGAAATAATGGAAAGAATATTATAAAATGAACCCTCCCACCATTGATAAGCTGCTAAAATGTTAATTTCTTCTGCAAACCTATTAAATGCATCTTCATACCTGCCACACCGCCCACACGTATCAAATGCCTTATCATACCGCTAATGTTTAAAGTTTAAACGCAAGAAAGAGAAGAGCCATACACAATTTCAGCAACTTGTTCTGAAGGAGAATGAGGGAGATGCCAAGGTTCACTGAAAGTATTAGACCCCAAGAAGTACATGCGATGCACATGATTTCTGGATTCCTCATTTCTATTGGTTTCAAGGACCTGTATGGAAAAAAAAGACTATTATTTCTACAACTATTAATTGAAAATTCTAAAATATGAAACCTATTTTAAGCCGACACTACTTCACCCACGTTACCGCCTACGGTAACAAGCTAACTTAAAAATATACCTCATTTAATGACTCCAAGAAAGGAACTGAGCGATCCAATTGCAAGCCGCCATGCCTAGCTGGCACTAGGCTAGAGAGTTCATCACCGCCAACAAATTTCACACGAGCAACACTAAGTACAAGAGCAAAAAGTACGAGCAAACTTATGATCATGAAACCAAATACCCATGGCCCACCAAATGTGTAAATCAACTCCTCAAATGTAGTATAACAGTGTGGCATGTGGTATCTTTCAGAAACACACTTATAAGGGCATGGAATATCAGAAACGCCACCTGTCATATGATATATGCACTGTTAACAAAACAAACCTAGACAGAATCTTGTGAATTGTGTTGGCCATTCAATTATATATAACACTAACTTCTTGAAAAAGAAATCCACTTATTTAGCATAGATGAAACTGAATATAAACCAAAATACCTCGAACAGGGGTAAAAATGGCACGATATGGAAACTCTAGAGTTGGGCAATCATAGCAAAGAGATCTTTCAGACCCGGTGACATTCTTGTAGGTGCCAAGTGGGCATTCCTAATAACAATTATAAAAGCCAACATCAACATAAAAATACTAAAATATCCCAATTATCAATATAGTAGGTCTATATATTACTTAATAGAAACAATCCTACCTCACAAAAGATACCATGGAGCCCTTTTGGACAACTTATTCCAGTTATAGTTCCATTGTCCCCTGGTTGGCCCAAACCTTTACCAATTCCTCCTCTGCCATATTTAATGAAGCAAAAACATAATAAGAGTATGTAAAGCCAATACTGATGTCAAACAAGAGAAAAGAAAAAAGTAGTGATTTGTCAAGATTCAAACCCAATATTAATGCTTCCATTTACACTTGCCACGGGTTGATATTCATCGCCAACTGTAATATCTGACCAATGAAAATGAATCCTACCGCCGCCACCACCACCAGAATTCGGACCACCATAGCCGCCAACGGTTGAGATTGTAGATGATTTGCCAAGTGCCAGTCTATCAACAAAGAGAAGAACACTTCCACCAGATCCACCACCTGGACTAATCTGAGGGTTAGAATTGACATTTTGCTTTCTTATATTTTCTCCAAAGCTTTCTCCATCAGCTGTGAGTGAGCCATAGATGTACAAACTTGACAAAGAGTGCTCCAGTGAACCCATCACTATATCAAATTATTAAAAGTTTCAGGTGAAAAAAGGTCAACGAAAAAAAAAGATACTAAAAACAGCATAATTTAAAGATCTAGAAGCTTACCTATGATACCACCACCAGCAGTTGCACCACCCAAGCTATCATTCCCACTGCCACTACCAAGCTCACAGGGGAAATCAGCATCACCATAAGTACCACCACCCTCCACGACCAGACTGTTATTATAATATGCATTCCCACCTCTGCCACCGTGGCCCCCACCACCACTGGGGCCCAAACTCAAGACTTTTCCTTGACCCACCCCACCAATGCACCCTACAAATCCCAATTGTATTAAACATCATTACACCTAACAATCACAACTTGTGATACTAGAAACAGGTTGTTTTCGGTCATGAGCATATAAATGATGCATGTTTCCAGATGCAATTGGAGCATATAGAAATAATACCTAAACCAGAAGCAACTATTGATCCAGAAGGTTGAATAATCACAGTTCTGACCCATTGAAAATGAACAACAGATCCTTCAATGGAACCTTCAATAATTATTTCTTCAACTCGACATATCTGCAGAAGCATGATGTCTAATCAGTATGCCTAATATGAAAAGATAATCTTATTTAATTATATAATTTATCACCTGAAGAGTGAAGGACAATGAAGAGTTCACATTACAGTCTTCAGGCGGATGAATTAGTTCCATGGGGCAAACCTCAAGTTCACAATTTGACCTGCAATATTATCATATATCATCAACCAAAGTTTGAGCCAAATCATGCATTATACTAAACTGTAATTACTTACAGGTAGTTATTAGTTGTGTTCTGCAATGGACCTCGGACCACGGATCCAGGCTCAACCTACATATGTGGCCAAATATGCATTAGTACAAACAGAATGAGTGATGCTAAAAGCGTCTAAGAGTCAGAGATGGCATCAAAATATATCATATGCACTGATAACTTTACATTGATACAGCAAAATATTGATAAAACCAGATGTTGAGCTTCTATAATATTTCCTTCACCAGTCAAATTCAGTGAACCTTGTCCATGAATACCAAGATTTGAGTTTGATTGTATCACAGATCCACCCTGACATAATTAGTTAAATGATTTAATTACTTACATAATAAAGAAAGTCTCTGATTAAACTTTTGAAAAAGAGAAGAAAACTTACCTTGAGAACCAGTAAATTGCTAGCCTCAAGCAATGAAGTAGCAATAATTGGATCGCCCTCACCATCACCATCTATTACCATTTTGGAGTTCAACATCAAGTGCAACTTAACAGACATTCGCAAAGCCCCATATATCTAACAAAATATATTAAAAAAACAAGAAAACAATAAGAATACCATTGAACTATTTATATTATACTATAAGAGGTTAAGAGCAAATAAAACTTATACCTCTCACTTACCTTGATAACTGAATCACTCATTAAAAGTTCTTCTGCGATTAACTCAAACTCTGACACAGCATCATGGGGAAGACCAAAGCTTAAAACAGCTGAGTTTGATAAACTAAGTTGTCCCTGAACCTATACAAGTTAAAAAAATGATATTATGTACATATAAGTCTATTTTTGTAGCATAAAGCCTTCTAAATCATTTTACTAAAATATAAGTTTATTATCATAGTAATATTTGTTTTGTTACAACTTGGACGAATTATGACATGTTTTAGCCCGCCCCGTTATGACCCATACCCAACCCGTTTTGCATGCTCTAGAAATGTGCAAGAATTGCAGTAACTGACATGTTGACAACCTGCACACGACTCCAACGCAGAGGAACATCAGCTCTGGCAAAATCTTGAATGTCAACACTGGTCCAACGGGGCTGATTTGGGAATGCAAAAAACGGTGTGTCTGTATCCGTTGACCTGTTGTGATTGTTAACTTTAAGCCTTCGAGGAACAGCATCATAGAAAGTTCCTGCAGCACCCGAATTTGCTGGACAGCCATAACTTTGCCCCCCTATAAAATAGAATGAAATGTTGGCAGCTAAAATACCATCTCAAATGTAATATAATAGATGAGGAATTAATGTGTTATAAGTTAAAACTGTTATTTCCTCCAAAAATTTAAAGACGGTTTGTCATTTTGCATGTTTTTGGCCAACTGGTATTAATTGAAACCAAATACTTACTTATAACAGGCTGGATTGCTGGAATATTGATTTGAAACACACTAGTTTCATTTACACCAAATCCAGCTAAAAACAAGCCGGATGTTGTAAAATGACAAAAGGACATAACTCTTTAACAATGAATGGTTATTGATAGCTTGATGCAATTTATTATTGCCTTTTTAAAAAGTGTAAAGGCATTCCAGTCGATAGGCATGTTTTCGGCCACATGGGTGACCTTAGTGAGAAAATTGTATACAGGGGTGGCGCCCACATTCATTATCCCTAATTTGAACGAGAAATAATGTTCTATTGATAAACCACATGAGCACTTCACTATTTCTCTTTTATTTTGTGTTCATGTCTGATAAAATTTCCCTTCTACCACAGTCCAAAGATGCCACAAGAGAAAGAGACTGATAAGTATTCAATGGAGAGTCGAAGTCATAGTCAAATGCTTATTTGGGGAGTCAAGGTCAAGGGCTAAAATCATGAGGAAGTTTCCAATAGTTATTTACTTATCTAGAATAAATAGGCCTAAAGTCATATGTTTATTTTTGTCTTGTTTATGTTAATCAAAATTTAGTTTCTTAACCTTTATTTGGAGAATTGCCATCTCAAATTTGCTAACCTTTGTTCTTGAAGATTAACCCATCTCGAATTGGGTCATACTATGTTACTTTTTCAATAAAATCAATCTTTAATTTTCCGGTTTCTATCAGAGTCCTAGAGTTAAAGCAAAGCACATAAAGACCAAAATCCATGAACAAGTGATTGAGTACACAATTTCTATAATTCAACATATAAAGGTAGAGTTGTTGTCTAATACCTGGTTATAAGAAGTTTTCACAAAGACCAGAAGCATAAGTGTACTCCTAGATACACCCTAATAGTGATTTATAACTATAGATCATTGAAGATAAATGAGTAATTCTCCTAAAAGCCTTATAGAATTTCAATAAATTCACATATAAGTCCCTACACTATATTTTTGCATAATTAAATCCCTAGATCTACACTTAACTGTTGACATAAAGTCCTTTTCTGTATAAGTAAATCCCTAGACTTCTCATAAATTAACAAAAAAGGTTTTTCTATGATTAGGTCAAGGTTTTAATAAAACAACATTCCATTAACCTAGAAGTATATGGATTTCTGATATTTAACATATAAATTCCCTTCAAGTTTCAACAAATTTAGGGGCATAATCATTGTAAAAAAAAACTTTTGGTTGAAATTTTTAAAAAACCAAGCATCTAATCATACAAAATTAGGAACTTCTATGTTAATAATAAAGTGCATGGACTGTATCGCTAAGTTATATTAATTCAGGTCAACGATATCAAGAAGTCCAAATTTAGATAAATGAAAACAAGGGTAACAATGTAATACGAATGTACCATGAGCAAAAATTGCTTGGTCATCATGTCTGCTGAAAACATCTACAGATATTCTACCACCAGCACCACCAGCAAATCCATTACCTCCAGATGCACTTAAAACACCACTACCTGTCCTGTTCTTCATACAACAAACAAAGATAGTAAACACATAAATTTACCATATAATCACTTATCCTAACCATTCAAAAAAAGCAGCAACAGAAAACTTAAAAACATAAGGAAAGAGACCATTACATTTTATGTGCCTTCACAAAAATACTGCCACCGGACCCTCCACCACCTTTAACACCGCCATCACCACCATCCGCAAAAACACTCCCTAAAAGCTCAACCGCATCAACCACCTCAACCCGAACCCTACCACCACCTTTCCCACCATAATCCTCATCCTTACTAGTCGTCCCACCTTTACTCCCATAATCAAACGGCAAATCCAAATCCGACCACCCATACGCATCACCGCCCCACACATCCTCCGGCAACTTCGTATTATCCACCACACAACACGCACCTCTCCCCCCATGCCCACCACCACCTCCCAACACCCCTTTCGGCGACCCGCTCGTATACTCCGGCGGATCACCACCCAACGCCGTCACATTCACAACCGAACCATCCTCAAACGACGCATTCCCCGCCACCACATAAACCGTACCACCTACCACCACCGAATCCAACCCTAACCTAAACTCAGAACTAACATTCACAATAACCGAACAACCAAACCCTAAACACGTAACCCTAACCCTAGGCATCACATGTAAGCTCCCAACACCTTCTATATACACATCAGTATCAAATATCAAACTATTATTCAGTTCACACGTGGCGTCTAAGCTACCAGTACCTCGTAAATCGGCGCACGTTAGCGGCGGCGGGTGCGGTGACGGTGGCGGCGGTGGCGGAGACGGCGGCGAGTAATCGCCGTGGAAATCGAGAACCGAATACTCGTCAATTGGTTCAAAATGAAAATTAGGGTTTGGTGATACAAAACCAAACCCTAGGAGTATAATTACAGTGAATTGATAGATAATTAGAACAGTATCCATCAATTGAATGAGATCGAATCATATGGTGAATTGATCGGAGATTGACGGTGGCCGGACGGCGAGATGAGTTTAAATGTAATATAATAATAATAATAATAATAATAATAATAATAATAATCTGGACAGCATGAATGAATCAGTGATGATGATGATGTGGCACATGAATGTCAGTTGTGATATATAAATATTATAGATATAACTCATCTGTATGTATACATTTGGTCAACACTTGCTAATTTGTTACATGTTTTTAGATATAGGTGTTATATATAATTATAAAGAATATTTGTCTTTTTTGATTAGGTGTGTAGATAATGTTGTATTTTTACAATCATGTAATACATGAAAATGACATGAAAAGTAATCAAATTAAAGATGTGTAGAAGTGTAGAACAATTGATGTTTTTTTAATTGATAAATAACGTTAGAGCGGTACTTGTTTTTATGTCTTAATTTAGAATACGACGAATGTATTATATTATTAGAGCTTTGATGGCGTGACTGTCCGTTAACAAATGGTTGAGGATCGTCTTCTAGGTTATTATGACTAGATAGTTGTTTTAATTAGACTTTTGTTCTGTTGTATGGTTTCAAAGTTTTAGATACATACATGTTTAGGTCATTAACATATGTTATGGCTAAACTGCGTGCATAAATCTGGAAGGTGTATGTTTTTCATCTACTCAAATGACGTCAAGATCGCCCATTTGGTACCTTTGCACACAACTTCATAGATATAACAATATATTTGGTGTATCCCTTGTTGTTGTGTGAAGTTAGCTAGGAGGTTGCAACTTAACTCTTTGAATAAGTCTATGCTTCCAAGATGTTGAAACGTAACTGAGCACGTACGATCAACATAGGTATAAACACATGACCCCATACAAGCACGACCCAATGTTTCAATCATGCTTCCCCAGGGAAGACTTGTGTGTGATCGTCGGGGCTCGTTTGCCATCATAAGTCTTCATGTTTTCTTACATCCTTGTCTTCATAAAGAACTCAAAGAACATAATCCTTGCGAAGAATCTGATAAGCAAATTGGGCTTATAGTTTGAAGAGATTATCTGGAGTCCCTTTTTCATAAAGTGTTATAAAAGTATCACGTAGGTCTTAAATATGATGGTCAGGCCATTTGGGTCAAAAGTTTGGTGCGTGATGCATGAATCTTTGACTGTGCCCTCACGTTTGGATGGACGGTCATGTAGAAATTAGGGTGTGGATGCATTAGGTTTGGCCGTTCTGGCATGTGAAAGTGATAGGTAGCCATGGAGGAGTGATGTGGAATGAAGGATCGCAATGTATAGGCCATGATAAGGAAACTATTCGCGCTAGTTGACACGGTCATGTCTGCGGTCGGTTGCGTAGAAATCAAGCACGAAATGAGGGTAGGCGGATTACAATAATCGAATCAACTACATGAGTTTAGAGGTAATTGCAACCATGAAGAACCAAGTCAAGTCGTGAAATTATTATGGGCTCATATTAGTATTAGTTACATAGAAGCCCACACATTGAAGCCTAGAACCAAGAACATGATCCAAAAGAAAGACCAGAAAACTATGAAAACAGATAATAAAAAACGTTCCATTGCCGGGAATCGAACACGGGTCTCCTGGGTGAAAGCCAGATATCCTAACCGCTGGACGACAATGGAATATTTGTTTTGTTTTGATATATAATATCCACTATAACAAATATGAAATATATATCACTCTATTGTCAACATCATTAAACTTTGAAACATATACATATATGATATAAACACATGAATATATCTGAACAAGCACGAAAACATAAAAATAAATTTTATCCTTAGTCCTTTGTTCCTATAAAAAGCTTGCGCTTCCATGCTTATGATGTTTAACTATCATTTTGCATGAAATGTGGACATGTCTACTTGTAATATCAATATAATTGTGTATCTGTGTTATATTGTTATGGTTTAAGATATTTATTTATAGAAGACGATGATAGGCCGAAAAGGTGAATACTTGTAACTGGTATTTCATGATGGAAATAAATTTTGGTGACATCAAAGCCCAACATTAAGATGTTTTTAGGTGTTAAAAAGATTGCACATAAGTTGGCGGAACCAGAAGATGGTTCTTCACTATTTGTTCATAATATTTTCAATCCATTATCCAACGTTGTAACTTATTTATAGTTTGAACCTCCAAATTAATGCAAGTTCGGCAGAGTGTTAGCGTCATAATGTTGCAACAAATTACATTAGTCGTAACAATTAACAAACGTTGTTCAAAGAAAGATAGTGGCTTAAACTCAACTGAAAATAACATGAAAATGGTCCTATAGTTTTCGATTCGATTTCAGCTCAAGTGTTCAGACTGTAGATGATTCCGAGAAGAGCCAAACTACCGTGTATATTTACAAGGTTGAGCCCAAGCAGAACCTGACTCAAGCTTGTATAGCAAACACCATGTATACAAATCAGTTAACGATAAGTGTAGAAAAAAAGGTAAGTCATCACATAAAACTGATTGGATGATCCAATGATGGTAAAACATGGTGCAGGATACTGATTACTGAACTAAAAGATTTGGAAAAAAAAACAAAAACATTAAAAAAATTTCATTGCCGGGGATCGAACCCGGGTCTCCTGTGTGAAAGCCAGATATCCTAACCGCTGGACGACAATGGAATTTGAACAAGTTTCTGATATAAATTTTATCACTTAATATATACTAAATAAATACAGTAAAATTCTTTTTTCTAAATCTATTTGGCTGTATATGTGATTTTTGTGCTTATTGTTAATTTCTGAACTACATAGTGAATATGTTGATTTCATTCCCTAGTTAATAGGGTATAGACAGCCTAAGCTCGAGCTCGGCTTGTGTAACTTAAAAGAGCTCGCGCCCAGCTCGTTTTTTTATTATTACTTTCATATATATTTATATAATTTTTATATACAACATAAAATATATTATTTGCTTTGTTTTATCATAGTTTTATATATAATAATATAAGTTATGTAAATAATGTTTAGGCTCGAGAGCCTACACAAGCTCGTTTAGTAAGCAAACTTGTTTTAGTCTCAAGATGCTCAGCTTGATTCGATGTTATCTACATCATCCAATATTAACATAAGTACAAACACCACTAAAGTTTCTTGTTAGTATTTACCTTTGTATGCAACATATATATTTCATGGATACAAATCATCGACGTTAATTTTTCTACGAAGATTACATTGTAGACAACTTTAATTAAGGCATTGCTAGTGTTTTCTTAATGAATGTTGTCTATAAGATATAACTCATTGCTTACATAATATTATGCAAATTCAGTTGCCTAATCACTTGACCAATTTAAAGGGGTATTATGTACTTCAAGCATATGATAACACACCTTACATCTCCCATATGACCTTGCATATATATGGTGTGCATTGTGTACGCCTATGACACCATTGTATAGTATATATCCAAAAGAGGAACCACCCAACATAACAAATACTAAAAAAATAAATAAATAAATAAAAGGATTCAATTACAGTAGAGAAACAGGTAAGCGGGTAACAAGTTACACCACTAACCCCCTTTTGAATGATAAATCTGATCATACTAAAAACAAAGTTACAGTTATTCGGCGTCGGTATGATATATTCGAGTCTCTTTAAATACACATTATAATAAAATGAAAATGCAAGTGAACATGCTTCAATATGATTGAACAAAATTATTGGGTATCTTGCATGGTCTAATCATTTGAAAATGAATTATAATTATTTCAAACAAATCAATGGATTCCCAATCACACAATTCACATGCTAATCCCACGTTTAACACAAAACAAGCATAATGTTGTTTGGCATGTTACAATCGATTGGTTATACGAGCATCTTCAACCAAAGTTTCTTCTACATAATTGAATCTTTTCATTTATATGTATCGGGAGTATTAGCCAATTTAATTTTTCGTTTTCTTTTGGAGTAATTTTTGTGCGACTAGATGTCGGGGGGCTTCGAAAGGCTTAGAACCCGCATACAACTCACTTTACTCGAGTTCTTATCATATAATAGAACATTGATTTTCTCCCTAATAAGTGGTGTGTCATACACTTCTTGTTGGAATAAAATCGGGACTCTATAAGGACGTTCTTGTTAAATTCTTGTCACGTGCATGGTTCGAATCCTGCTTAACACATCTAGCATTTGCCAACCCACCTAGTATTTCTATTTGGTGTTTTAAGTTAATGTTTAATTAGAATATTTTAACCTAATGTTTAACGAAAGTATTTGTTAAATTTTAATAATATATTCATATAAAAGTTTATTTATATTATATTGATTAACTGAATTATAGTATATACATTAAATATTAATATTTAACTTAATAAGTTGACGGGCTATCGTATTTTAATAACTCCAACTATGGGATATTGGTCGTTGTCATCATCACTCAATACTTTAAACT
Organism: Bidens hawaiensis; assembly: GCF_021521415.1. NCBI lineage: Eukaryota > Viridiplantae > Streptophyta > Magnoliopsida > Asterales > Asteraceae > Bidens > Bidens hawaiensis. Next base: position 237,034 of record NW_027493888.1, read on the forward strand.
AATATTCATGCGTCACTCCTAAAATTAACAAAACACTAACTTAGTTAGTTTTGGAGATTGTCATCCTACCGGGCACCAAGTATGTGGGGGATAAAATGATAACATATATCCCAACATTTCATGTCATCATCTCTAGTCAAATCCACCATTTCCGGTCATAATCCCCTCCAGTCCACCATAGTTTAAGTTAACCAAAAGGCCAATTAGTCTAGTTATAGTCTCATGGATTTCTTTATTGGAGGTCGTAGATTTAAGTCTTATGCAGTTTGCTACAAGCTAAGCCCTAAATTTTGGCTAGTTGTGTGGTTCTTCCTAAATTAGTGCGTTGGTTCATCACAATCCTATTTTTCAGACATAAGAATGATCTATTTGCAAAGGTGAGTCGGGGGGTCCGGCCTTTGTTGTCCTAAAAATTAAGTATACATTTAAATTTTCAAGATTTAATGATTTATTATAACTAAAAAAATTACAAAAAAAAATGTACCTTAAATAACAAAAAAACATAATGATCGTGACAACCAAAAATATAGTTTGAAATTCAAAAGAAATAATAGAAAGAGAAATGACACCAACGGCCAAATCACCCATGTGCCAGAGATTCTTATTTTTCTTTCCTGTATATAACACAGCTAAACCCTACCTGCAACCCACCACATCCATCCATTCCTCACCGTACACGTGTCCTATGTCCTTCATCAACGATCACTATCATTCCCATTCAAACAAGTTACATCATATACATTCATAAATCTTGTATATCTTGAAAACATTTTCTAAAAATAAATCAGACACACGATAAATATAGATGTCCCAATAAAAAAATTAGATACTCTAAAATATTCTCTGTGTGGATAAAAATGGTAAAATTGGTTGTATTTTTTAATTTTAGCTAAGAGTTTGTTAATTACACGATTTGCCTTATATTTTGATATAAACAATAGTTATTTGGTTTCCTAACATTAGGTAATCGATTCTATAATTTTTTGTATGTACCATAATTAAGGGAAATATTCATAGAATAGTTACTAGAAATCTCTTGCACGTAGACTAGTCAACTTTTCCTTAGTCGTATATTCTAATGTTTTGAAATATTTTTATGACTTTTATAAATAGGTAACCAAAACGAAATTTCTATGGATTTTTGTTTACTATTTAATTATTTTTTATTTTACTTAAATTGTTCAATTATTAAATTTTTAATACTTAATGCATTTTTGTTTTTTTATTAATATTTCATACTCAAGCTAAATAAAAATATAAATAACAATCAATAAACAATAATTATGATTCGTGTATATACTATTTAGATCACTTAGTTTAAAGAAATAAATGATAAAAAAGAACTATAACTTTAAACATCTACTAAAAGTTGAATGGTTTTATTGAAAAACTTATACCATGTTACTTTTCCATTATAGTTGAAGAAACAAATCATTTTATTTTAGTTTTTTAAAAAGGGATTAGCGAGGCAACTTGTTGTTTATTTAGCTGCTAATTTATTGCAATCGTTTTGAGTTAACGAGAAATTGAAATATTTTTTTTAAAGAAAGAAAGAGGAACAATCTATTACATCATTAGTCAGGTATCATTAAGCTAAATATGTCATTCTAACAAAGAAAGAAAGAGGAACAATCTATTACGTCACCTGATATCATTGAGTTAAATATGTATGTTTAATAAAAATAAAAAAAAATATGTAACTGATTTGATTAAATATTTTCAGTTATTTTGTTGAGTCTAATTAAGTTGAAATCATGTGAAAAAACGTCCATATTGACCATTTCTTTCCACCTAAGAAAAATCAAATCCTTATAAAAATAATAATAAAAATATAAATATAAAAATAATAATAATAATATCTTTGTGCCATAACCTAAAGATTCTCTGCCATCCTATATAAACAACCCATGAATCTACAAACATAAACACACACACGGGGATCTGAAAAAAAAAAACAGAATTCAAAGACAAAATTGTTTTGAATTCATTTGATCATCAAACATGGAACATGTGACAATGTGTTTTATGATGGTTGTTTTTGTTCTTGTGATGTCTCTTCTTCTTCCATCCATTAATGCTCAAGGTCCTGGTCCTGCTCCTTCTAATGATGGTAATAATAATACTAATAATTACTTCATCTCTTTACATATGTTTTTTTTATTTACCGAATACCGGTACCGAACTGATACTATTTTCATGTTTTATGTTTTGGTATTTTCAATGGAATCGGTACGGTGTTTGCTATATGGTTTCACTTGTTTTCCATATCAGTATGGCTTAGGCTAGTACCGTACTGATTGAACACAATCAGTACGGGTACTAGATTTTTTCAAATGTTTTAAGTTTTGGAATTTTGGATGGTACCGTTACCTATGATTTCAATTGGTTCCAAACTGGTTTCAAACTGATTTGATTTCGTTTCAATTTTTGGGTCAGTTTGGTTAAAAGATTCTTTTGCCCACCTCTAGTGTGCATGGTTTGGTTTAGGCCGGTTTTGGGTTAAAATTGAACGTAAGACCAAAACAATGAATTTCTAATTTTTTTGGGGGCTTATCGATTTGGGGTCGGTTTGGTTTCAGTTATTTTGGTTCTCATTTGAGGTTAAAGTTTATAGAAAAATAGAAATAATTGTTTTTATAGTATTTAAGTTACATATTTATTAAATTCTTATAACTTATTTATATAAAAAAATGATAATCTGTAAATTCGGCCGTCGGTTTTTGTTTCAGGTATTATGATTGATTTTGATGTTCTATTTTTGTGATTTGTAGGAGCAGCTATTGATCAAGGGGTAGCCTATGTGTTGATGCTAGTTGCTTTGGCTCTGACTTACATCATTCACTAGATTTTTATTTTAAGGGTTATTTGCTTATGAGGATTGATGATTTATTCGTATTTTTTGTTTCTGGTTATTTATCATCTGGTTGCCAATTTTCTGGGTTTGTTTTGACATTTTAATTCAAACCCAATTCTTTGGTAATGTAAAGATATTACTTTTTGCTATTGTTATGTTCAATTATTTGGCTGGAGATTGTTTTTATTTTTCTAGATTTGTTTACATTTCAAAATATATGATTGTACTCGTCTGTTAAGGTCTCCTTTAACTAACGAAGCTAATCAGACAAATCGTTTCTTACATCAAGATCGGTCATGCATCACCATTCGTCATGTGAAACCATAAAAAAAGTCATTTATTCGGTCAATTATTACTTTAGATGTCATTAAAGTAAAAACAACGTTCAAAACAGTAGCGTTGGCTGACTCTAAACACCAACGTAACCATGAACTCGTAAAACCACAATTTCTCAACTATTCAAGTTTCTCACGATCTCCAAATCTCGGGTTCTATCTATTCTAAATATTGAATTTTCCCAACCGTTCACTAACATTGTTGAAGCTCGTTTTACAGTCACCACAACCGACCATCTCAACCACTCAAAACGCCCACAATGACATCGCACCACACAATGGCAGTGTGGATGAATCTCTACCCCCATCACCCAGGGGCGGATTTATGCCCAGGCCAAGGTGTGCCCGGGCTACCACTCAAGTTCGTCTACAAAGTGTATAATTAGCGTAAATTCATTTTTTTTTCTTGTTCATTCCACCTCATCAGTATTGCCACTAGGAAAAGCAGTTTCTTCATTTGGAATAGTCATAAGAAAATTGTCAACTTTAGCGGACGTCGAATTGCTAGCAATGGCATAGTTTAGTGGTTGGTCTGATGACTTCTTTGGAAGCGGGTCTATGCGTATTTCATGTGGGGACAAAGACGAAGTGGTTGGTTTGATGACCAATAGACGACCCGTTAGATGTACCATAAAGATCAACTTATTTTTTGTTTGTATACAAACATGACTGGAACATTGTGAATGAGTTGCATACGACTTGAGGATCACCGACTACCTCTTACAACAGATACAAAGACAGCAATGGCTAAGGACGGCTCATCAAAACGCAAAGTCAAAAACAAGGCCATTGCTGACTTTGCTTATCAAGCTATACGAGCTAGTTTACGGCCTTAACTGATGTAAACTTGTCTTCTTCCAAGTGCATTATTTTAAGTGTGTGTTTAGATTCAAGTGTATATCTTTTAACATAAACAAATGCATGATCGTGCATAACATCATCAATCTCGAACTCACGAACCAACACCAAAAGCAGTAAATATTATATTAAACTCGAAAATATTCGGATGAAAGTGATAAAAGTATTTGAATAAAATGAAAGACATGCAAAAACAGTTTCATCAAACTAAGCTTACAAAACCAGACATCCCTTTAACAGCTTACTTCTCTGATGAGTTTGGTCCTCTCTTCTTTCCAAATCCAACAACTGCAAAAACACAAATAATTATCAAGCGCATATTCCACATAATGTGCTCTGAGTTGAAACCGAAAAAGACCAAACATGAACCCAAATATTTGCAAAATCAAAACCAAAAAACAGACCAGTATAGAGCGGGCCAGAACCAAACATGACACTTTTGGGGTAGAACGGATCACATTTTGGTTTTTACCCATACCGGAACGAACCGAATCCCAACACTCCCCAAAGAACCAAGATCCTAACCGACACAAATATGCTTAATCGGTCCAGTCCATCATCCACTACTGAGGTTACTCGGTCCAACACGAGTCTTGGTCGTCATTAAGGATGGAAAAGAGACGAGTTTAGATCAGTTATTGGTAATACCAGGCCAACTATTCATCAGGTATTTGTGGTGTAATTATTAATGGTGCAAAGGAGCCGAGCCGAGCAGCTCTACTAAGCTCGAGCTTGTTTTGACTTAGCAGAGCTCGAGCACCAGCTCGGCTCATTTGCGAGCACGTTTTCTATCGCTCAGAGCTCGACTTGTGAGTTGTTTTTTTTCAAGCTCAAGCTCAGCTGAATTATTATATAATAAGTAATTTATACGCCTTTTGTTAATCAATTTAGATATTTAAAAAAAAAACCTTAAACGAGCCTAATTCCGATCGAGATCATGCAGCGCCTTAAAAAAGGTCAAACTTAAAAATATTAAAGGCTCGACGAACCTAAACAAGCTTCCCATAAAAGCCTTGCTCGAACCCGTAAAAGCTCAGCTTGTTTCAAGCTTTTTACCGATCCGAGCTCGAGTAGCTAACGAGCAGCTCAGCTCATTTGCACCCATAGTAATTAATTACCCGTGGAGCATAGAGTTTACATGTTAGATTATTAAAACTTAAAACAAACTAACTATAAAAATTATCAAATTAATTAACTTTAATATAAACTTAAATCCAAACAAATAATAATAATAATAATAATAATAATAATAATAATAAAAAGTTACCGGCGGTAACAAAACGACGGTTATACTGAATGCGCTTGTGAGCACGTCCACGTGGCTGCTTCTTCTTATCCTGTTTAGCGACCTTAGGTGTTTGACCTCTGACCTTACCGGCACGTGCCAATGATCCGTGAACCTTACCTGTAATCAATTCAATTCAATTCATCGGTTAATTGAACATATCTTAGCTCAATTGAATATGAATATATGATCTAAAGCTATTAAACTCACCCATGTTTGATTCTTTGACTTCTGGTGGTTACTCTGTGTTTTAGTTGCAGGTACGGAAGAAGAGATGGTTGAAGTTTACGGCTAGGGTTTTATGGGACGTTGATATAATGGCCCGCTTGCAAATTAAGTTATATTTATTTGTCCCAAGCTTAAACGAGCCCAAGTCCGCGCTTAAAAATAAGTTTGTTTATTAAACTAGCCCAAGTCCGGACCCACTTGTCGAGATCGAGCCAGATCACGAGCCTAAACAAGCATATAATTCGTATAATTTTAATTATATACATACATACATACATATATATACGTACGTGTGTATACAATAACTAATAATTAGTATATATAATTTTATAAATAATTATTTTATAATGTATATTAGTATTTTAGGTTATGTATTAGATTAGAAATGAAAAATATATATATAATATATAAAAACTAGTAAATGAGCCAAGCTCGGATTTGAAAACCCATTAATGAGTAGAGTTTGAGCTTTAAAAATAAAGATCGAAACAAGCCAAGCTCGTGTTTGAAAAACTATTAACGAGTCAAGTTCAAACTTTAAAAATAGAGATCGAAACGAGCCAAGCTCGAGCTCTATATATATTATCATTTGCACCACTAATTATTTAGCTTATTTTGTTATAAATCCAACCCTACTTGTAGAGTATGCATTGGGTATGAAATTTTGGTACATTACCTTACGCGAAAACCGGTTTCTTTACTATGTGATACTCTATTTGGTTTTTAACAATGCTTGGTTTTTATACCAGATTGTACATGGTTCATACAATTTAGGTTCATTCGGTTTTTAACAATGCTCGAATCCTTCATTGTCATAATCCACCAAAACTACAAAAGTAAGAATCGATTTTGGATCACTATAGGAGAACCCATGCCTCCTACTAGAGGTGTATAAACCGGGTATTTTCAGATGCCAAAACCGATGGTCAACAAAAGTCAACCCGATCGGGTAGGAATTAGTTCCGGTATAGTCGGGTATTTGACCGGGTGGTTTCGGGTTTCAAGTGGGTCCGGTCGAGTTTTAATTGGCTACGGGGAAAAATCCTATACCATGTCATACCCGCAAATCAGGCACGTGTAAAAACCAGTTCCAAGTCAGATCCGAAATAGTTTATTTTGTGCACTAGTCTCTTACCACTGGACCCAAGTGGGCTTCCAATCCTACTTCCCATAAATCTTTTGAATTATTACATTTTACCATTACAATATTATCTTCAAACTTGTTTCATAAACCCTAAACCCCCAAATTTCATCTTTATCACCATGAACAACATACTCCAATTAACCCCAGTTCAATTCCCACTAATCTCAACATGTACTCAATCAAACACCCAAAACCCATTTCCAAAAACTTCTACTTTCATCAAATTACACTCCAAACGAAACCCTGGAAAAATCTTGATTAAAGCTGGTGAAAACAGAGTACCAAAATCAACAGACTTGATGACCCAAATTAAGCAATTGGAAGCTGAAGAAGATGAAGAAGAAGAAGTGCATGATGATAATGATATGGTTGACATTGATTGGGATAAAGTGGAAGATGAGTTTAACCCGAAAGCAAGAGATGAAGAAATGAATTATGATAAAGATCCTGAATTTGCTGAGATTTTGGGGACTTCGCTTGATGATCCGGCTAAAGCGCGGTCGAAAGTAAGCTAATTGGTTCAAATTATGTGTGTGTTTTGGGTTAAGAGTGTTGTAGTGTTGTTGAATGAGGATGCATGCTAAGTGTTTGATGAAATGTCAGATTGAGGAGAGGATGAAGAACAAGAGGGATAAGATTATTCAGCGGAAAACGGGTTCTGCGACGCCCATGAAAGTGATTTTTAACAAGTAAGGATTACAGGATTTCTGGAGTTTGTTTGTGTTTAGGCATGTAAACGAACCGACGAACACGAACAACTAAACAAACATGTTTTTTTTTATGTTTGTTTGTTAAGAAAATGAACATGTTCGTGTCTGCTTATGTCAGTTCAACGTTCTAAACGAACGTAAATGAACAAATGCAAACGAACATAAATGAACATAAACTAAAACACACAAACAATCTTAAATGAACACCAGTTGAAGTCTAATACATGTTAATTTTTTAAAAAATTATAAAACTAAGAAGTTAAACGAATGTAAATAAACGATCATAAACGAATGTTCACGAACGGAACACATGTTCATGTTCGTTCGTTTTATTAAATGATCAAAAAATTTGCTGATGTCCGTTCCTTTATTAAATGAACGAACTTCCCTCCAAACAGTTCACCGAACGTTCATTTCGTTTACAGGGCTATTTGTGTACATGAACGGAAATAATGAATGAGTTTTTTCGGACCCTGTTTATATGGTGTAAGATGATATGAAATTAGATAAACTCCTTTATGAAAAAAATGCTTTACATTTTTATGTGATATTTAATATTATTGATTTGTTTTAGATTTGAGTTCAACAACTCGTATATTTGGATTGAGTTCTACCATGCTCCGTTGGATAAAGACGTCAAGATGGTTTGTGATGTAAGTTGGTTCACTCCACTAAATATATTTTGGATGACTTGAATGCTTTATTACATACAAGGAAAATGGTAATTAATGTATTTTCTTTGCAGACGATTCGTTCATGGCATATTATTGGACGTCTTGGCGGGTGCAATTCTATGAATATGCAAGTAATTGCTAAAACCTTTACCTTCCGATTTGACTGTTTTACGTTTGTTAAAGGATGTGATATTTGCAGTTATCACAATCTACTACGGATAAGAGACCAAGTTATGATGATATTCTAGGAGCAAATATTGAACCAGCTACATTTTATAACATTAGTGATCTTGAGATTCAAGACAATGTAGCACGCATATGGTAATCCATACAAAAAATCTAAACATGAACCGTTTATTTGTTTTTTTTTTTGTACTTGTTCATTAGCTAAAAAAAAAAGAACCAGTCAAACGGGTCAAAAGTCAACCGTTCGTTGACTCGGCTGACTCTTGATGAGCGGTTATTTTTAAATATTTTGTATATTAATGATGAGAGAATTCGGTTCATCTTTTTTTTTTCAGGGTAGACATTGGTACTAGTGAGCCTTTGCTGCTGGACATATTAATAAATGCAATGACACAAATAAGTTCCGAGTAAGTTCCATAATTCTGCCTTGTTTGTGTCCTTGGGTTCGGTATTTAAGCGAACGAGTATTAATGACTTTGTTTATTGTTTACAGTCATGTTGGAATCAAACAGATGGTTTTTGGTGGATCCGAATATGAAAACTGGAGTCCAAACTTGACATCAGAGGATGAAGGTTATAGTGTTCATAGAATCTAGGCATCTATAGCATCTCGTATGTAATGTAGTATTCACCATTGTGTTGTCATAGTGTATAAGTTCACTTAATGAAATATGAACTTTTTTATATGAACTTCATTGATGAATCAACCAAGTTTGAGTAGGCATGTAAACAAACCAAACGAAAATGAACGGAGCATGTTCTTGTTCATTCGTTTTACTTTTAACCGAGTGATTGGGCAAACACAATTCAACGAACGGGGTATTCTTGTTTGTGTTCCTTCGTTAACAATATAAATAGACGGTTCATGAACGTAAACAAACACAATGTATCAGACCTAAAAAGTTACTTAACCAAAGACTAAAGCCGATTTTTTTTTCACGTGAAAATATTAATAAACGTAACTAATCTAAACTGACGAACGTAACATGCTTGAGAATAAGTGAACAAACGAACACCTGTTTATGTAAACCGAACGCTCAATTCATTTACATGTTTAAGCTTGAAGAACAAACTAGACATCAACTTTTATAATTTAAAAGTACCTGTTTTATATACATTTATACTCATTTTGTTGTAAATTTATAATTCAGAGTAAAATGCAAAAAAACAACACAAATTTCAGATTCAGATTCGGGCTCAAATAGCAACCCGCCAACTCACGAAGCAAAAACGCAACCACAAATGAAACGATAATAAACCAAAATGAAACAAAACCATTCTGGAAGCATAATTCTTGCAAGCTCAATAGAGATTACAAACACCTCAAAACATCTAAAAAGGTTCAAAACTATTAAAATTCTTATAACATTCTCATTGAAATACTAACGATAATATTCAAGAACTCGCAACTCTCACTTTCTCTGCAACCAACTTTATAGCTTCAATCCTTTCATCAACCAGTTTCTGCAACTGCTCCTCTTGTTTCACCTTATCACTTTCTTCAATCTCGACTTCGTTAACCTCCTCACCATCGCCACTCGTCTTAAACATCACAAACGACACCTCAGAGTCAAACTCAGTCGGGACCTCGACAACCCGCTCCCCACTCGCACCAGTATCTTTACCGATAACATCAGCCTTAATTCAGTCATAAACAACAGTCCTAAAATTCTCAGCATACTTCTCAATGGGATCGAGAGTTAAGTACATTAAAATCTCCCACAGCTGCAGAAACTGTTTCTTGTTGATTTTAAGGGTTTTTCTGACTTCTTCAATGGTTTCGGGTGGAGGGGTGAAACGGGTGATTTGGGTTCGTTTGGCTAGGTTTTCTTCTTTTAGACGGTCTAAGGTTGAGGTTAATGCAGGTTGGATTGCTGGTGGAGCTAGTAAACGAGGTATGTCGATGCAAGCCCTAACGTGCTGTAATGAGTCTAGTGGCTCCTCGATTGAGAAGTCGTGGACGTTGTCTGCAACTGCCTTGTTGGTGATTGCTTGAAGAAGATAACCTCTATGGGATTGCTACCTGATGCATAAATGTAACGAATTTAAATTAAATAAATAAGAATTAAATTGATAAAAAAGAATGCAAAACCTTAAGAAGTAAGAACAGCTGGAAATTACCATCAACAAGTAGAAGAACAAGTGGTACCAATCTGCAGTAAAGAAGACCCATTGATGGGCCCTCAACTTGAACAACCTAATAAATATGTAGAATAATTAGCCCCTGCACTTAAAACATATATATAATACAACCTCCAAAATGTTTCATAATTTATATTATTATTGTATTAGAAATAACAAATTACACATAAAATAAATACAGTTAACCCATCTTGCCCCATTGCATAAACATACTTCAAATAGAGTCAATTTAGTAGTCAAAAGCTATGGTAAATATGACAGTTTGAAAACACTAAAACACACCTCCAGCTCAGAAGAATCAGCACTCAACTCATTGCTAATTACTTTTCCATCTGAGATCATAGACCTATAAAATGGCAAACATCAGGATACAACCGACTGACAAAGAAATACAGATGACAATAATCTAAAACTAAATTTCAATTGAGGCTTCATGAATGTGTACATACTTAACAAAATTAGTCTCTGTAGAGAATGTTTTGAGGAAGTCATCTTTTGTCTCAACAAGATTATCTGCAAATATATTCTGCAATGAAAAAAAAACCAGCAGTCAATATATAAACGTTGCGGAAAAATGAACTACATAGAATAAGTACAGTATTTGATGATAACCTGTAGAGAAGATTTAAGATCTGTTATTCCTTTCCCAGCCTTCAACAATGACATAAAACATCAATCATTGACAAAAAACAAAGTCAGATTTATATGTAAAAAATTGTAGAAAATACTAAACATGCTTACTTATGATTCTGGAAAGCATATCATAAACACATGTACTTACATCAGATGTGCTCACGAAAGAAATATCAGCATATGCTTGAAATGAAATACTGCTGATCCAAACAGTGATCTGCATTATTTTATTTCAAATATTAATTACTGATCCAGACAGTGATCTACAGGATATACAAAGGGTTCAAAAGAGAGTAAACCTTTAACCCTTGGTAGCCATATATTTTTCCATCCTCTTCAAAAAAGCTACCCAGGTCAACAGGTTCAATTGCAAAGCATTCTTCAGAGCCCATTTCATCTTCTTTAGAAACTGCAAATTAAATATTTAATCAACATAACAACATTTCATCAGGGGTAAAGAAGATCGTACAAAGTTGAAGAAAACCTAAGAATAAGGAAGATAATAAATAAGTATGATAATCACTAAACCAACAAATTTAGAAAGTTTAAGTTTAAGAAGGTGTTTGGATGTGAAATAGTTAAATTAGAACAGATAAGTGAGAAATTTTACATTTACCAGAAACTATCAATTTTCTTGCCACTAACTTGTTTTCCTCAATCTAATTTAGCCTTTAAACATCACAAACTCAGATCAGTAAACTTTTGCCAGAAACTACAAACTATGATTACTACAACTTCAAGAATAACCACTTTTACAGTCCACATCCAAACACCCCCAAATCAATATTACTAATAACTTTCACCAAGCAGTAAATTACTTAACCAAAACTAAGACACAAACAAGCCTATCTGATCGGCTAGTGAAAAAGCTCAATCAAGCAGAGCATAAACTCGATTCCAACTCAAGCATAAATATAAGCTTGTTTAAATAACGAGCCCGGCCCCTAGCTTCAATTTTCCTAAGGCCATCACTTTTTTTGCACCTAAGACCCAGGCGAAGGCTATGCGCCTTGAGTATGCCTAACGCATTTGATAACTATGTTATTTATATACTTTTTATTAACATATATTTGTTTAATAAATATTATTATTATAAAGTTATCAGAAAAATAACTAAACAATACATACTATGTTGTTCTATATAAAACTATCATTCAAAAACATATATACACATAACAAAAATTATAAATATATTAATATTAATTAATATGCAAAAATAAAACACACTGAGCACGAGCTCGAGCTGAGCTTTAGAAAAAGAGCTTGAAACGAGCCGAGCTCGGATGTTTTACATCGAGAACATGAATTCCAAACAATAAACACAATTAAGCCGTGGTAGATACTTTTGAGCACATATTAAGAAACAAAACCCTAAAAACACAAAAACGCCTAAATAAATGCTCAACGGAATTAAGTGATTAAAACATTAGCAATAATTTATAGAGAATGATACATACCGAAGTAGATTTTGATGCAGTCGTTAGGTTGAACGCTTTCATCTACGTAAATAATAATAATAAGTGAGATTATAATAATAATTGAAGCAATTAAGTGTTGATTAAACTTACCGGATTTGGCGAATCCGACTTTCCGGCGTTTTTTGGCGTCGGTGACGGTGTCGGAAGATGCCTGGTGCTTCGTTCCCATTAGGGTTTTGACGACCAGACGCGGGAAATGGAAAGTGAGAGTGAGTGGTGAGTGATAGCGTGTGAGGCAGCGAGGGTTTATATATACAGGTGTGGAAACTAACCGGGCGTTAATGAACTGGTCGGTGGAAGGTTCGTTTATTTAGTAAAGGGATAAACATAATTGTTATATTATGTTTGTTTGATTAAACGAATGAATATGAACACAGGTTTTGTTCGTTCATTTATGTTCATGAATATTCGTTGATTTATTTTTATTTATGTTTGTTTATTTACGTTTTGTTTGTGTTAGTGAAGGCTAACTTGTATTAGTTTATGTTTAATCAGTTATGTTAATTTGTGTTTGTTCAACTATGTTCGTTTAAGTTTGTTCGCTTTTGTGCGTTTAGGTTTTAAACGAACGAATATGGATATGTGCATTTTCTTAATGAACAAATATGAAGAAAAGAATGTGTTTGATTATATGTTTGTGTTTAGTTAAAGTTAAAAGAATGAGCACGAACATCCCACCGTGCGTGTTTGTTTTGTTCATTTATAGAATGAAGCTGCTATAGATGTATGATGGTATAGAATTATTACATAATTGGGCGTTTGGTCTAGTGGTATGATTCTCGCTTTGGGTGCGAGAGGTCCTGAGTTCGATTCTCGGAACGCCCCCTTTTTGAAAGAATAAAGTTTTGAATTAACGATCGTCATGCAGACATACTTTATTTACCACATTGACTACATTTTTATATAAGTTTATCAGAACTCCAACATTGTATCGAGTTAGGTAAGTAGATCAAAACACGACTTGTTCATTAAACATGTTGAACAAATAGATTAAAACATGTTTATCAGTTCAGCACCAGGTTTTTATAGAGGGTCTCAGGGTCACATGAACCGTGCATAGAATGAACTTATTGTGAGGACGTTTTGAGCTCGACACTTAAAATTTGCTACTTAGAAAGAGTGACTATTAACCGGAGTCTGATTAATAAACACCATCAAGTTAACCGTGCATTACAGAAGAAAACATTAAAGAAGTTTTGTGCCATATTTCATAGCCTTGACACGGACTAGTTAAAAGTTTTGAGCTCATTTTTATGTACTCGCGTGTGAGTTTAAGCATAAGAAAAGACCCTAAATTTGTAAATATAACCCGGATCAACTGATAGAATGCCAGCACTTTTGATCAAACTACCAAAGTCAATACCCTAAACTTGCAGAGATTATTAATGCAACCAGATTACAACTGATTTTCTCAGCATCAAAATTTCCAAGAAAGAATGAAGAAGTAAAACATTACACGAGTTCCATGATGAGATCATGTTCGGTCATGACGTAAAAACATGTTTTCTTTTATGTGAGTTTCTTTTCCTTGTTGAAAATTCAAACATGGTAACCAGTGATTGTGAAACCCCTTCCAACAATCTCGCCTGCACAAAACCATGCAAAGCATTCCAGCCCAAACAAAGCCGCAATCCCAGCCTGTTCAACATGCAAATCTTTTCTGTTTTTCCACAAATTCTTCACGTAATCGAGTTCTTTCCAGAATGATTCATTACGGCCAGGCAGGCTGCAGAATATGCATAGAAGAAATTAGAAAACTTATGGTTTCATAACAAAATTAAATCACATTATTTATTATAATATCATTTTGGAAACCAAATTTAATAAACTATATCTTTTTAGAAATTCAAAACGAATAAAATGATACAGGTTCTAGTCATTTACTAGGCCCAGTTTACCCTTGCGGGGTCCATTACTGATATCACATATAAAGCTTAACTTCAAAATGTTGGCATTTAAGCATTGAACTCAAGTTTAGTTCTTGCTAATAACAAATGAAATATAAACTTAAACATGCTTAGTGAAATCATATATATGATAAACATATGAGAGAAGCATAAACACAACTGGTTTAAGTGTTTAACCATCTGCAGCACCGTCTGTTATTAGCGATGACACATTTTTGAAGCCGAGTGTAAAATCATGTATATTAAGTTGTAATGTATGATTCACACTAAGCATGCTTAAATGCATATTAAGTTGGCATGTATGACTTTATACTAAGCATGCTTAAACCAATATGTACATGTATTAAGTTCAAACATAAGCATTATCTACCACGTCCAAATTCTTGAAATATTCTCTTGCAAATTTTAAATAAAAGTGAAACAAACCATTTATAAAAGTGAACTGAAAACTTGCAGCCTAAAAGTTTTCAATGGGCTTAGCCTGTTTTATCCTCGCTCAAAAATGCAACTTCATTTACATTATTATCTTATACGAACGTAAAAAATTGTTTTCCTGAAAGTAAATAAAATAGCAACTTTAATAAAATATATTAACCTGGCGAGACGAGTGTAGAACAACTGTTTGGACAGCTCATTGCATTTCTCAACAGTTGCCGGCTCTTGAACATACTGCTTGTTCTGCTCCAATAGCTGCTTGTAGTAAGCACTTCCATGTTTTGACAAGAATTGGGATGCCTGAGATGCCTTTGACTGCAATTGCGTCAACTTTGATGCCATCCTATCTGCAACGAACACTACTTGTAATGATTCCAGATAAAGTATTGAAATGAGCTCGGCTCGTTTTGACTTACGAGAGCTCAAACTCCAGCTCGGCTCGTTTTGAGCTCTTATTCTAAACTCGAGCTCGGCTCGTAAGTCGTTTATTTAAGCTCGGACTCAACTCATATATTATATTATCATTACTTAATTAATTAATTAATTAATTTATATTCGTTGTTAATTGTTTTGAAAAACCTTAAACGAGCCTAAGCTTGATTTGAGCTCGTGTACTACCTCAAACGAGCCAAAGCTCGGCTGTGCAGTGTGAAATTAATACATAGAAGTCGAAAAGAGGTAAAACTTAAGAATACACAAACAGGGCTCAATAAGCTTCCCATACAATGGTCGAGCTCGATAACTAAACGAGCTTTATTCGAGGCTCGGGATTGGGCTCAAAAAAGCTCGGCTCGTTTTGAGCTTTTTATCTATCCGATCACAAGTAGCTCGCGAGCTTCTCAGCTCGTTTCCACCCCTATGTGTGTAATCTATCAATTGAACTAGGGCTATTCAAAAAGCTCACGGCTCGTAGTTCACTCGAATATAACTTGATTTAAAACGACCTGATCCGAGCTGGCTCATTGGCTCGCTCGTAGGCTCATTTAACTTTGAGCTCATGCTGAGCCGAGCTGCCGAGCTTAATTTCAAGCACGAGCTCGAACCGACACCGGCTCGATTCGTTTACAACCCTAAATCAAACCTCAAACACGAATCTAGTTCAAATCTCGCAGTTCAATTCGGCTATTATAACTAAAGTCCTAACAAATCACAGATTCACAGACGGACAAAGTTCATACAATTAACAGAAGCAAATAATAATAATAATAACAATAATGAACATACGAAGTATTGACCTAACAGAACTAATCAAATCGTATAGAGATATACTGAACAAAAGCATAAAACGCGAAATCTGAAGTGAATAATAATAATAATAACAATAATAATAATAATAATAATAATAAGTGAAGATTGAATGAAAGAGTGTATACCGGTGAGAGAGAGCAAAGGCGATTTGGTTCTGTGGCCGATTAACCTGTAAACGGCTCCGATAGAGAAGGTGTGGACTTGTGCGAGAAGATAGCTAGCGAATTGTTTATTGTGACACCTAGCCCTGATGTTCGGGATTGGTGTTTCCCAATGGGCTAAAACCGAGAAAACTGAACCGAAATTAAAAACACCAAAGTTTTGGTTTTATATTTTTAAAACTGATGTTATGATTCGGTTTCGGTTTTGATTTTGGTTTTCGTATTTTTTATTTTAACTAATTTATAAGGAATTTAATGGATATGTTTTTTTAGAGCTGCGTCCTTCGTTTTGTTTTTAGGCCATTGTACTTCTCAATTTGGAGAGCATCATTGTATTACTCTCACCAAACTATGTTGTTTTAACAGGTGTCACGTTACTTTGGGCTAGAGGCGGGCAAATAATCTGGTTAACCGAACCAATCCGAAAAGCGAACCGGGTTGAAACCGGTTATGTAGAAACCGGTTTGGAACCGATTGAAACCGTCGGTTTGGAACCAGTTTGTAATTTTCTTCATCAAAACCGGTTAACCGAACCGAAACAGGCCAAAACCGGTTAAAACCATAACCGAAACCGATCAAAACCCGAACCGAAACCGATCGTAACATGGTAAGAAACCGGTTTCAACCCGAACAAAAACCGATCATAAACCAGTTTTGACCGGTTTAGCGTAATGCATGACAAGAAACCATGCTGTCGGCTGCCAATTGACAGTCGTTGTGCGCCACAGGAGCATAGTTGTTTATCGTAATACATGATGGGACGAAAACCTGGGTGTGATCAAGATTCGAATTGACAACCTCACAAAGTCTAGCTCAAATCTTTCATTGTCATAATCCATCAAAAGTGATACAAACGGGGATCGAACTTGCGTTTCCACTGAAACCCAAGTCTTCCTACCACTGAGCCACAAGTAGATATTACAATTGAATAGATATGTAACTCAAGACATGTAACTTAATTATTTTAGCTCATTGTATAATAATAAATTTAGTTATTAATTATCAAAATGATTTAGGGCTCAAATTCATTTCTTTTAGCAAATTCATTTTTCGCCTCGAAATATTTTTGGTTATATTTGTGTCACCCAAAGATATCATACGGGCCTTTTGGCTTCGCCCTTACAGAACTCATAAGACAATTTTTCGTGGGTCATACGAATCATATGTATCTCATATAATCCATGTGATCATGCGAAGTCTACTTGACACGTCAATAGTACTCGTTTAAAATGACATTCTTTTACCCATAAATAGTATCTTCAAAATACATATAATAAAGAAATAAAACCACTAGAATAAAACATTATTAGACAATGATTAAAGAAAATGCCATTTTCTTTTTATTTCAAACAAGCAATCATTCAAACAAACAAACAAACCAGAACGATTAATGATTAATATTTTGCAACCTACGACAACGGTACCACATAATCAACGAAAACCTCGCTCTCTACAAAATCATTTCCTATCGATTCATACAAGTTTGCCAGCTCCGCATCTGAATCAACCGCCCCCACATCATCAAAAACCGCGATCATAGCTATTGAATACCCCTTGGTCATTTCATGAGAGAAAGCCTCACCAACAGCTATATATGTTCAGTCGTCTTAAATTTACATCCACTAACTTGTTTTTCTCATTTTCAACCAAACCCTCCTTTAACTTCAATAACGCAACTCTCATCACTGATCCTCGCATGATCGAGCCACTACCACCATCAGATATCCAATCAACAACATCAATTACCGGTTTTGTACTCTCAAGGCTGGTTATACGCCTGCAAAGATTCTGTTGAACTGAAACGACAGTGGATGATGTGACTGAAGTTGAGTGAAGCAGATGAACACCTAAGGAGCACTAAGATGGAGTGTGAGGCCAAACCGTTGATTTCGTTTATCATGTTTGCGACTTTGGTAGAGTCAACATCGGGTTTGATGTTGAAGAGGACGACGGTTTGGTGGTGTGTAGACATTCTGGTAGGTGGCTCCAGTGGCAGAGAAATATAGAGAGTAATAATATGAATGGTACCCTGAAATCTGAATATTGATTATGAGATGAAATGTTCACTATTTATTTAATCAACAATCACAAAGTCATCAAATAGCGGTATTACACTCCCAGCGAGACGCAAGTGCTCTGGATGTTGGTCGTACTCCTGCAGAGATTCGGTTGAACTAAAACGACAATGGACAATGTGACTGAAGCTAAATGAACTAGAAGAATATCGAAGGATTTTTCCAACACTAAGATAAAGTGTGATGTCGAGTGAAGCCAAACCTTTCATTTCGTCTATCATGGTTGCGACTCTGGTAGAGTCAACGTCGGGTTTGAAGTTGAACAGAACGATGTGTTCGACGGTTTGGTGGTGTTCAGACATTTTGGTAGGTGGCTACAATGGCAGAGGAATATAGAGAGTAATAATCTAGATGGTGGTCTGAATATTGATCATGAGATGCTCACTATCTTTATATATCCATGTAAAATGGTCGTGTTAAATTGGTTAACAATAAGCATATGACTTCTGTAGCGTTATGTCTTGTTTTTTTCTGTTAGCGTGATCATTTATAACTCGTTAAGAGTAAATATGCTTCCAAAAACATCACACTTATTTTAGTGGTTGTAAAATCTTTGTCATTATCGTAACAAATGGATTAGACTAAAATAAGTGTACAAATAGTCAAATACATGTCATGATTTGTAACTACTAAGAATTATGAGAGAGATTGCTATTATGGTTAGAAGATGCAATAAAACTACTATGATAATCATTCAATAAAACAATTAAACTGAGTGTTGTTTTATTTATATAAATGTAAAAAAATATTATTTAATTAACCTTTTGTGATAATTTTATAATTCTCTTATATGCAAATGAAGGGTATAGACGCTATGATGTCACGGTAACCTCTTCTGAATCGGTAAGAGTAGAGTGTGTTTGGTTTATTGACACCTAGTAATGTTTCATGAAGCCTCTTAATGAGGTAAGTTTTAGAAACAAGCTGACCGATTCAGAGGCTACCTCTTAATCGGTCAGTCCTCTTAATGGCTCAATACAAAGTTGCTAAGCAATCCCCCCCCCCCTCTCTCTCCAAACTCAGAACACATGGGACGAGTATTGCAAATCCAATCTCATACCCGAGCCAGTGGGTATTTGTTGAATAATTACCCATCGGTATCATGCATGCCACATTTTTCAGGTACACTCACTAGATCGTGTAGAATGTAGCATTACTACACAGAGTTGAAGGAAAAGGTCCTTTTTCTTTTATTGCAAACAAGTGAACAAGCAAATTATTCAAACAAACGAGAACAATTATCAATCAATATTTTGCAACCTACAACAACGGAACCACATAATCAACGACAACCTCACTCTCTACAAAATCCTTTCCTATCGATTCATGCAAGTTTGCCAGCTCTGCATCTGAATCAATCGCCTCCACATCATCAAAAACCGCAATCATAGCGATCGAGTACCCCTTGGCCATTTCATGAGACAAAGCCTCACCAACACTTATATGTTCACTCGTCTTAAATTTACTTTTAAGTCCTTCCACTAACTTATTTTTCTCATTTTCAACCAAACCCTCCTTTGACTTCAATAACGTAACTCTCATCACCGATGACGGCCTGATCGAGCCACTACCACCGTCAGATATCCAATCAACAACCATGAACTCACCAATTACCGGTTGTGTACTCTCAAGGACCCGCAGGTGCTCCGGATGCTGGTTATACGCCTGCAGAGATTATGTTGAACTGAAACGACAGTGGACGATGTGACTGAAGTTGAGTGAAGTAGATGAGCATCTAAGGAGTTTTCCAACACTAAGATGAAGTGTGAGGCCAAGTGAAGCCAATCTGTTTATGTCATCTATCAGGGTAACGACTTTGGTAGAGTCAACGTCTGAGGAGGACAATGTGTTCGACGGTTTGGTGGTGTGCAGACATTCTGGTACCGGTCTCCTGTGGAAATAATGATGGTACTCTGAATGTTGATCATGAGATATTCACTACATATATATATATATATATTGCCATGTAAACTTGGACAACTCACCTTGTGCTTAATTACTTAAACAAATACACATACTTGAGTTTGGCCGGTGGTACGTACAACTAATTGGAATCTTTAAAAACATATATGATTATTGTAGTACTCTGTCTTGTTTTTTTCTGTTAGTTATTTGTTCAACATTAGAGGCTAAATAATCACACTTATTTTATTGAAGGATATAAGGTTAGGAATGATTTTTTAGTGGTTAAAAACTTATAATATAATAATTTAAGTAAAGGTAGTTAATGTGTCTTGGGGTGGTTGAAAAATGAAGGTCTTAATATAAAATCTTTTGTCATTACCTATGGATTAGACCAAACAAATTGTACAAATGCATATCATGGTTTTGTAAGACTCGGTGTTGTGGAGGCGGCATGGGGGCGACGTCCTCCACATCGCCCGTTAAACCATAGGCATACCACAACACTTCCAGCGCCATGGCCCCTTCCAAATGGCGCCCAAAGGGCTCAAAAGATGGAAGTCCAACCCCACTAGCAAACAATCACTTTTTTATATTTTGTTTTTTGTAAAATAAATCTAGACAAAAGCTAGTTAGCCCACAACACGTTTGTTAAGGGTTGGGCTAGTTAAAACCCACTGTCTATGTGACAATGACAATAACGTTGATGTGGCGCTTTAGTCTTTGCTAGTTAAACCACAACACACTGGGGTAGATGAACATCTAAGAAGTTTTTTCCAACACTGAGATGGAGTGTGAGGTCGACTGAAGCCAATCCGTTTATTTCGTTTATCATGGTCCTGACCTTGGTAGAGTCAACATCGGGTTTGACGTTGAGGAGGACGATGTGTTTAACAGTTTGGTGGTATGCAGACATTCCGGTACCTAGCTCTGGTGCAGGAATATAGAATAATAATCTGGATGGTGCTTTGAATATTCATCATGAGGTGTTCACTATTTATTTACTTCCATGTAAACTCGGGCCGGTTCCTGGATTCTTTTATTGGGACAACTTCACCTCGTGTTTAATTACTTAACAAACACACACACACACACACACACACAGAGGAAACAAGGTGTTGTGAACTTGAAAGCTGTACTGACTATATGTGGAAACAAAATAAATAGGATGGCCAATTTAGAACTTATATTATGCAAATACATGTAATTAGCCCTTTAGAAAAAAAGATGGTGTGAATTGCTTATGATAAGTTAATTATCCTATCTTTTCTCATAGATAAACAAAGATTATACAATAAATTCTAAAAAGAAAATAAGATTACAAAATTATATTTTAAAAAAGAAGCAAACCTCAAAGTTCAACTTTAGCAGATTTTGACTTGTGCTGTGTAAAGGTAGCCTTCTTTGCATTCCACCATTTCTGCAACTTAAACGCCGTTTTAGTGGCATGTTTCTTTGTTGCTTCACCAGCACTTTTTATTCCTTCTGTAATCTTTTGCTTCCAATCCACTTTCTTGTTATCGCTTTCTTTTTCCCTTAAAATCTTTCCCTTAAAAACCAAAACATTCACTTATCAGCCACTAGTTCTAGAGATCAAGGTTGAGTAATAGGTCAAAGCTGCTAACTTTAAGTTCCTTTTGTCCGTTTTTAATCATTTTATAATTAATGCATGCGTCATAAGCAAATGGGTTGAAATTGCTGTTTCAAGATTCCAAGATTCTTACCAAATTTGAAGGGATTGATTGTTCTTCTTCTTCATCGTCTTCATCGTTGAATCCTTTTCCACTCATTAATTCTTCCCTTGAGTACATTTTCATGCTAGGTGCTCCAGGAATACCCTCCATTGATTTCAACATCTTTTCCATTTCAGCCTCTTTTGCTGACTTTGGGACAAATATTTCCCCAGGCTCTCGATCCTGAAGATTTTACAAGATAAATACTTAAATAAATAAATAAATCCGTTACAACATAGAATATTAAAGTAAGGTTATCTTGGTAATTTACAGAAACTAAAATAACCCAAAGAAACCGAAAACTTTATGTTAATCAGAAGAGTATGGAGCTCACTGAACCAAAGATCAATTTTTTCATCACTAATTTAGGTTTTTTTTGTTTTAATTGTTGGACTAATCATGCTTGTTCACATGTGAAACAGATGGTGCGAAGGAAATTGGCGTGCAAGGGTCTGCAACATCTATTGCTAAGTGTCTCGTGAAAAATTGCAATATTTTTATTTTTTCTCTTTAGAATGTTTTCAGAGCTGCCCAGCTTCCATATTTTATCAGTATTAATAAACATTTAGATTTTAGACATGTGATAAATAGTCAAATCGCTAAATTCTGTTCATACATTGTAATCATCATGGAATGAGGAGCATATTCGCATCATGAAAAGATTTACCTTAGGAACTGGTGGTGGCTTGGTATTGCATGCTTTAGTGAGATCTTTGCATAGGATTTTAACCAAAGAGCTCAAAGTAGGCTTCTTTTGATAAATATACTCTGCAACATCTGTGTCATAGTATCCTATAACCTAAAACAATCACCAAAGTATTATAAATTATACCACTAAAAGGTAACAAAAACATTACAAGGTAAATAACAAATGCTGAAGTAAAAAAATAAACAAATTGTTACCTCTTGGCAAGCTCGTTCGATGGTTTTGCATTCTGAACCACATTGTCCTGCAGAATCTTGTTCAACAAGCTGCAAGTAGACCGAATAAAAAGATAAGATACCAGCCAAAGAATCAAATAATGTTCCATTTGCTTGTACTTTATACCAATTTCCTTTAAACAAATTTCAACGTCTACATTCTCGATTCTACTTTTCTATGCATGTGGAAACAAATGTTTTCAAACATGTAATATTCTCATGTTGCGTTAAGCTACCAATGGGCCAAAAACAAAAGGCATTAAGCTATAAAAATGCTATGCTTTTATACCATTTTATTCCATAGTTTTCGAAACTTTGTAAGCCATATTCATTTCTCCTAGCAATAGGTAAGCAGGATTTGAATCCATATTCGTCTTATCCACATCATATAAGCTGGACCACAGTATCAAATTATGGAATGGCATAAATTACCAAAATCTAGTACTAGACCTACTTGTTTACTTACTGGCTCACTTCTCAGATGCCTATACGCCATCGAATATTATCAAGTAAAACCTAACCATATTCCACTTTTCCACACACTTTGTGACTAACAGAATAGAATAATTGAAATCAAGTGAACAATTACCTCCAATCTATCACTTTGCTCTACAATGCCAATTTTCAGGATCCAGTCAGCTTCTTGCTTCTTCAAATTGCACACGTTCTCTGAAATTTCAATCACATCATACTCTGATATCTGATAGGAAATTGATAAACAACAATTAGGACTGTAAACAAACCAAACAAGACCTTGTTTGTGCTCATCTCATCATCTGATAAGTTTTTATCGGACAAGCAGACGGTTCACGAGCACCTAACCGGAAAAAATTTCTTGCTTGTGTTCATTCATTAAGTAAATGAACTTGTACGTGTAAGGTTCACGAACACAAACAATGTTTTATTTGATTTGTCTAACCAAGAATGGTCAGTGTCAACGATTCGGGCCGGCTACCAAGTTTGTGTTGGTGTTTTTTTTAGCATTCATATTCATATGTTTATTTACATTAATTATATAAAATAATCACATACTACTCATATATATTTTTATAGTTAATATTTTTGCTTAAATATATATAAAAAACCATTAATGAACAAACATAAGCAAACAATAATTAACGAACATTAACGGACGCTAACAAACACATCATCGAACGTTCACGAACACGGCCTCTGTTTGTATTCGTCTATTTAGTTATTCGACCGAAATTCCTTGTTCATGTTCGTTTATCTATTAAACGAACTAATACTAACGAAATCCACTAGATGCTTAATCCCGACTAGGCACCGATTAATCAGTAGTCCCCACTTCACTGATTAATTTTAGGCTAGTCGGCTAATTAATCGGTCAACGGTCACATCCGGCTAATATCAGCGGTTTCCGGCGAGATTCTGACCAAAATCAGCGGTTTTCAGCGAGATTCCGACCAAAATCAACGGTTTCTTGCAAGATTCTAGTGAAAACTAGCGATTTCCAGCGAGATTCCAGCCGATTTCCGGCCAAAATATGTTTGTGTATGTATAAAACTGAACATTATACATATAAAAATGTTTGTGTATACAAAACTGAAAAATATACATTAAAGTCAGATCCAATTAATCCCAGTTAATCTAGACCGACACTGACTACCGACTAACGATTTTTACAACTACATGAATCGTGCAACTACATTCTCAATTGATAACGTAAGTTACGTAACAATTAGGTCACTCATGAATCGTGCAACTACATTCACATTGCACATGAGATCTGATACGAACTCGATAAACAACGATCACACACACAAAACTACAAACACTAACAGAAATAAAATGCTAGATGCTTAATCGGTTAATCCTCTATTACTAGAACAAAATCTGTTCTAATTTAATAACGTAACAATTAGGTCATCATAAATCATCAAACTACAAGCAAGTATACCAAACTATATAACAAAATCATACAGATAAATAGATAATGAGTTAAATGTTTTAATCACCTTCTTCTTCTTCGTCTGTTTGTTTGAACTTGTTTGTGTAACTCCTTCGCGAGGCTCTCGCAGACTTGACATTTAATAAACGGAATATCGTCTTTCCGAGCAACTCCAGCTGGTTTTGCACAATGCGATAATTGAATCAATGATAATAAGCTGACGAGTAATGAATGAAACATCACTGTTTGATTGAGTTTCACCGTTAGACAGTTGCAGTAGCTTCAAGATACTGCCGTTGGGCGTGATGGTGTATTGAGTTTGGTGTTTGTAATTGGACGAAATTGCCCTTGGGTACAAGTACACGTGGTTACTTGGTTTTGATTGGCAGGTTTGGTGCCATGGTGGACAGTCCTGTGTCCCCACATTTGGTTAACTTAAAACGGAATAATCGAATCCAACGTATTAGAACCGACATTCGACAAGTCTATTTGACACTATTCCGTTTTTGAACCAACAACTTCTAGACACGTATACACTTAAACGGTTGGCCATAAATCTATTCCATCGGGCTTCATACCTATTATGTCGGGCCTTCGAATCTATTTTAACGGACCTCCATATGTATTCCATCGGGCCCCGATGGAATAGATATGACGTATGAGAATATATATTAGGCCCGACATAATGAATATGAAGCTCCACGAAATAGATTTATGGCGACTGTTTAAGTGTATACGTGTCTAGATGTGGTTGGTTCAAAAATGAAAGGGTGTCAAATAGATTTGTCGGATGTTAGTTCTAATATGTTGGATCCAACATTTTAAAAAGTGATTATTTTGGGTATTTTTTGTTTGAATGGGTTAGTCAAGAAACCTTGGTGGTAAAAAAAAAAGTCATTTCGGTCATTATCTCTAACTTAAATATGTGTTTGACAAAAAATAATGAATTAATTTAATTGCTTGGTTGTTCCTATAATCATATATAGATATTGTATCGTTGGTCCTCAATATTTATTTTATTTTAACAGTTGAATTTTATTACATTGATGGTCCTTACTAGTTGACTTCGTTAAAATTTTCAGTTAAGTCATGTAAAATGACTATCTGTATGCTCCCTTCACCTCCGCTAAAGACTAAACCTTAGAAAATCATCCACCTCCATTACAGCCATCCTCCAGCACCAACTTGTAACCACCGCATTCAACAAACCACAACTGCCTCTCGCATCAACAAGCACACCACCGGATAACCAGCAAAGCAAACCCCCTTCTTTTTTTTCAACACCACATGCCACCACATCACCATTACGCATCACCACCACCATTACCATCGCCTCTAATGCCACCATCATTACCCTCAATGCTACATAACAACAAAATATAAATCCTCAAATGTTTTTCAATTTAATCTACTACTCTACTGTTTTAGAACCATGTTTTCATATATGTAATGCATGCCGAAAAAAAAGTTCAAATATAAAACACACATTCGACACTGGGGGGGGGGGCATGTTACTATTAACGGGTTTAAAGGGATGTGCCTCATGAACCAAAACAACTAACAAAATCAAATGTTAGGGTTCATTCGTTCAAACTTCTTTTAAGCTGAATGAGTTATATCGTTATATGAGCGTTACCACGTACAATAAAAAAACAATTTACTATAAATAAATGTAACGCTTTATAAACATTTATAACTATATCTGTCATATGAGAGTATATATTTTAATAATAATTAGTTTGAAAAAACAACTTTAAACAATCACCAAGCCAAGTAACCTGTTCTCGGCTAAAAAGGTAATGTGATGAAAAATAATCAATTAATTAATTTGATTAAAATATTGCAATGATAATCACATGGTCATTTTTAATTAAGAATGAATTATAATTCGATTCTCTATTTTCTTTTATCAATAATAGCAACTCAAAAGTTTAACAAAACAACTTCAAGTTATTCTTATGTAACATATTTACTTTACTTATTTTAGAATAAAGCATTATTCTGTTTAGGAAAAAAAGTTGTAGTAGGTTAGGAGTTACATTATATAGTTTGTTTTAAGGTAATAGTTGCCCAAGGACACAACTTTACAACTACAAAATATGTTTATTATTCGAATCTACTCAAAAAGAAATTCAAGTTAAAGACCCCACATCTTGCGGCAGCTCAAACTTGATTCACATATAACCCTAATGTCTATGCCCATTACCTCGCTGGAAAACTCGATAGAATCAAGCCCACTATGTATAGATGTTTTAAACTGGGGCGTCACGGTGGGGACACACCGGTAACTCGGTTGGTATCGGGTCGGTTCTTTACAGTACCGTAAAAAAAAGTTTTGTGAACAAAATTGAAATGCTAAGAGTCTTATATCAAAAGTGTAAATGTGCAAAACTTATGTGGGTAAAGTTTAAAGTATATGTAACTTTGGTGGCCAAAGTAGAATGTTTTAAACTTAGTACTCTGTCTTTTAATATATAATAATTCAAATTTTCGAATTACATTGACATCCTAACAAGACGGTGATAAAAGTAAATAAACATGTATATAATTTTACCTAGTTTTTCATAATGATATAACTTAATAAACAAGAACAATCTAAGCTAATTTATTAACAACCTTACACCAATAACATAAAAGTCAAAACTCTTCTTGTTAACTTAATGACAAAAACCTTGAACCTAGCTGTTTATGAATCCAAAATCAGTGTTCAACTGAGTTGTTTCACGTCCAAACACAATGTTTTTGATATATACAAGAGTGATACTATATCTTCATAAGCATTTTAAAAAAAGTTGACTATATTGTCATTCAAATATTTAAAAAAAAACGTGCAATATTGTTTCTTAAACAATAATTCACTAGGAAGCTTTGATTACAATTTCCAACTAACAAATGAAAGTAACCACAAAACATATAATTACCCATAAATAAAAAATATATATAAAACATCTACTAATATAACAAGACCAAAAGTAAAAGAATTTGTGAATTAGAACATGATTAATGATTAATGGTTAATAAGAGTCTGAGGAACTAATGATTGATATTTAGTAAAAAAAGGTTTTGCGATTCAAAAGAAGATAGCGGCGCAACTTTTTGTCCGCTTAACCGTTATTCAAATGTAGCTTGATTTGTGTTAATATTATTAAAAGTTTATTGGAAAAAAAATGATTGCTATGAATAGCCAAATAAATACCATTGATACAAATAAGGACATGGGTTTGAAAAAACAGAAAAAGAATGTAAAATGTTGAATCGATACGATTGTGTACGAGTTTTTATTTTAATACGAGGTTTACAACGTAAAATTGAATAAATCTTAAATACACTACGAGAATGATAGATGCTGAATTCATAAGAAATGTTGAAATAAAAATATCAAAAACACGTTTTAAACAAAATGCATGTTGACAGGTTGTGAACCCCACATACCACAATTAAACGTATTCGAGTAAGATTAATATCAAGATGTGTGACTGTGACATTAAGTAATGTTTTAAGTCGGACAACTAAAATAAATTTCGGAAACTCTTAATAAATAAAACTACAATATTGATTGTTAAGTGAATTGAATGTTACAATTATTATTGAAAATATATGTCTTACTTTAATCAACCTAGCAAAAGAAAAGAAAATTGTTTACTTTCTAAAAGAAAAACAAAGGTGAGCTTGATTACTACATGACGATCCAGAAGGCTAATAATAATATGTCGGTAACCATGGTTGAGTTTGACCAAGAGGGAATACCGTCGGTGGAGGCTAACCGCACCTCCCCATTATTTTCTTCATTTTCTAGTATTTATTTAGGAAAAGAAAGTGTATACAATATTTTTTATAATACATTAAATAATCCTATATAATAATACATTCATCCCATTAAAATTGTCTATATTTTCTTTTTTATTTGTCATTATGAACGTTCATTTTTTAAATTTATTAGTCAATTTTCAAATTACCATTAAACACATACAATTAACATAAATAAACAATATAATTGACCCCATTTTCAATGACATTATTGTCATTTAGTAATATAAAAAAGTAATCATTCAATATATTTGAACTTTGTAATTTTTTAAACCATGACACTTAAATAGAGATATATGAAGTAGTATTTTATTAAATCATAGATTTAATTATTTAACTATAAACAATATACGACTTTACATGTTTAATCTTTAATTTTAGTTTTGTTATAACTTGCGTTCGTTAATTAAGAAACAACTAAATTCGTGGCTATGATTAAGTTTATTTTTTCTAAATTAAAAACAAAAAGATATTCAAACCAAACCGTTTTCTAGCATCATAAACTGTACCGAGTGTCAAAAATATACAAGTCTCGTGCCAAACATAACTGATACCAACCGAATTAAAACACGGAGTTGTAAAAATCACACCTAGACACTAATTAATCATTTGTCGGTACTCCACTAACTAGTCACGAATAAATCACAACTGTTGTCAAAATCGAAAATTTTATATATGTATGTATAAATGGAAAAAACCGCATAAAACATTTAATCTTGATTAATCGATACTCTCTATCCCGCCGCTTCAATAACACCTAGCGAGTTCTACAACATTGGTAACGGTGCCTGTAACATAACGGGACTGGTATCAATACAGTTTTATACTTTTCAGTTGATGTAAAACACATATCGTTATCATTTACAATACACATAGTGTTAATAATATCATAATTAATATCGGTAATATCAGTAGTGATTTTTATGGTTTTCGATCAGTATAAAACGCCTCGTTCTATTTTTAAAAAGGGAAAGAATTGCTTCGTATATAAGCCACCGAAGCTTACAGCTAGCTGCTTATAAATGATAAGAGAGGTACACGAGAGTTTTTATTATTTCTAGAGAGAGAAAACAAAACAATACCCCAAATAAAGTGGAAGAGAGAGAAAGCTTAAGAAGACACAGCCATGGCGGATTCAAGTGATTCCGTCTCCATTGATATGGAAACCATTTATCTCGGTGGCAAGGTTCGCTTTAATCTCAGTTTCTCATTCAATTTAATGCAGTATCAACTTAAAATGCACCAGATTGGAATAATTGAATGTTGTATGCAAGGTGTTCGATGAAATGCCTGAATGAGTTTTATTAACTTTTTATGATCTTTTACTTTGTTTATTCAATACCCATGTGTAATATGATTGATTTGTGCAATTTCTACAATACCCACTTGGATTTGAACTCAAATGCACGAGATTGAAATAATTGAATATTGAATGCAAGGTGTTTGATGAAATGCCTGAATGAGTTTTAGTATATTTTTCTTGATCTTTGACTTTGTTTATTCAATACCCGTGTATAATATGATTAATTCAAATGAAGGAGGTTGAAAATTATGAAATGGCTGAATGAGTTTTTATTCATTTTTATTTATATTTGCTGGGATTTATGATGCACTTTATGGGATGAAATCATGCTCATTCCCAATTTAGAAACACCCTTCAGGCTGCGTTGAAGGCTGAATCGGGCAAAGTTGTTAAACACGAGAAAGCTTGTTTAGATAATCAACATGTCTTTCTACCATTTGCCTTTGATACATTTGGTTTTCTGGCTCCAGAGGCTGTGAAATTTTTGAGTAGGGTTCAGCGCGTCGTACACGGAACCTCTTCAGCTTCTAGGTCTCAAAGCTTCGTTTTTAGCAGGATTGGCTTTGCTGTTCAAAAGGGGGTTGCGGCGCAGCTTGTTGCCCGTTTGCCTGCCACTTTATTGTAATCGTTTTATAGTAAATTATATAAAACTTCGATTATTTATATATTTATTTAATGTGTTTTTGAGTTTCGTTTAAAAAAAAAAAATTTTAAGTTACTTATGGAATTGCTAAAATTGTAGATCTGTTTGACTTTTTTTTTCATTGTCAAAATCTTGAAATATCAAAGTAAAGAAGTTTATGAATTATGTATATATTGTCAACATTTGCTAGCTGTTACCATCAATTTCTCTTTGTTTGTTTCTATATCTTGGATGCTACAAAAGTCCCAAAAATCCAAATGCTTTTGGAATGATTCCTTTTTTTGTAGATTAAACTTGCATAAATTTGAAAAAAAAAAGATGAAAATTTTACAGCATGGTACTTTATTCTGGAAATATGTTATGTAAGTATCTTCATAGGATACTTAGCTTAAGTTTTAATTTAATGTGATTGTTTAAATGATAAAAAAAACTTGCAATCTTTCAAAGCATATGTGTTGTGTTGTCATTATCTTGAGGTTGTGACTCATTATCTAGAATGTGATTTATTTAATTTCTGACTGGTTAGAAAGTGCAATCTAGTTTCATGTTGGTTTATCAGTCGTTATCGAATTCCTACGTTATTAAATCTCTTTTTAATTGTGAACTTACATTTTCATTTTTTATTTATTTTTATATAATTCTTTTAAAGTCATGTCTTGAAGCTTACACATGAGTGTCGGTTGATTAAAATAGTTTTCTACAGTTTACATGACTCGTGATCTTTATGATTAAAATATACTGCAAAATTTATTTTCAGGAACATATTATTCGAACAGGTCGTGGGTCCGTGTCTGTAATTGTGTATGGAGACCAAGAAAAACCACCCTTGATTACATATCCAGATTTAGCTCTAAATCGTAAGCAAACCAACTGTAACTTTATGATTCTTTTCATGTTATTTTATTCTTATTTTGGTGTAATTAAGGTTTGATTTTGTGAACAGATATGTTGTGTTTTCAAGGACTATTCTTCTGTCCAGAAGCAGCTTCATTACTTCTTCATAATTTTTGCATTTATCACATCAGTCCACCTGGACATGAGGTCGGTGAACGGGCTAATTCATATATACGGTTGTTTGGGGTATATATATTTTCTAATTATATTATTAACAGTTAGGAGCAGCAGCCATAAGTCTCGATGATCCTGTTCTGTCTGTAGAGGATCTCTGTGATCAGATTCTTGAGGTTCTCAATTATTTTAGGTAAGTCATTTAATCGTTAATCTTTGTACGGATATTTTTTATTCTTCGTAAAAGTTATTTAACATGCGTTTTCTGGTTATTATAGGCTTGGATCAGTGATGTGCATGGGGGCAATGGCGGGTGCCTACATTCTCACTCTCTTTGCGGTATGCTGGCTTGTTAATTTTGTTGGTAATATAGGCGTGTAAACTGATTTTCTTAAAGTTTAACCAATTCTGACTTTTTATTGCAGATAAAGTATAGAGACAGAGTTACTGGTTTAATACTTGTTTCTCCTCTTTGCAAAGCACCTTCATGGACCGAATGGCTTTACAATAAGGTTTGTTAATTTTTAATAGTGATTAATCGCTATTAATTGCATTTAAACAATTTTTGATTATATAAGAAATTAATCGATAGTTTTAACGTGTAGTTCATGTCGAATTTGCTCTATTACTATGGTATGTGTGGATTATTGAAAGAATGTTTACTTCAAAGATATTTCAGCAGGGTACATATCAACTTTTTTCATATTTTGTTTAAATGCAATACAACTTTTATAGATTTTAATTAATTAGAAATCTTCAAATTAAATTAGGAAGTCCGTGGCAATCCAGAAATCCCGGAATCAGATATTGTTCAATCGTGCAGAAAGGTTAGTTATCAATTTAATGTAATACCATTTTTTCATGGATGTTGATTATTATGCTCACGTGTATTTTATGCAGTTATTGGATGAAAGGCAAAGTATTAACGTGTTGCGGTATCTTCAAGCAATTGATAAGAGGCCTGATATTACCGAGGGTTTAAAAAAGTTAAAATGCAGAACACTAATATTTGTTGGTGACAGCTCATCATTCCATTCAGAAGCTCTTCACATGACTGGAAAATTGGACAGGCGGTATTGTGCATTAGTTGAGGTAATGTTGTTTATTGTTTTTAGGATCAATCATACTTCTGTTTGACTTTGAAGGTCAAACCTGCTGATTTCTTAGCTAAAAGTTAGATGCTAGCTCGTTAGATTCAATTATAAAGGTTGATAACCCTGTTAAGTTACAAATAAGCGTTCTGATAATGGAAACGGTGTTGAAAATGCAACATTAAATTGTTTTGAGTTTGAATTTTGAAAGTGCCAGGCTTAACAAAAATTGTGGTACTTCAAAGGAAGTAAAATCGGGTGTTAAAGATTAAAAAAATCGAATCTTTTTGTTCAACCAAACAATGAATAACTTCAAATGTGAAGGGTTTATATCAAATTTGGATCTTTATTAATAATTTTACTTTGGGTTGACTTTTAACTTCAAAATTTTATAAATTTTATAAAAGGTCGCTTAAAAGGTTAACGAAATTCTATCAAGGTTAAAATATTTTAACTTCTGGTTTTGACTTTAACTTTGACTTACAAACTATTCAGGTACAAGTATGTGGATCAATGGTTACAGAAGAACAACCACATGCAATGTTGATACCCATGGAGTATTTTCTAATGGGGTATGGGCTTTATAGGCCCAGCCCAGTCACAGGCAGTCCGAGGAGTCCGTTAAGCCACCCATCATGCATCTCCCCCGAGCTTCTATCTCCGGAAAGCATGGGGTTAAAGCTAAAACCAATAAAAACTCGGGTGCCATCTTCTAATTCAACTACCATCCCATGGTAGAAATCGTTTTTATAACGGTGTTTGCGTACAGTTTATTCGTAAATTTTGTCATTTTTTTTGTATCCACGAGTAGATATATACATAATGATATATGTAGATATATAAGAGAAAGGGGGAAATATTATTCTTTGAAATGATGGACATATTCAGTAGTAGGATTGGTGGTCATAAAACAGAAACATTGTATTTTGTAAAGTGGAATATGATGATTTTTTATTTATTATGAAAAGCAATAATACTCTTTGTTTTTGTAGGCTGGCAATGATCTGTCATTTTGCTTGAGAGGAATATATGACAGATCTACATGACTGGTTTGGTTCTATACTTTATATAACATATCAATTTGGTAGCATCCACCAAAAGTGGTTATTATAATGCTATTTGGGTTTAATAATAATAACTAATCTTAAACACCTAAAAGTAACAGCACTTGGGACTTAAGTTTATTCTATTTCCAAACAATATAATGGTTAATTTTACGTCTTTAACGGATGCCATTGGTTAACATGATATTGATGGATTTACAGGAGATTGTGGTTTTAGACCAAAATAGCTAAATATAAAAAGGCAAATAAAATGATTTAAAGTTTATAATTCTTAATCATGATCTTAAAACATTACAATTTGTAGGAAAGCACAAGTGTGAGAATACACAACCAAATTGACTGTGTTCTTTAAATAACAAAACCCAAGCTAAAACTTAAGTTGCAAATCACTAATAACATTGTTACTCACTTGAAACGCCTTTGCAAGAACATCAGTAGATATATCTGGAGTCGAACCAAAAACCGCACTTCCAATGGCTATCACTCCAGGGTTCTGGCTACTCAGTGCCACTAGCGCGACCGCATTCTTGTTTCCAAGGTTTCGTTGATAATGCACAAGGTTCACCGGAAATACAAAAACGTCACCCTTATTTAGTACTTTTGAAATATGACGGTTTCCGGGGTTTGATGTCACAAATCCTACTTCAATTTGGCCTTCCAAAACGGTTAATATTTCAGTAGCACGAGGATGGGTGTGAGGTGGGATGAGGCCCCATGGTGCAAAGTCTAGTCGGGCAAGTGAGATGCCTAGCGTATTTAGTCCTGGTATTTGGAACACAAATGCAGGGGTCACACTGGACCCCATGGCGTTTGAAGTGTTCCCAATCACATGCATTCCACTAAAATAGAAGTCGCTTGCTTGAACCGAGTTTGGGTTCTTGCAAGTGAATCCGTTCACCAACACTATCATAAATTATATAAGAATATTACATGTAAGAAAACCAATCATGTAGATAGGACAATCCAAATTAAGTTCATTTTATTTTATTTATTTATTTATTTATTATTTTTTGATTTTCATAATAACGAATTTCTTGTATTTGGAGAGCCCAACATAAGCAAGTTGGCCGATTTATGATCCAAACGATTCGGTTTGCATTCAATTTTGACAAATTGGTATTTAGAACCGGTAATGTAGCAGTTTATGATCCAACCAATTCGGTTCACAGTTCATTTCAATTTTTTTAAATATAAACTTATGATTTTGAAAAAAAAAATTGGTTTAAACCGTAAACCGAACCATTAAAATCTACCAAAACATTTAAAGAGTCACTTGACCGCTCATGCTTAGTTAATAAGAAACAACAAATCGTTTTACAATACCTTGACCACTCATATCCGCAACACAAAAGTCTTGAAGCGGGCTACTGTCTGTCGCCCAGACCACGGTGAAAGCTAGTGCAAGAGCCACGAATGTTCCAAGAGCGTGAGCCATTTGTGAACAATGAGGATGGTTTGGTAGTAAATGGTTTATGGTCTTATACTCTTATGGATTGATGGTTTGAATGTTGTAAACTTAAGTTGTTTATATAGTGAAATGTTTACCAAAGAATTAACTCGCCGTCCTGCGGTTTATGGAACCTAAGAACCGGTCAATGACTCAATGGAACATAAAAAAGTTTGCAGCTAAAGAGGAGTTTATAATATATGCTTGTTTTATTGTGACATGAACCGGCTGTTTGAGTTTTTGTTATGATGTTTAAGAATAGTACAACTTTTGATGCATGTGGTACAACTTTTTGTAGCACGTTTGCATGCATGTCAATATCACACGTATAAAGATTAAGGAATCTTTTGTTAATAGTCCGGCCTTGCTCAGTCAAAATATACTTAATCAACCATGCCACGTGTCAAGTGTTAACATTAAAATAATAGCCAAACATATGGGCCGTATGATCTGATCATTCGGCAAAGACCAGATCATACGACATATATGACCATTTTCACCAGTTATATGAAACCCATATGAACATCATAGGATTTGTAAGACATGTCGTGGTGTCTAAATGGCGTGTTAAATGCCGTAAAAGTTGTAGTACTTTTATGTTAATGTAATGTCTAATCAATGCAGACGTGCAAAGATAGATCTTTCTATGACTAAACTTTATAATACAATTCATATCAAAGATCAAATCCATAAAAACATAAAATCAAACATGATCTTGAAAATATGTAATATCATAAATCATGATCACAATTCTAAAAAATGAAAAATTTGAGACTAAGTCATGCAAATAAACACTTTCCTAACTAGTTTTATAACCAACGAATAACAACCAAAACCGATTTGGACCAAATCGGTTCCAACCCAACCCAACCCCGTAGGATCATATAGTTTGGACATTGAAGACGCAAACCGGTCACCAAACCAAGCAGATACTGCCCCAAACCGGTTTATAACCCAAACCAAATTCATTTGATATGTTTGAACATTTTTCCTCTCAAACCGATTTATAACCCGAACTAGTTTGTGCCCATTAACAGAAAGGCCCCACTAAAAATCCCAAACATAAATCATAAACCCAAACAACATACATGCTGGCTAACTTTTAATAAACTAACAGGCCCATCAGTTACCGGTCCCCTAAACCGCTAAGCAGCAGTCAACGCCCGTCATCGTTCGCATTTAATCACCTATAGTCGACTAGTCCAAATCGCCTTCAATCGACAATTACCCGATTTTCAAATATTTTTGAGTTTTGTCAACTGTGGTCACACCCATTGGACACCGGTATTCAATTATGCTAGCTCGTATTTTGTAAGTCACTGAACGTTTCATTCGTCCATCGATATTTCATAGAAATGCAATAAATAAACTTATATGATTTCATAAACTATAAACTACATTATTATTATTATTATTATTATTATTATTATTATTATTATTATTATTATTATTATTATTATTATTATTATTATTATTCTTCTTCTTCTAAAAGAATCAAAAGAAAAAAAAAGGTAAAAGGTTAGTTAGATTATTCCAATCCCTTTTCTTAAATTGGGTCTCTTGTATTCGAATTCAGTTTATAACTAGAAAATTAACCTACTCTGACCAGCATATCCGAATAAAAAAATTCGAATAAACATAAATCCAAATTTAAACCAATGGAATTAGATGGAAGAATAAACCAAGTTTGATTCTCACTTGTATCATTTTTGGTGGATTATGGTAACGAAGGATTTGAGTCAGACCTTATGCAAGGTTGTTAGTTTGAATCTTGAGCCCACCCGGATTTTCATCCCACCATGTGTAACACCAGAGAGTTATGCTCTTGTGACGGCACAACGACTGTGAAGTAGCAGACGACAATATGGTTTCCTAGAGGAACGTCCAACTCAAACTCTAAAGCCAGCATGATCCCGGTTAAAACAACGTAGTCTTAGTCTAACCAGAATAAGACAAAGTGCTCTCCACGTTCCAAAAAAAAAGACAATAAACTTTT
Source organism: Bidens hawaiensis (assembly GCF_021521415.1). NCBI lineage: Eukaryota > Viridiplantae > Streptophyta > Magnoliopsida > Asterales > Asteraceae > Bidens > Bidens hawaiensis. The sequence continues at coordinate 274,214 of NW_027493888.1, forward strand.
TTTTAATGATCATAGTTCTCATAAATTCACAAGATAATCATATATAATTTTACAAAAGGATCAAATTACAATAGAGCAGACAACAAACTGTTTTTCACCCTCGTTTTGAATGACAAATCCGATCATACTGAAAACAAAGTTATCGTTTTTCGGTGTCAATATTTACTGCTCACGATCCGCTTAACTCTTTTCATAAACGTAACAACATCCGGGGGTAAGGAAACCAAATGTATCAAAAGCAAAAGGAACGAAGACATTTTGATTCTCGGCACGGACCTCATACTTAGCAATTTTTTCAGATTCTGCGTTTAATACAGCTTGTCTAGCAACAAACCCGATGCTCAAAGCCCGACAAGATGAGATATTCCAAATTCGTTATTCGTAAGTCCATTTGGAAACAAAAAACTAATTTCAATTGGATTCAAATATTTTGATTTTATTAAAGAAACTTGTTCGTCTAATAATCCTCCTTATTGATTCTTCCTTCCACGGTTTGATTGTTTGTTGATAATAACAGAATAACAAACAAACAGCTTCTTCCTCTCTCTCTCTAGATTCTAGAGAGAGAAAGGCCGTACCGTTACGCCATGACACAACAACGTGAAGGAGTCGGTGGTATTCCGTTATTCGCAAAGGAATTGATCGCCGGTGGAGTTGCCAAAACGATTGTTGCTCCGCTCGAACGTCTCAAAATCCTCTTTCAGGTTTATTAATTCATTAATTCATTAATTAATATTTATATTAATATTATTCTCATTCATTACGGTTATTATATGCGGATCGTCATTAGGTCATGATGCTAATTAATTGATGATATATTATCGAATTCCGTAGGTTTTTATTTAGACGAAATGTGTTGTTAGATTGACTTGTTAGAGTCATTGACGAAGGATATAAGTCAAATTGATGGTGATTTGTTGTGTTTGATTCATGATTTTGACAATGTGATGCATAGGAACTAAAATTTCCGACACCGAATTTGCTAACACGACATGGAGTTAAAGTTAAACACGCTTCGGTTTGAGCTTAACAGGTTTAAGACACGGTTAAATTCGTGTGTCTTAACTTGTTTATATTTTTATTTTAAAAAATAAAATATACTGCATATGCCTTACGCGTCCGGTACTTGGATTTTTGATCCAGATCTGTTACGGATTATGTATTAGTTAAGACTTTTGTGAACTTTTGGCAACTTATGTTTCCCTGCATATGTGATACTGTTATTGTGTCCCTAAACAGGCCATGTCGTGTAGTTTGTTTTTGAACAAGTTCGTGTTTGGAAAAAAATGACACAGTTAGTGGCGTGTCGTGTTCGTGTCTAGCACAACTAGTAATCGTTTCGTGTTTGGCATGTTATGCTAGTTCTACCTTCGTCTGAACAAATTGGACGTTCGTATTCAAAATTAGGTTTCATTGGGTTACATCATTTCCCTCTTTTAGTCTCTTTTAGGTAGGGAAAGTGCAATAAGTAATAAACATAGTAACCAAAACCAGTTAACTTTTGAAAACCATTACCGAATCGTTAACTTTAGAGGCAGAATAAGAATCTAGGCTACTTCTTTCTATTAAGACATGAATATTTAGGTTCACCTGTTGTCACAAAAATGTCGACGTGACAATGAGTTTTGCTTGCACATTGATGTTTTTCATTAGTTTTTGACCAAAATCCCCAAAATATGTTGTAGAAGAAAATGCTTTAGGGCTCTAAAGCATTTATTAGACAATTATGGCGAGGTTTATATCCTCGTTATTAATGTTTGTCCCTGATAAATTATGGAGGATATATGATATATTGAATTTTAGCAAGTAACCTTTGTGTTTCTGTATATGTTACATTGCAGACTAGAAGTGAATTCCATAATCTAGGTATATTAGCATCTTTTAGAAGGATTACAAAGACAGAAGGGCTTCTAGGGTTTTACAGGTTAAAGACCAAAACTTTGTCACTTTTTCTCTGCTATGAAATCTTTCCCTTTTCAAGCTAGTATCTTTCTGAGTTTCTGACACGTGGATGTAACAAATACTAGAGGAAATGGAGCTAGTGTTGCCAGAATCGTTCCTTATGCAGCATTACATTATATGGCATATGAACAATATAGAAGACACATTAGCTGCAACTTTCCTGGCATGGGAGACGGTCCTGTTATTGATCTGTTAGCAGGCTCATTATCTGGAGGAACCGCTGTGCTTTTTACCTATCCGCTTGATTTAGTTAGAACCAAATTGGCTTACCAGGTATACTATTAGTAATTTATTATTATTATTTGACAACTAAATTTAAACATTTTTCTCGTCTAATATTGCCACCTCTAAAAAGGTTGTGGATGCTCCCAAATTGAACGTGAAAGGAGCGATGGGTAGTGAACATGCATTTGGAGGAATTAGGGATTGTTTTGCAAGGACTTATAAAGAGGCTGGGATGAGAGGCCTTTACCGTGGTGTAGGTATGAATTCATATACGATGCAAAATCGATTTATTTTTTTTAATTAAAATTTCGGATGTTTATGTTAGCTCCATCACTCTATGGGATCTTTCCTTATGCTGGTTTGAAGTTTTACTTCTATGAGGAAATGAAAAGCCGTGTTCCTGATGATTACAGAAAGCACATAGCAGTCAAACTTGCTTGTGGATCCGTTGCTGGTTTACTCGGTCAAACTTTCACGTACCCTTTGGATGTCGTGCGAAGGCAAATGCAGGTAACGTTTCAAGTTTTTGATTCTATTTATTTACATGTGTGTGTGTGTATACTTTAAGTTTCAAGATTCATGTTCTTTGACTATCTAAGGTTCAGCGGTTGCGTGCTTCAAACAACTTAGAGTTAAAAGGAACAATCGGAACTCTTTATACGATTGTCCAAAAAGAAGGGTGGAAGCATCTATTTTCAGGACTTAGTATCAACTATTTAAAGGTGAGTTAATCTGAACTGGAACCCTGACAACCCGTTCACAAGTAAACTAGTCAAAACTGCCTTCTAATATGACATGTAATGTTGAATTTAAGGTTGTACCGTCGGTTGCAATTGGATTTACCGTCTATGATATTATGAAAGCATACTTGCGGGTCCCACCGCGAGAAAAAGCCATTACTGAAGACGCCACGAAGAAACGTGAGAGTTAGACATGAACCTTGCTTTCACAGTCTGCCTCTTTAACCTCTCAACATAATATTGTTTTTTGGTAGTATTGAGTTGAGGCCATTAACATTTGTACATCCGAGTCTTGTGTAACCCGAGCCTAGGTCTTATGGTAGTGTATAATGTGTACAGATATAGGTATATACCTTACCATAATTGCTAGGATAAAGAATAATGTAGCAAGGTATATGTTACTTGTCAAGATACAAACATTGTACATAACAATAAGATTTGTATGTAACATTCATTCATAAACTCATGTACTTTAATAGTTACCATAGTTATTTTCTAATCATTTATACAATTAGATCAAGAATGGTTATCTTTTTATACAAATAAAGATTTACCTTTACCAATAATCTCCACAAGAACATTTGCCATCCTTAAAATGATGAAACCGCTTGTTATCCCTTACGATGAGCTCCCTCCCAACAATCTTGGACATAATCTTGATCGCGTTATGACAATCACCGCATATCCTAAGATTCTTGATGATCCTAAGCGTCGTTCTTGCAGGCGTACTAATCAACCCATACGCAATTGCTAACCGCTCACTATGGTACATCAATGCTTGCTCTTTAGCTTCTTGATCAATGTCATGAAGCACATATCGCGTGTCGGGGACATAGCCGTAATCCCTCATTTGACCATTTAACCCTTTTAGTTTCTCATCATATGCACCTCCCTTGTACAAATCATGAATTCTATACTCATTCACCTTATTCTTCCATTCAAGCATATTAACCAAAGATTGATTCCCTTTTGGTAACGAAAACTTATCGAGTGTCACCATTGACGGAACCAAAAACGCTTCAACACGATCTTCAAGCTCGATATCACCATGGATTCGAGCATAACTCATCAACGATTCCCATATTTCATACGTCGGTTCAAATGGCATATCTTCAATAAACTCCATAGCTTCATTCAAATGCCCGGCTTTCCCCAAAACATCAATCAGCCATATATAATGTTCGATTCCTGGATTTATATCGTACTCGTTCTTCATCGATTTAAACTGTTTTAAACATTCTTGAACCGAATCAGCACAAGCCGATAAAACCAATCTAAAAGTTTCCCCATTCGGAACCAATCCAAGCTCTTTCATTTGGTTAAATAACAACAAACCCGCACCCGCTTCACAATTATCTACATACCCTTTAATCATCACATGCCATAACGCTATATCATTTCGTTCACGCATTCTGTCGAACACCCGGCGTGCATCCCTCATACTCTTGCATTTTACATACATATTCACCATCTTAGAGTTCAAATTCACATTACCATAGAACGGAGACCGAATCAGAAGCTGCTGAATCTTCTTCCCTAGTTCAATTTCTTCACACGAATCCAAAACAATCTCGAACACGTCGTAGCCTGCAGGCACGCCTTGAGACATGAACTCAATTGTTTGGTTAATTGAGCCGTTTTTGCATAAGGTTATTAGTTCTATGTCTTGTGGTGGAGATGGGGTTCTGGGCTTTGGGTTTATGTTGTCTTTAATACGGCGGCGATAGACGGTGCGTGTGGTGGCGTTATTACGTGATGCAGAGCAGAGGAATATGGGAAATGGGTTTAATTTGTATGATTGGAATATGGGTTTGGGTTTATTTGGAATGTGGAATTTGAATTGGATAGAAGAAAGAGATGATGACTCCATTGGAGGAGAACTTGAACTTGAACTTACAACTCAACAATGGTTAATTAGCTGATGATAAAAAGATGATGAAATATCTTCAGCTACGACGTCGTTTCTTTTTATTATTATTATTATTATTTTGTTAGAATAACAATTTTTTTGTGTTTAGGACACGATAAGTTGTGTTTATCAGGGAAACAATATCGCTAGCTAGCTGCTACTTGACAATTGTTATGCTGTCAAAAGAGTAGGACTCTCTGGAGTAACACACGGTGAGACGAAAACCCGGGTGGGCTCGGGATTCAAATTGACAACCTCACAAGGCTTAACTTAAATTCTTCATTGTTATTGTCATAATCCATCAACATTGAAACAAGTTAGCATCGAACTTTGGTTTTAAACAAGAACCTAAACCTTCCTACCACATGGCCACAAGTGATGAATCTTTATTATTTTTATATTTTGAATTAACACTTTTTAAGTGCAAGACACTCGTTAATATACATCTAAATTAAATATTTCTTTTTGACAAAGTAGAGTTTTAATCAACTTCTTTTATCAAAAAAACATTTAAAATACGCAAACAAGGACGAATCCAAGAAAATTTTGACTGTCTGTTCATGAATACGGAGTATCTATAAACTCGACATATAGTTTTGTAGGTCATGTTGAACTTATGTAGTAAGACCGAAGGGCGTGGACATCGTTCACCGCCAACCTTCCTCTTCGTGTAGAGATCGTCCCAGCAAGGGGTGGATGTCGCTTGTCTATCGCTCTTCCATCGCCCCCTTCTTAGTCTTCATTCAGCGTGGAGATCTTCACACAAATCACCTTTTGACCTGTTTGACCCGTTTCCTTGTTAGTTAATCTCTTTAGTTTACACGTTAGACCCGTTCAATATAGAACAGGAACGTAATTAACACGTTCCATAAGTAAACGAGTCAAAATCATCACAAAAATCTCACTTTTAAACTTTGTAAAGAATACTGCAATAGCACAACACTGTTAAAGCTCCATGAAAAGAATGAACTTTATTCACAACAAAAGTTATAAAGAATTAACTATATTCTCTAGCCACAATGCTTCTTCATTCCAGGATATGCATCTAAATTCATTATTGCATATAAAAAATAACAACTTTTAAATATTTTTTTTCACTAATTTCAACAAACTTAAAAATTGTGAAGCAATTGCAAGAATAATCATAATTTTCAACTGAGGCGAGCAATAACTAAACCATTAAACGAAACTGAACTGGAAAACGACAAAACCGAACCGAAAGTGGTTATCGCCTTATCAGTTAGTCTTTACCAGTGGTTAACTTAACCGAAACTAACCGAACAATTCATATTTTCATATATTTCTAGCTTTTCCTTCATTTCATATAATTCTAAGCAAAATTTTAGCCCAAGCTTGGTTTTGGTTATTCTGGCCGTCTTAACCCCATACGGCTCCGTCTAGGGCATGGTCTCTATAAATGCATGATTTAAAAAAAACTTATATATATATAGTTTTTTTTAACTGTTAATACTTATTAGTCAATCGGGCTGCAAATGGCAGATAAGATACACTGAAAAATGCCAAAATATTTGAACAAGTTTATTAAACATTAAACAATCTAATAAAATGTTATTGAACTTGAACCTTCAGTTTTGGAAAAAACATAAATTATAGAAGGGCCATTTATTACTAGGGGTGCAAAAGAGCCAAGCCGAGCCAATTGTATCGAGCTCTATTTTAAAAGCTTGAGCTCGGCTCGTGAATGGATTTTGAAGCTCGAGCTCGGCTCGTTTACTATTTATCAATTATTTTTTATATAATTATAATTACCTTATATATTTTTTTCTATTATAATTTTATGTATAAAATAATATATATATTATTTAGTTATTTTTATTTATTTTTAGCAATTATTAAATATATATTATAAAAAAATTATATAAATGGCAGGCTTGTTTAGGCTCGCGAGCCGGCTCGAGCTCGATAAGTGACGCTCGGGCTCGGGCTCGTTTATTAAAGGAGCTTATTTTTAGACTCGATCTCGGGCTCGGGCTCAATTCAGCTCATTTTAACGAGCCGATCTCGAGCAGCTTGCGAACAACACGGCTCATTTGCACCACTAATTATTAGTCTTGAACACTTGAAACCTAAAAAAACTGCCCAACCGAATTCCGACAATCAACCGAATAAATTATAAACCTAACCAATTACCCAAAAACCAATCATCAATTAATAAATAGATAAACCGTTTGACTTTCGGTTTATGCTAATAACCAAACCGAATACTAACCTGGCAAGCAAGGAAGCCTTTATAGAAACAAATCATAAAGCAGCGTAGATAACAAGGTGGAAGAACAAAGCTTGTTTCCTAAATAATGAACGATCTAAACTAGAGTGTGAGAGTATAAGTAGCTGGCTTTGATTTCGGCCCACACCCAGTCTGAGTCGCCTGTTGGCATTTGGCTGTTAATGTTAGCGTCGTCTTTTTTGTTTTTACCAGGGGGTTTTATTATTATTATTATTATTATTATTATTATTATTATTATTATTATTATTATCGTTTGGAACAAGGGGTTTCGGAGATGTATAGGTGGGATTGGATGATGCCACGTTAGTATCAGTATCTGAAAACTTACTAGAATATATATATATATAACTATGAGAACCATTTTGAACAAAAAAAAAACTTAAAAATAAAAAAAATTATAAAATAACAAAAAAAACACAAAAAGTATAAAAACCAAAATTCTTATTTTATCATCCCGGTTTCATAAAAAAAACTCGGTTTAGCTAAATTATATACACATATGTATAATATATACATATATGTATATTTACATGTTTTTTTTACACATGTGTATAATTTAAGATAAATGATACTGTACATATGTGTATATTACGTAACTAAAGATTATATAAAATTATACATATGTGTATAATACGACGTTTTTTTTTGTTTTTTTTTGTATTTTTTTAATGAAACCGGAATGAAATATAAGAATTTTGGTTTTTTTTTACTTTTTTAAAATTTTAATTATTTTTTGTTTTATGATTTTTTTAAAATATTTTTTTAAAGGTGTTTTTAGTGGTCCAAAATAGTTCTCAAAGTTCTCAATTTGCAGAGGGTTCTCTTTATATATATATATATATTGAACGACCAACTAAGTTGTCACACCCCACTTTAGGGCCTAGGCGTGTGACCACAAGTTGATACATGTTTTGTAAATAAATCAGGGTTGCGGGTTTTATTTCAGTAGAAGTCTTTAATAAAATATTATTACTTTGAAAACTTATTAAACTCTCGGGTTTAAATACCCGTTCAATGTTTCAAATACATTTCTTTCGAAAACATAAATCTTTTATAATATTTTGAAATAAAATATCTGAGCCATCAGATAGCATCTAATGACTATAACTCCAATCTTCTATTCCTCTTTGCTTGTATAGTATAACCTTTCTTGTTTCCCTGTAACAAGGGGGAAAAATACGTCAGCACAAAGCTGGTGAATAACGCCGACTCTAAAATCTCTTTTTCAATACCTTTGTGAAACTAACAATAATACCTTTGTGACTACTCATTAGGCACCCAACTAAATTGGGATCAAATTACCCTAAGTACCTTGTACAATTAATTATATACACAATATCATTTCTCTGAACAGTCCCGTAGACCTTCAGATGCATGTTGATGATATGCATGGCCTCGGGGAAATGCCGAGTCACCATGTATGTTTGGATCCAGACACATGTATACTCTTAATCAGAGTGTCCGTTTCTTATTATTGTACACAAAGTTTTTAAGGATTCGTACATCCTATGCAAACATTCAGACTTATAAAATGTTTGGGGCGTATTCACCTTTTCTGTTTATAATCAGTTTCTGATACTGATTCCTGTTTTCTGATTTCTGCTTCTTGTTTTGTTACCTCGGACATATAGTACGAGAATAACATTTTTGTATAAATAACTAGATCAACGATCTAGCTTTTGACCTTTAGTCTATTTCGTATAGCTTTAACCTTGATAAAAAGCATTTGTTTATTCAAAACATTTGGACCTTTAGCCCCTTTCTTTATTTACCATTTATATGTTACGTTTCTTCTTCAGGAAGAAACATCTATACTGAGTTTCTTCTTCAAGAAGAAACTTTTTTTTTTATAATTATAACTTCTTGTATTATATTTCTTAGTCATAAAGAAATACTATTTTGACTATGACATTTGCTCAAGAAAAGTTATATTATTCTTAATTGTAATCAAGGTTTGGGCTATACCCTCGACTATGGTCTAAGCCATTTATAATAATATAATAATAACTTAGGAAGAACCCCTTACCTCGCACGGGTATTCGGAGTTAGATTTCCTAAGTTTATATGTACAGCACTTCTACTCTATCTGCACGTTTCTCGAGGCGTTCTCGATCCACCTTCCTTTGACACACAAATCGAGGCAATGTTAGGACGTCGGGTCGTGCACGTACTTCGAAACGAAATGTCGGGTTACTTTCGGGTGGCACGAACTTCGAGGAAACACCAGGTATTTGGCACGTATTTCGAGATGTTATTTGTCGGGTCGGTGGCACGCAAAACGGTGTTCGGCACGCAAACCGAGGTATAGAGAGTATAAATTTTGGAGAGAGAGTGGAAATGTGTGTGTGGGAAATGCCGTGAGCTCCTTTCTTCCTTCATCGCGTATCGCGATGCCTAGCTTTCTGAGGTTATGCCACGTGGCCTGACACCGTCTGCCACGTTCTGCCACGTGTCATGGTGTGTTGCCATGTGTCGCCGGAGTGCGACACGTGTTGATGACTCATCACGAACCATCGCGTATCGCGATGGCCGTCTCTTTGGACTCATCGCGTAGCGCGATGGGTCATATATATTATTTTTTATTTTCAGTCCCTCATCTTTTGTAGCTTGCCACTTCTGGTCTAATTCTCGTTGTCAAAAAAATACTAAGGCGGTTCTTAAGCGGCTTGCGGCGATGCGAGCGTGCGAAGTGCGCCATCAAAGCGCCCGTTGCCGTCGACCTCGACCGAGCCCGAGCCCGTGCGCGTCGGGTGCTACGCACCCTCCGCTAGGACCACTTGGTGCATAATATTCATAAAATAATATTACTATTGAAAATCTCTTCCTTATAAAGAGCTTTTATTTCTTTACCACTTTCCATGTCGGATGGATTCCATCTTCCTTATTTATACCTTAGTGGAATGCTTCCACTTTCTTACATCTTCCAATGTGGGATGAAATTTCTTTTATGTAAGTAAACTTAATTTAGGATATATTTTTATTTCCTTATTTTTCTTACATTTCCTTATTTAATATTTTCTCATGACTTGTCTTGTTATTATTTTTGATCCCTCAACTTTCCTAAGTTATCAAATTAGGATCAAAATTTTGGGGATGTTACAAACACCGGTACTCCGTACACGGCCCCCATTGGCTAAAGGTAGCCCGAGCCGGCCACTAGTCCGGACGGACGGAGCCCCTAGCGGTCCACCTATTAAGGGATTCACCGGATAAAACCCGACCCTCACGCACACCAAATGGCACGACAACGAGGAGCCGCTAAAACCGGGTGAGATCAGGACTCGAACCCTGGCAAGCCAGGGTCATCCCTCATATCTCCCGTATAAATTGGTGATAGTGAGGTTTGAACCCTTACCCAATACTCTACCATTGAGCCACAACCAATTTATATACTTACTGGAATATATGTTTGGGTGTATTATTATTATTATTATTATTTGAACAGCATAAGAAACATGAGAAAATCAACAAATATTAAAGGTGGGGAAATTTTCACGGCATGTTTGTGTATTAGAAGATTAGAAACGATATTATCTTCTAAAATAAATTGAAACGCGGTGGAAGAAATAAGATCTTTGAATTTTCTTTGGATTAACAATTGTTTATCTTTTCTTGTTTGTTTTGGAAGGATTAGTGTAATTGTGTTTTTGAATTTTCTTTGGATTACGATTAACAATTGAAATTCGTTGTTTTAGAAAAGGAAAGTTGTAGGCGTGTCCAGAGGTTGGATCAGTTTGGTTTTGGGCTAGGCCAGAAGCAAAAACCGAAAGGGGGGTTTTAAGTTTTTGAAAGCTGTTCAATTTTTTTTCATTTTTTGGATTGGATTTGGTTCGGTTTCCGTTATGACATTAGGACTTGTAATTTTTGGGCCTACAAAAAGTTGGCCGAAAGTAATGTATTTGGGTTATATTTTTTTGTTAAATTATACTTAATAGTTAATTGATTATCATACATTTGAGCTAAATTGTTATCTACAAGTTCGGTATGATTTAATTTTTCGGTGTTAGTTACACTAAAAACCGAACCGGAGGTTCAGTTTTTACGAAAACATAAAATCAGACCGTTGGTTTTTTGCTTCGGTTTTTTCAATTTCATTCTAACTTATGGTCATAGGTTTTTTTTCGGCTAAAGATTCCACATGGCAGGTTTTAAGGTTGTCCAATCATATGATTGGTAGGCAGATTTCATACTGTTGTGTAAGTGTTGACGTGACAGAGCGAAAAGTAAATCTGTTCAAGTAAAACGAAACTTTTTGGCGCCTGTCTTGTTTTGGTTCATATGTTTGATACATGTTCTAATTCATGCCAAATTTAATCCATAAACACGCCAATTAGCACCCCTAAATTCCACAAGTGTGTGCGGTGTGCAAAGTAATTTTATGTACAAATCAACTTTGTTAAACAATCAAAGGCTAGATAATCATATGAATGGAGTAATTATAAGCTAAGGTTCAACCCATTATACATTTAGACCTTGTTTTTCAACTCATAATTCGATAAAGTTGGAACGTAAACGAGCTAATCTCAAGCTAATCTCGAGCTAGAATATATTCGAACCTCAGCCATTCAATATGTATATTTGTAAATCATATATGTCACATGGTATAACTAAATTTCATGGAAAGGTTCAAGACAGTGAACATCAATATAAAACTCAATAACATGTATTAAAATTTAAAAGTTTACAAACAGACACCAAATTTAACTTAATGTAAATTTTAAACTAAACAACATGCGTTAACTTAACACAACAAACAATTAAATTTTGTGTATAAAAAAACTAAATAATATGGTTTGTATGTATAAATACCTTTTTGCAGGCTGACTTCCTCTGATAATAAGAGTCAATATGTTATACAATCTTCAAACAATTCTCAATCCATTGCTTGATGAACAACAACTTTTACAAGTTTGATTTGTGAAATTAGTCGTTAATTTTGGCCCGAATTGCTTCATGTTGCCAACAAAACTTGCTGTTTTTACTCGGTTTTCTACTACAACAGGAACCTTTAACTGTAATAGCTACACAAGTCAACGAATCCGCGCCCGACATCGTTGACTTTTTCTCATTGACCATCATCTCCTCATGTTTTACTTCTTTACAACCTTTTTGGCTGTTGCAAACTGTCCCGGTTAAACGAGGTTTTATGTATGCGTTGACTTTCATCCCTTTGTGGTCAACGCATCTTTTTCTTCCTTTAACAGGAGGTCTAATACATATGGAACCGTGACCCAAGGCTACGCCACATATACGGACATTATCATTGTTCGTATTACAGTCTTTTGATACTAATGTAGGCCGTGATCTACCAAACTTGAAAATGCTAAGGAGGGTATTTGTGTCATTTTGCTTGGTATAGAAACTAGATCCGTTTTCCAAAACAGGCGGGTCACATTGTTTGATTCTAAGGCCTACTTCTTTTGAAGGGAAGACACGAATCTTCTTTAATACCGAAAATATCCTTTTAGGATTTGAAACTGTATCAATGAGCTTTTTATGTATATCATCAGGACGACGCTCCCCGTTCATACCTCGGTTCCATGCATAATCAAAGGTTTTTAAAAGTTGGGACTCGGTTCTCTCAGCATCTTTTTTACTTTCCATCTGTAAATCAAAGCATAGTTTATTTCTGGTTATAATTATTCACATATTATTATTAGAAACCTTCTTGTTAATTAATAGTCTCCATCAAGGAATAAGAAAAATAAATTTAGAATCAAAAAATGTTTCTTACCGGAGCCCATCTAAACGCGATGGCAAATCCGTATGAGAATATACCAGAGAACAATCCAAGGACTTTTCGGTCATTTAGCTCAACCTTTGACAAGCCATTTTCCAAATGATCACCATCTCTACCATACTGCTGAAGTCTAGTCCTAACATTATCAGCTTGCCCAAGATAAACAGGAATTATATTTTTAGAATCGAGTTTGCTAATACTCTTTCCCTTTGTTTGTGTGACTGAAATAGCAATCCCGAGTTCATAAAGCCCGGGACAAGAAGCACCATTTGGTAGATTGTGAGTTCGGTATCTCTCTGCACCTTCCTTGTGTAACAAGTAATCCTCCCAATCACAGGCCCCAATAAGGATCTGAAAATTAGCATACATACATATAATCATATTTGAAATACAATAAAGATAACATAAACGAATGCAATGCTGGAATTTTAAAACCATCGATGACAAGGTGTGAAATTGTTGAAATCAGGATGAATCATAATGTAAATGAAGACTAGAAGTCAAAACCATAGATTTTAGTTTTCAAATAGACCACCACATGTTAGTGTAGAACTGTAGATTGGTGAACACTAATTCAGTCGTTTGGAGTGAAATTGGAGACAGAATTAAATAAAGAGACATTTCAGTTTTGAAGTACATGAGCTATGAATCTAAACTCATAAGGCCTGAAAACGAACCGAACGTTCAACGAACCGGTTGGTGGGAAGTTCGTTTATTTAATAAACGGACGATTGGACGAACATGAGCAAAATTATTTGTTCATCTACTTCAACGAACGAACATGAACGTCGTGTTTCGTTCATGCATTCACATTCATGAATGTTCATTTATGTCCATTGTTCATACATGTTCATTCATTTATGCCTGTTCGTTTATTTGTTTAACCCAGTTAACTATGTAATATTACAGCTTCTAAACATAAACAAATAGATGTGTCTGTTAGACATTACTGGATACTTAAATGTTTTATATTTGTTCATTTACGTTTGTTCATTTATGTCCATTTGTGTTTGTTCATTTATGTCCGTTTACGTTCGTTTATGTTCATGAACTGATTGTTAAAAAATTTAATGTGTTTAAAATGTTAACGAATGAACATAGGCGAACATGAACATACTCATTTTCTTAAGGAACAAACATGAACAACAAAACCCATTCATTTAACTGTTCGCGTTTAGTGTTTAACTGTTTGCGCTCGTGTTCGGTTAAAGTTAAACATACTACGCCTGCTCATAAGTAATATTAATCAAATCCAAATCCTAAAGCATAAAATTCCAGATCTAATTAGCTTTTCTACTTAATTAACTAATCAATTATCCAAAATTAGTTTAACATGACATCAGATACAGTGTGCATACATAAACCATATCGAAGCTGATAACAGTATATGATTACAGATAACTTATTAATCAAATTCGAAATTAGAATTCAATCAAAAACAGTTTCTGAAGATGTAGGTCCCAGCAGAGCCCAGTTGGACCCGCAAGACTCACCTTGAAGAGGGACGTCTGCGCAAGGACCAACTGGTTCCGCAGGACCCACCATGCTCAGAGATGAAGACCTTACGCGCAGTACGCCAGCTGTTCCCGCAGGGAAAGCCTCCCAATGGTGAAGTACCCCGCCTGTCCCCGCAGCTGCGGATACAAGCCATCAGGGAAGGCTACCCGCACTAATAGCAAGGCTACACGCACAAGGCACTAACTCTCAATAATTTAGTGTCACCTGAAGGAATGAGCAAGGCGGGAATACTCCCGCCCAAATGAGCCAGTCCGTATGCTTCTGGAAGATCTTTTTACCTGCCAAGGTATGGACAAAATAGACAAGATCTGACCAAAGCAGCCCATGAACCAATCACAGGGTGACAGCTCACCGACAACAGTACGAGGAGCATGCTCTAGTACTGTTTGTCACTATTAGCCGCTGCCTACTCACCAACCCTTGTCGTGGCACGCACATAGCCTGCAGTTGGTGGAAAGGGAACAGTACACAGCCGGCCTTGTCACTATCAGCCGCTGCCTACCCACCAACCAGCATGGCACGTGCGTAGCCCATAGTTGGTAGAACAGGAATATTATACAGCTGGCTGTACCTGCTTGGAAACCTACCTTCGGCTATAAATACTCCAACACCTTGGAACGGTATCATCATCTTGTATTTTGCCTTCACTAGCTATTTCTCTCAATATACACTTATATTCAGAGCAATCTAGTCTGATTCTCACGCCAGAGGGTGGTCACAAGGAGGAACCCCCCCCCCTTCTCAGTGACGAGCTCACGGTGTCTGTTTTGCAGGTCATCTGAAAAACATCCTTCTTTGCCGGACCTAACCCTCGTGGGAAACATTACTTAACCCCCAGATTATCCATAATCTACTCGGGGTCAATTAGTGTTTCTTCATTGGCGCCATCCGTGCATAAAAGCTAGAACTAATTCAGTTTTTTCAAAACTTCTGAAAAAATGGTTAACGTTACTCCGGTCCCAAGGCCAGTAAGTGACCAAGAAACCCCGGTAACCACAACCCCAGCTACTGGGGGGAACACCGGCGGTTACACAAATTTTACGCACACTACCCCGGTTACCCAAGCCGGGGCAAGTGGAGTAAACAATATTTCACTGGGGTTCACTGATGCCCAGTTGGAGAAACAGACGAGGCTCCCTCGCCAAACACTCGATCAAGTTAAGGCGTGGGCCGAAGCACGTCAGAAGGAATTCCAAGCTGAGTTGGATGAACGCTTGCGTTCACTCCAACAGGCTGACGAATTCGGAAGCACTCGACAACAGCTCAACATGAACAGTTAGTGCGAGTACTCGGACGATGATCGGGAGGAATCAGACACTGACGCGAACCCTCGCCATAGGGCGAAAGGGAAGCGTAAAGAAACGGACTTCCAACCAAGAAGGAATTTCGGAGAAACCTTCAAACCATGGAACACGGGGGGAAACCCACGCGACTTCTCCAAAACCTTTAGACCAACTGCTGCAAATGCGGGAACATCCAAGTTTGCAAGGGACATTGCGGAAGCAATCGCCCCGAGAAGTGCCAAACAGATGTCCAACATCGGCACTTATGATGGTCTATCCGACCCAGACGATCACTTGAACAGATTCATAGCGGGGGCAACCGTCAGTAACTGGACGGAACCCACGTGGTGTTATATGTTCCAGATGACGCTGGTTGGAGCGGCCAGGGCGTGGTTTGATCGTTTACTGGTCCACCACATCTATGATTGGGCGGACTTTCAACACAAGTTCAGCCAACACTTCAGTCAACAGAGGAAATATACTGAAGAGCAGTGGACGATCCTCAACTGCGTGAGAGAGGAAGATGAATCTTTACTAGACTTCATCACTCGCTTCAACTCCAAAAAGCTGAGTCTGGGCAACATAAGTGAAGATCTTGTTCGCGCCGCTTTCATCCAGGGCGCCGAATACCCAGAGCTTATCCGCACGTTGACGGGTAAGGACGGCATGCCATCCACATGGGATGCCATCATGACGGCGGCCAAGCGCTTTGCCGAGACGGAGAAGCAACTGGGTAGGGATCTTCCCCAGAGTACACACCTCTACACGCAGAGAACCAGAGAAAACAATGTTCGGATCGCCCGGCAGAACAAAAAGAGGAAGCTAGGTATTTGGCAGTCAAGGGTAAACTTTGACACCTCATCCAGCTCTCGCTCTCTTGTTGGCGGAAGGGATAACACGCACCCTTCAAGCCGAAAACACTGGTGGACGCCACTCACCAAAAGCGTCACGGAGATATTTGCCACCGAAAAACTCCCATGGCCAAAAGCTCCAATGATCCGGCGGTGACCTAATGCGGATCAGAGCAAATCCTGTGACTTCCACGGGACAAAGGGTCACAATACAGAGGAGTGCACATCCTTGAAGGATATTGTTGAAACATTCGTCAAGGATGGAAGACTTGCACACCTTGTGGCATCAATCAAGAATGGAGGAAGGAATGATAACCGGTATAAAGGCAACGGATGAAAGCCCGTTGACATCAGCATCCACATGGTTCATGGCAACATCAGAGGAAGAAAAAGACGAACGACAGAACCATGCGAATGGAAGGAAGCTGAGGTGCGCTTCCCGCGAGTGCCAGGAGGACCCAGCAAGGAAGGCCCTATCGTCATCAAAAGCCAGCTGGGGCATTACATAACTTCCCGCACTCTTGCTGACAACGACGCCTCGTCAACGGTTATGTACAGGCAGTTCTTCGACAAGCTAGACGACGAAGACAAAGAACGCCTGGAAACGGTTTACGCCTCAATGGAAGGGTTCGACGGTAGCACAAACACCCCCTGGGTATCCTATCTTTCCCCGTCATTCTCACGGACGGGAAATACTCCCGCACAGAAGACGTGGACTTCGTCGTAATGAGGAAGCCACATCACACATACGACATTCTCTTCGGGAGAGACGGGATGGCAAGATTCAACGCCGTGGTATCTTCAGTCCACGGCATGATGGGATGGCCAACTGCTGAGGGTGTAGCGATGATCACCGGTATCCCCCAGGTATGCATCGCATCCGTCTCATCTAAACCCAAACCAAAGATGGCTAAACCAACCATCACCGAACCAGAAAAATGGGCCCTCAATGGCAAATACCCTGACCAGGCTGTTACAATTGGCCCAACAATAACTGATCCTACGCGCACCTTACTCAAACGCTTACTACAGAGAAACGCTGACATCTTCGCGTGGACACCAGCTGACATGACTGGTGTGCCTCGAAGTAAAGCAGAGCATAAGCTCAAGTGTGACCCGGCTTTTACGCCAGTCATACAAAAGCGCAGAGTAATGGGGGCGGAACAGGCTAACGCGTGTAGAACTCAAGTCAAGGAACTCCTTGACGCGGGCATCGTACGCGTTAGTAGATATCAAACATGGGTTGCAAATCCCGTTATGGTACCGAAGGCTAACAAACAATGGCGCATGTGTATAGATTTCAAAGATTTAAACAAAGCATGCCCCAAAGATTGTTACCCGTTACCCGAAATTGACCTCAAAGTGGATTCATTAGCACCGTTTCGCCTTAAATGCTTCCTTGACGCATATAAGGGGTACCATCAAATCCACATGGCTGTAGATGATCAGAACAAAATCGCATTTCGGACGCCCGACGGCACATTTTGTTATCAAATGATGCCATTCGGACTTAAGAATGCAGGGTCCACATACCAACGTCTGATGGACAAAGAGTTTCATGCCCAAATTGGGAGAAACTTGGAAGTCTACATGGATGATTTGGTCATCAAAAGCCCTGAGCCAGAAGGGATGTTGAAAGACATCGAAGAAACTTTCAACACGCTCAGAAAGATAAACATGAAGCTCAACCCGAGCAAGTGTTCCTTTGGGATGGAAGAAGGGAAGTTCTTGGGAGTCATTGTTACTAAAGATGGCTTCAGAGCGAACCCTGAAAAGGTCGAAGCCATTATCAAAATGGAATCACCTACTACCATCAAGCAAGCCCAGACACTGAATGGACCGCCTAGTCGCACTTAACTGCTTTTTGTCAAACCATGCGGATAGGTCGTTCCCATTCGTGTCAACATTGAGAAACTGTTTAAAGAAAACGCACTTCCGCTGGACACCAGAAGCGGAAGCAGCTTTTCAGGAAATTCGGTCACGCTTGATCGAACTCCCAACGCTCACAGCACCAGAAGCGGGGGAGGAATTAATCATATATCTTTCTTCCACAGATAGAGCAACCGGGGCAGTCCTGCTAGTAGAGCGAAAAGGTATCCAGATGCCTATTTACTATGTTAGCCGTGTCCTAACAGACGTAGAAACCCGGTACTCCACCCTGGAAAAACTAGTCTTAGCACTTGTACAGGCTTCACGCAGGCTAAGACGATATTTCCAAGGTCACCCAATCACCATTCTCACCAACTTCAAACTTGCAAACGTTCTAGGCAAACCCGAGTTATCGGGACGTCTAGCCAAATGGGAAATTGAGTTGGGGGAATATGCGATAAAGTACAAGCCAAGACCAGCCATAAAAGGCCAGGTCCTGGCCGACTTTATTGCAGAAGTCCCCGCTTCGCGGGAGAAAGAGTGCCAGGAGGAGGCTCAACCCTCCCCAGCACAGGACATCAATGATGTCTGGCGACTCTACACCGATGGAGCAGCCAGCAATGAGGGTTCAGGCGCAGGGTTGAAACTAACCAACCCAACAGGCCAAGAATACACTTACGCTATTCGACTGGATTTTCCAAGTACGAATAACGAAGCCGAGTATGAAGCATTCTTGGCCGGGCTGAGAATTGCGCGTAAAATGGGAGTGAAAAACTTGGAAGCCCACGTGGATTCCATGTTAGTAGCCAACCAAATAAACGGAACGTACACGGCCGTGAACGACACAATGGTCCTGTACCTCGCACAAGCAAAAACCCTTATGCGCGATTTTAATGATTGTAGTCATACACGTCAAGCGTAGCGAAAACAAATCTGCGGATGCGTTAAGCAAGCTTGCATCATTAGCCTTCACCCATTTGGGAAAGGACATCCGCATCGAACTCCTTGAAGCACCATCAATCCCGCACAAGGAAATTTGTGTTATCCAAACCGGCACAGAAACGTGGATGACACCGATAATAAATTACCTTGCAGCGGGTATACTACCAGAGTCAAAAACACAGGCAAGAAAAATACGTTGTAAAGCATTAAACTATCAACTCATCGATGACATCCTTTACAGACGTAACTTTCTTGGCCCACTCTTAAGATGCGTGGACAACCAATATGCTGACTACCTCCTAAGGGAAGTACACGAAGGCATCTGTGGAGTACACGCAGGTCCACGCGCTGTTGTAGCTAAGTTAAACAACGCGGGGTACTTTTGGCCGGGGATGCATACGGATGCGCTGGCATACATCAGAAAGTGTAGGTCTTGCCAGCTCTACGCACCCAACACGCATCGCCCGAAGAATGAACTTGCTCCAGTCACCTCTTCATGGCCATTTCAGAAGTGGGCCATCGATGTGACAGGCCCATTTCCTACAGCAGCAGGAAACGTTCAGTTCCTAGTGGTAGCCATCAACTACTTCACCAAGTGGATAGAAGCAAAACCCTTAGCCCAAACAACCGCAAAACATATTAAAAAATTTATTTGGGAATTTATTATTTGTCGTTTTGGACTTCCACAGACTTTGGTGAGTGATAACGGCACCAACTTTGTTGACAAGAAGCTACAAAAGTGGCTGGAAGAACTTCAAATCACCCACACCTTTACCTCAGTGGCACACCCGCAAGGTAACGGTGAGGTGGAAAGAGCAAATAAAAGCATCGTCGAAGGCATAAGGAAAAGACTCCTGGAACACAGATCCGGCTGGGTAGACGAAGTTCCACACGTCCTTTGGGCAAACAGAACGCTGAAAAAGGCCAGTACGGGAGAAACCCCGTTCAGCCTCACTTATGGCACTGAAGCCATGGTCCCAGTCGAAATTGGTTTGCCCTCACCAAGGGTCTTGATTCAGCCAGAAGACAATGATGCGGAAAGACGGTTAGACCTTATGCTAACCGAGGAACGCAGAGACTTAGCCGCAGCGCGTGAAGAAAACTACAAGCGACAAATGCAAAAGTACTACAACACGCGGGTAAAACTCTGCAACTTCAATGTAGGAGACTACATATTGCGTAACAACGAGGCTTCAAACCAAGAGCGCCCAGGAAAACTGGCACCGGTCTGGGAAGGACCGTACATTATCAAAGAAGTTTTGGGAAAAGGCGCATACCGGCTCGAAAGGCTCGATGGCACTCCTATCCCAAGAACATGAAACGGAGCTCAATTACGCAAATGTTACATGTAGATCAATTCCAAACTTGTAAAGAAAAGGCCTAGAGCCACTTCTAATGGAAATGATTCTCCTTTATCACATTGTGTTGATAGCCTTACCTTTATACTTATGAACTTCCCACACTGATATGCCGGTATTCACCGCATAAATATGGGAAGAAGTAAGTCGTTGCGTGTGGAAGGCGGCAAAACCCGCATAAACACATAAAACGGTAAAAATTTCTAAGGAAAATCTTCACGCAGGTCAGCTATAGGTGAAGTTTTGTCATTCCAATAAATGAAAGTGACGGTCCTACCCGCACAATCATGATAGAAGAAACTGAACATTGACCTATTGGCAACCGCGCGTCGAAAGGTTAACTTATTCAAAACACTTAGAAAATTTCAAAGGAAAAGATGAGGAAAACTTCCACGCAGGTCAGATATAGGTAAAGTTTAGCCATCCTACTAAGTGAAAGTGACGGTCTTATCCGCACAATCACGAAAGAGGAAGCAAAACTTTAACTTATTATCTGCCACGTTGAAAAGTTAACTTATCTAAGTACTCAAGAAATTGCTAAGTTAAAACAAAATATGCGCGAAATAAACAAGGCAAGGCATTAACAAATAATTTTTATTCCATCAACATTCAAACATTACAAGAATTGCTGGGTACATACCCGCATACAAGATTAGAAGTCTACAAACATAAAAATCTACTCTAATGGTGGAAAGGGATCTAAAGTATCAAGCTTCAGGACCACTCCCACTTGGACCCGCACCATCAGTAGAGTGTGGTGGTTCAAGGAAAGCTTTGAGGATAGCTAGCCCATCAGCAGCAGCAATCTCGTTTACCTTCTCCACCACCGGATGCGGGAAGGCGGCATACTGATTCACTGCTTGGTCATACGCAGCTTCAGTATCCACATTGTAAAGAGGGAAGTTGGAAGGCGGAATGCCTTGTTCAACAAACCCTAGACCAAGCAGGAAGCCAGCCTTTTCCCCATCCTCATGAGAAGCGTTGAGGGCTGCGCTCATCGCATCGTCATATGATGTGTTCGTGAACACCCGATGCACAACCTAAAAAACAGAAGTATATCAAAAACTCTTCTAAGTAAAAGCGTAAAGAAATTGTGAAACTGCGCATACCTGAGACAACGCTTCTCGGAGAAGCCATTCCTTGGTAACCAGAGCCTCCTGGAGGGCAGCTTGAGCTTCATTACGGGCGCGTTCGGCTTCGTTCTTTGTAAGGTTGGCAAGCAACACATCTTTGGCTGCAGCCTCTTCGACGCCCTTTAGCTTACGCTCAGTGTGGTCAAGCACCCCCCTCTGGTCCAAGATCTCTTGGAGCTTCTTGGCATCTTCCATGGCCAAGGCATCATGAGCCTGCTGGAGCCTCTCTAATTTGGCTTTAAGTTCCTCATTCTCGATGCGTAGAGGCTCAGCAGCAGCTTCAGCCTTGGTGGCCCTCTCGGTTGCGTTCCGTGCAGTTTCCTTAGCCAACCGAAGCTGTTCATTAATAGCTTGGGCGGCCTTGGAACGGGCCTCGAGACGAGCTTGAACTTCAACCTCAAGGGCCTTGAAGGCCTTCTCCTTCTCCGCAGCAACGGCGGAGAGCCTCCTGTTCTCCTCCCGGACAGCCCGCGCCTGAGCTACTTCTTGGATACGAGCTGCCTTTAACTTGTCGTTTTCACGACAAAGCAGCTCGACGCGCGGCTGCATCCGGGCTACGAGAATGCGGAGCTCATTTGTCAACCTACCCTCCTGGTAGCTTGACATTGCTTCCCCCAGCGCCCCACTTGGGGCGGCGTGGCGCGCCCACTCGACGCATTCCACAGGCGTCCGAAGGGTTGTTCCTCGGCGGATGTTCCATCGTGGAACATACACTTCATTGGAATCCGACACTGCAAAAGCAAAAAGCAGTTAGGAAAAGATGATAAAAAAAAATATAAAATAAAATAATAAAAGGCCAAAATAACCCTACGCACTTGTAGGGTCGACGACAGGCCTGTAGCCGCCAAACCCATCACCCGAACCTAACGGATACCCATCCAAGAGGTCAGGCAGATGGGAAGGAGACAAAGATTGGCTTGACGCCCCAACCCCGGACATACCTGAAGGACCGGCCGTAGTCGCCGGCGCCGGAGGAGGCATAGAGGAGGCCGCCGTGGTAGAAATCAACGGAGGTGAACTCACCGGAGGTGAACTCACAACCGCGGCCGCGGCTGTGGAAGAATCCACAGAAACACTCACCGCCGGCTCAGTGAAGGAATCAGTGAATATGGCACTGACAGCCGGCGGAGACGTCGTCACAGTTGGAACAGTTGGCTCAACCGGGTGAGCAACTGAACCAACAACTGAAGCAGGCGCAGTCGCCTGGGTCATCGCATCAGGTAGGTTGACCAAACCTACCGTCATGGGTCCGGAGGTGCTCCTCCCCGCTCCACCCTGGAATGCGGTAGCATCCACGCCTGCACAAAGAAGATATATAAGTATAATGGCGGAAAGTTATGCAGTTAAGATAAAGGAAGTATACTTACGGGTCCTTTTGAGTTTGAAGGTGCGAACGGGCGGGGACGAACCCGATGGAGCCGGCCTCTTCGTACCGGTCACCGTCGTGGTCCTGGGCTGCTCGGAGGTGACAGCCGTTTCAACCTCCAGAGTAGTGGTCTCAACACCACCCGGGTTCCCCGCCGCCTCTTCACTCTCGGTCTCCGACTCAGACCGGTTCACCTGGTCGGCAGTGGAGGCTACCTTCGCCTTGCCCTTCCCGCCAGCAGCCTTCTTCTTCCGCGCAAGAAAAGGACCATCTGCGGATTCCTCATCAGAAGATGACAAGATTAGAGGAATTCCAGCAGAGGTTTCAGCATTCAGATGGCGATGGTTAAATAGTCTTTTACCTGGCCGCGTGGCGCTCAGTATTTCGTGGCCTGGTGGGTAGGCATCCACAAACCGATCCGCAGTCTGCGTAAGGATGGGCAACTCGTTCTCGTCAAGAGCACGAGTACCCAACCGAGCGGGACCGTCAGCTTCCCGCGGATGCAGGAGGGACTGCAAGTCATTTCCCTCTGAAATAAAAAGAAAAACAGTTAGAAAAAACCTTAAATCAACAAAGAAGACGGAGCATACCGTAAGGGATAAAGTTCAAACCATATTCAAGTACGATGGGAATCTGTGGCGCATCCGCCCCAGCATCCTTCCACACCCTGCTCATACCGAGCATCACCATCCCGGACTCCGGAAAGCGGTAAACCGGAGTCTGGATCCGGGAAATCTTGGAGAACCATTCCGCCTCCTGGTAGTTGGAGGCGTGAAGGCTGGGGAGAGCTCTCCCGTTCTTAAATGTTATCGCTTTAGGGACGACACGGGCAGAGATGTAAAAGAACTCCCGCTTCCAAGACCGAAGACTGCGCTCGGTAGCGCAGATCTTCAAACCCTTGATCCGGGTGACCAGGGTGTACCAGCCTTGGATGCATCTCCAGGAGTAGAAGGTCATCAGGCGGTCGACGTGGGGATCCACGCCAAGAATGAGGCACACCCACTCAAAATGGCGGATCTTGGCGATCGCCATTGGGTGTACCTCCGTCAGGTGCACACCGTGTCTATCCAGAACACGGTATACAAACTTCGTCAACTGGAACCTAAGATTCCCATAGACGAAGAAGGCGGCATATACCCCTATTTTGCCCTTGGGGGCATCGTACACCGTCTGGTGTGGCTCCGGAAACTCAGGCTCGAACGGCTCGAGCATGAACTTCCGGACGATGTACCGGTAAAGCTCGATGGGAAGAGCACACTGGCATTCGCCAGCAGTGCTCTTATCGTCCTTATCGGACGTAGACGTCGGGTTCTCGACATACAAGTCAGACTCCTCGACGGTAGCTTCTGGATCATGAGTAGACATGTTTTGGAGGTAAAGAACGATTTCAGGAGAATGCTCGACAGAAAGTTAGAGTATTCACCGGAAATCGCTTAGAAGAAGAAGAAAGAAGTGAAAGTGTGGATTACCGTGAACCCTTTCCCCCTTTATATACTCATCGCAATGAATGCGATGAATTTAATGCGGAGGAGAGAGAAAAGAGCTGGTGCAATGAAACTATGACACGTGGAAAAAGCAAGCTGGCAACAGCTGTTGACGGGACGCGCGCCGTAAAATCCGCACCCACGCGCCCGAAAAATCGCGCCCACGCGCCTGAAAAAGCGTCTGGAATGACCATATACTGTCACGTCGCCATAACTTCCTGCACGTCCTGACACGGTCAGAAGAAACCGTCGGACGACGTTTCAACAGTTTGGACGGTTCTTATCCTTTCACCAACTCTTCGAATTTCAAAAAGATTCAAAAAGATTCAAAAGTAAGCGGGACTATACCCCTTACCTTGGCAACCAAGTAACTATAAGACAGGTGCGAGTACAGTGTCAAGGCAAAACCCTTCACATACTTAGCACCCGCAGGGAATGGACGCCAAGAATACCTTGGAATTAAGATAACTATAAGACGAGTGCGGGTACTGTGTCAAGGCGAAACCCTTCACATACTTAGCACTCGCAGGGAATTGAAACCAAGAAGGATCTTCTGGGCCATGCTTGCGGAAAGGGAAATAACATCCCCGCATAGCGGGAACGTTGAGAACTAGATTGTTTGAAGCTCCGGGATGGAATTGGTTCTTTAACATAATTGATCACTATGTTTAAAACTACCGAAACCTCGTGGAGAATCTACACAAGTGAAACTCAACGCTCCTGACTTGCGAGGAGGTTACACACCTACCCGCATCATACCCAAAGATCAAGCAGAAAAGTCGGGAATTTCTGCACGTGACATTAGGGAAACCGCGGGAAGAATCCCCACGGACAACCTTAAAACTAAATCCTTTTCAAAACCCCTTGCTTAAGTCCAAAGTTCACCTCACTTATTAACAATTCATGAGAAGAACATTGGACTGGGGGGACTTGAAGAGGTAGGTCCCAGCAGAGCCCAGTTGGACCCGCAAGACTCACCTTGAAGAGGGACGTCTGCGCAAGGACCAACTGGTTCCGCAGGACCCACCATGCTCAGAGATGAAGACCTTACGCGCAGTACGCCAGCTGTTCCCGCAGGGAAAGCCTCCCAATGGTGAAGTACCCCGCCTGTCCCCGCAGCTGCGGATACAAGCCATCAGGGAAGGCTACCCGCACTAATAGCAAGGCTACACGCACAAGGCACTAACTCTCAATAATTCAGTGTCACCTGAAGGAATGAGCAAGGCGGGAATACTCCCGCCCAAATGAGCCAGTCCGTATGTTTCTGGAAGATCTTTTTACCTGCCAAGGTATGGACAAAATAGACAAGATCTGACCAAAGCAGCCCATGAACCAATCACAGGGTGACAGCTCACCGACAACAGTACGAGGAGCATGCTCTAGTACTGTTTGTCACTATTAGCCGCTGCCTACTCACCAACCCTTGTCGTGGCACGCACATAGCCTGCAGTTGGTGGAAAGGGAACAGTACACAGCCGGCCTTGTCACTATCAGCCGCTGCCTACCCACCAACCAGCATGGCACGTGCGTAGCCCATAGTTGGTAGAACAGGAATATTATACAGCTGGCTGTACCTGCTTGGAAACCTACCTTCGGCTATAAATACTCCAACACCTTGGAACGGTATCATCATCTTGTATTTTGCCTTCACTAGCTATTTCTCTCAATATACACTTATATTCAGAGCAATCTAGTCTGATTCTCACGCCGGAGGGTGGTCACAAGGAGGAACCCCCCCCCCCCCTTCTCAGTGACGAGCTCACGGTGTCTGTTTTGCAGGTCATCTGAAGAACATCCTTCTTTGCCGGACCTAACCCTCGTGGGAAACATTACTTAACCCCCAGATTATCCATAATCTACTCGGGGTCAATTAGTGTTTCTTCAGTTTCCAAAATTCAGATCTACTTCAAAATCAATTATCCAGATTTAGCTAAACATAAATTAGATAGAGTGTGCAATGCATACATAAATATCTTATAACTATTCATGTTTGTGCTCGTTTAACTGTCCGTGTTCATATATAAGCCAATACATTAGTAATATTGATCTAATTGGCTTTTCTACCTAACAAACTCATCAATTATCCAAAATTAACTTAACTATAGAATAGAGTGTGCTGTGTGCATACATAAACTATATACAAGCAATACAGTTGAAATAACTTCTTAACATAAGCATATATTAATTAATCAAATGTAAAATGAAAGCATAAAACTACATCGAATCTGATAACAATATATGATTACAGATAACTGATTAATCGAAATTAGCATTCAATCAAAAACAGTTTAAACGAACACGAACATGTTTATGAACATGAATTCGTTATTCGTTTCACTGTTCACATAACTGCTCGTGTACCTGTTATTGTTCAAATTAAAACCTGAAGCATAAAAGTATAAAACTCCAGATCTAATTAGCTTCTCTACTTAATTAACTCATCAATTATCCAAAATTAGCTTAACAAATTTAACATGACGTTAGATACAACGAGCATACATAAACTATACCGAATCTGATTACAATATATGATTACAGATAACTGATTAATCAAATTCATTATTAGAATTCAATCAATAACAGTTTCCAAATTCCAGATCTAGTTGAACATCAAAAGCAAAAGCAAAAGCAAATAATAATAATAATAAATATGGAAGTAAAGAGAAATGAAATAATAATATTATTAATACCTTCCAATCGGAGAATGCGGAGTCATGTTTAGTGTGTGTGCAGTTTTCACGTTTCAACGGCGGTGCGGTGGTGACGCCGGAATCAACGGCTCTTACCATAACTAATTACTCAGTAACGAATGATAGGTTCAACGTTGCTTTCTATATGTACAAAAGCGGTTATTTATTTATTTACTTTATTTAAACACAGCAATAATAATATTATTATAATAGACCCATTAGTATTTCATTTCATGCTTTGAACTTTATACAACTTTTTTAAACTTATATTAAAATATTTTCTAACTTTGTTCATGAGTTTATTTAAAGACGGAAAATAAATGAAATAAAAAAGAAAAAAATTATTGTGTTGCGGATATTTTTAAAGAAAAAAAGGAAGGAAATTAGAGAATATTATGTTCATAAGTTTCATTAAGTGGAAGAAAAGAAAACAAATAGAAGGAAAACATAGGGAAATAAAGAGTAAGTCAAAGGAAAATGTTTTCTTTCGAATTTGAAAATAAATAAGAAGAAAATAAATGAAAGATAAATCACGAAACAAATGAAAACAAAAAAATTTCTTTATTTTTATTTTTATTTTATCTCATTAGGTGAACTCGGGAACATAGCGTAAGAGTGAACCTTGGTTTCCATCCATATGTGTCTTGTCCAAATATGTGGTTTTTATTCATGTGCTAACATATTAGAGTTGCAAGACTTGACTCGAACTAGTTTAGAGGTATTCTCAGGACCTGGGACCTAACCATATTGTAAATAGCCACGTCTGGTCGTTTTGGGTCTAGCGAGTCTCACGGGTTTGACTTAGGACTGAAGTTTATTTGAAAAAAAAGAACAAAATTACTCCTCACGTGAGGGGCACACTAATGGATTTAACGACTAGAGTTAACGAGGTTGGTGGAGTTGGGTTCAATTGCAAGTAAAATGATACCATATGAACGAAAACTGCAAGTTTGAAACTACTGGACTAAAAGCACAAATTTGGACAAACGACATGGACGAAAACCGATGTTCACTCTTTTCATAATTTCGTATCATTTGCGTTCTTTTATCAATATGTTGGGTGGCCCGACTTAGACAAGAATAAATATTGTTTAATATCGTGATGTTGATACGTAACTTAAATCACATTATTTTATTAGATCCTAACTTTTAAATGGGAGAATTAAATTTGCATGAAACATATGCGCTAAAGCACGCGCTTCGCTTTACATGGTGATGTGATTGTAACTTGTATATGTATAAATTGTGAGCATGTAAACAAGTAACTTGTAACTTGAAATAAATTACAGCTTGTAAGTTTATAAAAATTTGCAAGACTCATAAAACTTGTAAAACTCAAAAACACTCGTAAAATCGTAAAACTATTGTAATACTCATTAAAACGTGAATTTGTAAACTTATAAAATTGCAAAGGTGAAAAACATGAAATCCAATAAACTTGTAAGCTTCTAAATTCGTAAACTCGGGAACTCGTTAACATGTAACGTGTAAACTCGTAAATTCACAAACATGCAAATAGATCAAAATCTCAGAAATTGTAAATCTCATAAACCTATAAACACACTTCAAAATGTATCAAATTATTAAAAAAAATCAAAATAAAGTGTAAAGGCCTGGTTGATATAAAAACAGTAAAACAACTCGTGTTATTAAAGTGACAATAGTATGTTAACAGTACAATAAAAGTAACATATATGTTATCCATACCTTAATAAAAAGATGCAATAACTGAAGTAACTCCTAATGTTGATAGATCGTCACCGTAAACAAAAATGCAAGAATAGGTCGTTATTGACAAGCATGATAATCAAATGTATGTAAACTTGTGAGTGGATTCTAATATTTTCGTAGAGTTTATATATAAATTTTTTTGCATTAGTGGTATTCATTAAAGTTTTAATTGTCACTTGTGGGTTATATGTGTTTTAGGGAGAAAATAAAGAGAGCAAAAATTGTGGAATTCATAAGTTACATAATTCATGAAATGACATTCAATTTGGTCAAACTACATATTACGGAGTATATATTAAACGTTTTAATTTGACTTTTGATTTACAAACAAAAACATTTTTAATTTTTTCTTGATTAATTCCTTTTAATTTATCTATAACACATTATTTTAATCAAAAGGTGATGATGCATATTCACAAAACAGTGAAACACACACCACTAAGTCGTTAATATGATAATGTAGTAAGTCACTAAGTTGTAATTAGTGATGTGTCGTGTGTTTTCGATCATCTTGAATATGTTCATGTAACCCTCTTATCATATGTTTTGGGTATGCTTTTGGTGTGTGATAATGCACCTCAGCGCTTATTTTATACTCAAACATAGTTGAAACATTCTTCAGGTAATAATGTGTAATGATTACAAAACTTAATGTGAAATAAAACTACTTAACACTAATTGAAGATCAGTGACCGGATATTGACATGGTCCAACTTTAGTTTAAGACCATTAACTAGAATGGCTCATGCGTTAGAGTAGTAACTCGTACATGAGTAGTGGTACGATAAATTTTTCCATAAGTCATTCCAATCACACAATTTAGAACATTGATATTTTATTAATTTATAGTTCAATTTTAGATGTCGTTTGGTTCGTTGTAATGCTTTCACAACGTACAACAGTACAACAAAAATCTACAAATAATTATTTATATATCACATATATAAATACATTATTTTTATTAAAATGTGAGATTTAAATTAGTTCCTTTGTAAATTAGTGATGCTTTCCCAACGTACAGCAATACAACACAAATCCACAGATAATTACTTTATAGAACACACATATATATATATATATATATTATTTTTATTGAAATGCGAAGGATTGAAATTAATTCCATTGGTTTGTAAATTAGTAGATGGATTAGATTGATCAAAACATCAAAATGACAAAATTACCCTTCTTCTATCTCCATCACCAAATTAACTATTGTTTTATATTAGCATTTCTAACTTTTTGTGTTAAGAAGTTAAGCACATCCCCAACTAGGGCATAAATTACCCGAGCCGAGCTAATCTCAAACTTTAACTCGTTTAACTTACGAGAGCTCGATAAGTGCACGTCGCTTGATAAGTGAAAGTCAAGCTTATTTATTTAATAAACTTATTTTAGGCTAAAACTTTGGCTTGGACTTATTGATTCGACCTTCTAGCTAGCCAATCTCAAATAGGCTGACTTTGCTCATTCACCAACTACCGACCTTACACGATCTCATAATTCAGATTTCGAATCACGGGTGTTCATTATTCTAATCAGACTTAACTTCACTTAAGTAAACATCATACCTGAAAGCATATGCTCTCATTAATTATAACATAAAGTCTTCTTCTAGGTAATGTAGCTCAATAAATGTGTGTATAAAATATGTACCAATCAAATAGAGTAAACAATTAACCAAGCTCCCAATTTTATCCATCATTGACTCATTATTTTTGGCATTTTACACAACTGTGGGACGCCCTTGTCTCTACTTTAAACATCATACCCGTTCAAAGGTTTTGTCTTTATTATATCTGCTCACTCATTTCTGTTTTCTGATACTTCTTTACACAGAATTACATGCCTCTATTGCCTTTGCAAGTTTGCAGCCTTTTGTTCATGCATTTGTTGTGAAATCTTGACACAAAAGTGGTTTCAAGATGCCTTTTTTAGCTCTGGTTTTGTAAAAAGTTATGGCCTTTTGTGTTTTTTAGAATCAAGAAGCAAAATTTGTTGATGGGTGTTTGATTATTTGATTAAAAAGACAATTTTGGAAAGTGGGTGTGTTTTAGTTTGGTGAATCTTGATGTTTTTTGTTGCATAAATAGTGAAAGTCAAAAACTTTCTTGAAAAATGATGAAAAAGATTGTATCTTTTGGTGGGTGTTTAATGATTTGAAGAATTAAGAGAATTGTGAAGTAGGGTTGGTTTATTTTGGGCGCAGCGCAGCTTGTTGTTGCGTGCTTACCTGTCTCGATTGGTCATTAGATTTTTAAGCTTTGAAAAAAAAATAATTTTTTTTGGGCAAATCTTGATGTTATAAGGCACACACAGTGAAAGTGTACTGTGTGTTTTTTTTTTTAATATTTTTTTAAAACTTTTGTTGGTTTTCATGGAAATGATGAAAAGGCAAAAGAGTGGTGGAGATAGAGATGATGTAGGAGAGAGAGTTGTGCTTATTGTTGTGAAAGCATCAAGAGAAATATCAAGAAATGCTTTGATTTGGGCTTTGACTCATGTTGTTCAACCTGGTGACTGTGCTAAATTGCTGGTGGTCATCCCTGCTTCCAATTCAAGTATGTTATTTTAACTATAAGCACATTAATATGTATATTTGTTTTTGTTTAATATTAGAGTTCATAAGTTCTCTCTATCATCTTGCATAAGTGTAAGTTTATGATACTCCTGTTATTGAGCTGAAATCTATGCAGCCAATATCAGTGATATCTCGGTTATCGGTCCTCGTGCGAAATATTAGTCAGAATATCGGTACCGATAATATCCCGATATCAGTGTTTTAAGTCTTAATTTTCAACTTTTAGTGTTTTGAGTCTTAATATTAGTGTTTTATTATAAGTCTTAATTTTCAACTTTTAGTGTTTTGTGTCTTAATTAGTTCCTACTTGCTGCAATTGTTAGTGTTTTGCAAGTTGCAAAGATAATTTGTTAATAGTAGGAGAGTATACTGAATTGTTAGTGTTAAACTGCTATATATATTTAAATTCTGCATGATAGTAAAATTACTGATATCCCACTGCAATAACCGATAACACAAATATTGGTAATCGACTAATATCTGCTATTTTTCCGCATTAACTGCTTAGGCTGTAATCATATTCTTGATTGTTATTAATGGGCTTATATGGAATTTAAGTTCATGTTGAAGACTAAGCATGTGTCTCTTGGTACATCTACCATGCATGTGAGCTTGAGTTCAGAAATTATATTACTATTTTGTAATTAAAACAATGGGTGTTTCGGTTTTAATATACATAGGTCGGATGGGCGGACGGCTTAAAAATTTTCCTTTTGTCTTTTGGTTATTACAGAACAAATTTTAAGTAGAGAAATTGCATGAGCATTTCTATATAGTGTGTTACATAACTGCATAATATATCACATTTAAAGCGACATGTTACATGTGTTTATGTGGTTCTTGTAGTTCTTTATTCGTACTATATTGAATAACTATATGTATATTAGAATTTTAGTCAATGGTATTTAAACCAAAATAGTTGATATAGTTTTTTTTCTTCTTAATCTTGACCAAAATCTATGAACTAAATGCGATTCTTGAAATTGTTTAGGTCGTAAATTATGGAAATTTTCGAAGTTCAACAGCGATTGTTCGACGGGGAAATGGAAAAATCTTTCGGGTGATGTTCGGGATCAGAAGGAAGACATCACTGAATCATGCACTCAAATGCTGCTGGAGTTACATAATATATATGATTCTGATAAAGTGAGTCTTGTTGCTTTTGTGTTTTTCTTGATATTTTGAAATTTCCGTTTAAATTCGTAATGTTTGATGGTTTTTTGATAGGTTAAAATGAAGATTAAGGTTATTTCTGGTACCCTGTGTGGAGAGGTGGCTGCTGAAGCAAAGAAAACTCACACACAATGGGTTGTTTTGGATAGGTGAGTGCATATCTTTATTACAGACTGTAAAATAAACACATAATAATAATAATAATAATAATAATAATAATAATAATAATATATGTTAATAAACAAAACTAGGGGTGAGAATTCCAGACACGACCAGTAATACGTCATGAACATAATATTATTTGAGTTGTCATACATGACACGTTTAATAAACAAGTTGTATATGGGTTGACATGTTTAACCAGCTTCATTAAATGGCTAATGTTCAAGTTAATTTGCTTAACCTGTTTAATTAAGCAATATGTTTAACCCATTTGTCACAATTCGACAACCCCTTTACAACTTGATTACCACCTATTTATAATTTGCAACCCATCGACACGTTTGACTTGTATATATGTAAGCATAATTAATATTTATCACAATATTAACTCTATTAATAAAACTAAGGTTGCAGTTTCCAGATGCAACCCGTGACGCTGTATGAAAATAATCAGGTTTTAAGTTGTCTTACATAACATGTTCAACAAGCAAGTCATATTTAGGTTGACTTGTTTAACCGATCTCATTAAACGGGCCGCATTCATTTTAATATGTTTAACCCGTATAATTAAACAACCAGAAAAAATGTGCCCGAGTTAAAGTTGATATCTTTTACATTAACCCGACCCGCTTATTTGGTTTCCTGTTTTCTTGACTTCTTGTCACAGGAACATGAAAAAAGAGGCAAAAGCATGCATGGAAGAGCTAGAATGCAACATAGTCATGATGAAAAACACTCGACCGAAAGTCCTTCGCTTGAACTTGATCGGATCACCAACAAAAGAACCCGAAAACATCAGTTCTTCTTTAGAAACCCCTGCAGTTTCCTTCAAAGAAACCGAAAGCATTTGGAACACAACCAAAGTCCCAAATGTAACCCCTGCTAGCAGCCCCGAACACTCGTCCTTCACCACGAACGACCGCAACACCTCTTCATTATCAAGTATAGATCTAGAGTGTTCCCCATTTTTGGTAGTGGATCATGATTGGGATACACAGAAAGACGAGGAATCTGATTCTGATAGCGAAAACTTGAGCTCGTCGCCCTCGAATACCGATGTTCTTAGTTCCTCTGGCGATTTTGGGCAAGTTAATCCAGTTACAGACAGTGATGGACCCAGAAAAATTTTTCACGAGGGTAGGAAATTTTTGGGTCGGTTGAATATCGCTATACAGTACTTTTTTCTCGAGCCTTTTTTTTTATAAGCTTGAGCTTGCGAGTTGTTTTTAAAGCTCGGACTCGGTTTGTTTTTTTATTTATTAATTAACTTATACACATTTTAAACTATTTTAAATATTTTAAGAAAAACCTTAAATGCGCCTAAGCTCGGTTCGAGCTCGTGTTGTACCTTAAACGAGCCAGATTTATTTATTAATTAACGTATACGCATTTCGAACTCTTTTATACGGAGTATATTTTAAGAAAAACCTTAAGCGAGCCTAAGCTCGGTTCGAGCTCGTGTCATACCTTAAACAAGCCAAAGCTCGACTCGACCTCAGCTGTGCAGTGTGAAACTAATACATAGAAGTCCAAAAGTGGTCAAACTTAAAAATATACAAGGCTCGTTAAGGCACGAATGAGTATATAACACTAACATAGAAGTCCAAGGGTTCGACTCAATCTCGAAAATCTCGACTAGTTTGCACTCCTAGGATTTTAACGAGTATATAACACTAAACTTTTTTTTATGGTGGGCCGTTGCCCCCCTTCTTTCAATGTAGGTCCGCCACTTATTAAGAACGCGCCACGTGTGATATTCTCCGAGATTGACCACCGGCCCGAAAAGTCAACGGAGACGGAGAGGGGGATCGTGCCGTTGACGAGACACCGCCCACACGAACCTCCTTTGTTATGTTCAATCTGTCAGCACAAAGCTCCAGTCTTCGGAAAACCACCAAAACAGTTCGCTTTTGCTGAGCTCGAAGAGGCTACAGATGGGTTTTCGGGGGCTAACTTTTTAGCCGAAGGTGGGTTCGGGTCAGTGCACCGAGGGGTTTTAAAAGATGGTCGAATGGTTGCGGTCAAACAGCATAAACTAGCTAGTTCACAAGGTGACAATGAGTTTTATTCGGAAGTTGATGTTTTAAGCTGTGCACATCATAGGAATGTAGTGATGTTGATCGGGTTTTGTGTGGAGGATCGTCGACGGTTGCTTGTTTACGAGTTTATATGTAACGGTTCTTTAGATTCTCACCTTTACGGTACGCTTTCTCTCTCATTTTTTTTTTGTTAAAAGAGTCAGGCTCTCGTTAAAAGCTCGAATTAAGCTGGAGTTAAATGAACCTGAGCTCAAACTTAATAATAAGCCCGAGCCTGAGCTTCACTTATTGAACTCCAGCTGACTCGTGAGCCTATTATTTATATACTTTTTATTTTGCAAATAACTAAATAACATATATTGCTAAAGTTTGAATTTGCAACCTTTTATTGCTAACTATATAAAAAAATGTTGTAAATGTAAAATAAAGTACTTCTTTCATTCTTTTAAATATAACCAACATATATAAATATATGAACCAATCATGTTTGGATTTGTAGGCCATAATCGCGGGCTACTAGAATGGTCTGCGCGACAAAAGATTGCAGTTGGAGCTGCTCGCGGGTTAAGATAGCTTCATGAAGAATGCAGAGTTGGTTGTATTGTTCATCGCGATATGCGACCAAATAATATTCTACTAACTCATGATTTTGAACCTTTGGTATGTAATTATGTATAAATGTTACCAAGTTTTCATAAATACACATTTTGACTTTTTAAGTCAACCATGATCTGGATGTTTTTTTATTCTTTTGAACACAGGTTGGAGATTTTGGACTTGCCAGGTGGCAACCAGAGGGTGAATCGGGTGTCGAAACTAAAATAATCGGAACATTTGGGTAATTAGTGATCGCAAACATAATAATACTGTAACGGGTCGGGTTGACTCTGGTGACCCGTTAACACTTTTTTCTTGAAAACTAATTGGTTTTCAACACTTTTTTCTTGAAAACTAATTGGTTTTCTAACGCGGGTTTGTTTTTTAGGTACTTGGCTCCGGAATACGCTCAGAGTGGTGAAATTACTGAAAAGGCTGACGTGTACTCATTCGGGGTCGTGTTGGTTGAGCTCATTACAGGCCGGAAAGCGGTTGATATAAAAAGGCCAAAGGGCCAACAATATCTCACTGAATGGGTATGTGTGTGTATTCAAAGTTAAAACCCTTGTTGGTTGTTGCTACATGCGACCGATTAAACTGGCCTGACCCGTTTGCACAAGTTCATGTGCAAACGAGCCGAGCCGGTTTTGTTTGTCTGTGACAGGTCAAATGGGTAAACTTTCTAATATATATATATACATATATAACATAAAATATATTGAAAAAGTCAAACGGGCGAAAAGTGACCCAAATTGGTTGGCCCGGCCCGAGCGGCCCACACAAAAAATTTACTTAACACAATGAGCCCATTATGAGTCTAATGGTTGTGTATATTGATGAACAGGCTAGACCATTGCTTGAAGAGAGTGTCATTAGTGAGTTGATTGACCCGCGTCTCAGAGACAGTTACTCTGAGCCAGAGGTTCGATGCATGGCACATTGTGCTTCGTTGTGCATCAGGCGGGACCCACATTCGAGGCCTAGGATGTCTCAGGTATGTAACACTGAAACCACCTTTTTTAATAAACTTTATTTTGTATTAATGATTTCTAGTGACGGTTATATGTTTTTCGGGAAACAGGTGCTATGGATGTTGGAAAACGATGATATCAAGTGATCGATATGTACATCGATGTAATCCCGTGTTTACGACTAGAAGCTAGCTAGAGCCTAGAGGATAGTTTTATAGACTTTTAGTACATTACTTCTACAATATTGAGTCATTGGATAGTTGAAATTACATTAAAAATTGAAATAGAAATCTATTCATGAGTATATATATCCTTAACTATGTTTTTATGAAACACTATAATTAAGTTGTTAACTTGAACATAACTCATATCTTTATTCGGGCAAAGAATATTAATCCTTACATCGACACACTTAAAAACATGTAATCCGACTATGTATTCTATTTATCTAAACATGCCAAAACAAATGGAAATTGTATACGAGTTGCAAAACTTGTAACCAAAGTATTTTGGCACGTAATCAAGTTGTAAACGAGTTGCAAAACAGGTTGCCTTTATTGTAATAAAGTAAAACGAGTCGAAAAATATGTTAACGGGTCGTAGTAAAATTGTAAGCCAATAAATGGTTAAATGTGTCATAACTTATATACGGGATCAACTTAGAAATCATATTCTTTCAGTTTAATATTATACCTATAAATTATACATATATATAAAATATTCGAGGGTGCAACACAAACATGAATCAACCAAATCAAAATTTGATTATTCGCGATTTTTCAACGGCTCAGGTGATTTAGTAACGGGTCAGGTTAAATGAGCCCTTTCACGTTACTAATCAACCACCTATTGATTTGACCGGTTTATAAGGTTATACGCAAGGGCATAGGATAAGAGGGACCGGGGTGTCCCGCTCACCGTCGTTTTTTCGCTCCATAGTATAAATTTTAGCGAGTACGTCCAAAATATTTTATAGGCATCGATTCCGGTCACCATCCACTCGTTGAATCTATTAATATAAGTAGCTTACAAAAACAAACCCAATTTCAAAAAATGACAATTTCAACCCTTAGAACCCGGCGGCAGCTCGCCGGTGGTCTTCTCCGGTCACTTTACCGTCAACGGCTCTCAAATCTCAGCTGTAAATCACTTTCTCATTCATTCTATATATGTTTACAATTAACTAACTGTTGTAATTTATTAACAGACGCTTGTAACGCCGTTAATGATGACGGAACAAACCCTAGCTTCATACATCCTACGTCTGTTGTTCATCCTAATGCCGTTATAGGCCAGGTATGATTATTAGGTGTTAATAGTAAAATATTGATATATTATATATGTTGCTTAGTTAGTTAGTTAGTTACTGATGACAGTTTTGGTGAACTATCGGCGATCATTTTTGTTGAATTAGAATTAGTGGTGCAAACGAGCCGAGCTCGAGCTGGACTAGGCTAGAGCTTAGATCGTTTTGACTTACGAGAGCTTGAGCTCCAGCTCGGCTCGCTTCGAGTTGTTTTTCTAAAGCTCGAGCTCTGATTTTTTATTATTTATTACTTAGTTTATATACGTTTTTAACATTTTTATATATTTGAGAAAAAAACTTAAATTAATCTAAGCTTGGCTCGAGCTCATATGTACAATGTGAAATTAATACATAGAAGTCCAAAAGAGGTCAAACTTAAAAGTACACAAGGCTCGGTAAGGCTCAACGAGCTTCCCATACAAGGCATGAGTTCGGGCTCGGGAACTAAACAAGCTTTATCTGGGCCCGGGCTCGGCTCGAACTCGAAAAAGCTCAGC
Source organism: Bidens hawaiensis (assembly GCF_021521415.1). Lineage (NCBI taxonomy): Eukaryota > Viridiplantae > Streptophyta > Magnoliopsida > Asterales > Asteraceae > Bidens > Bidens hawaiensis. The sequence continues at coordinate 312,586 of NW_027493888.1, forward strand.
TCGTTACGAGCTTTTTATTGATCCAAGCTTGAGTAGCTCGCCAGCAGCTTGTCTCGTTTGCTCCCCTACCGATCACTTTTGTTGATTTTTATTACAAGTGCAAACTAGCCGAGCCTGAGCTTGGTTCGTGTGATGTTTTCTCAAGCTCGAGATTGGCTTAGGCTTGACTTGTTTTTCTATATTAATTATTTTATAAACCTTTTCAACTATTTTTTAATATATTTATTAGTTATAATTGCTATATATACATAATTTATGTTTTTTAGTTATTTTTATCTTACTTTTATGTATAAAAATCATTAATATATAAATATGTATTTATTATATTAATAAAAATGTAAAAATGAAGGTATACATTAAATATAAAAAGCCTAAATCACGTAGGCTTTAATGTTGCGAAAATTGTGTAAATTGTGGAATTGAGGGCTGAAATGATGTGGTTTGGACCTGATAGCTAGGCCAACCACCTACAGTTGTTTGCCACAAGGTCCAGCTTGTCGAGTCCTTTCCATTGACCGGTTACGGGCCCATAATTTCACTCGTAACTCAAGTTATGTCCTTTTTTAAGTTTTGGCCTTTTCTGAGTTGGTCCATATACGAGTCTGCTAACTCTCAGATCTGCTTCTCATCAATTTTCCTGTAAATTATATAATGATACAACTCATTTAGTTTGCAGGGTGTTTCTATTGGACACTTTTGCACTGTGGGATCATCAGTAGTGCTGGGAAATGATTGCAAACTACATCCCGGAAGTCATGTTTTTGGAAACACAAAATTGGGAGATAAATGCATCTTGATGAGGTTACTGCAAATCAATTAGTTATTATTATTGCAGTATTGCTAATTCTAGATTCTTACTTGTATGCTATTGACAAACAGTGGGGCGGTTGTTGGAGATAACATTCCGGGAAAGACAATCATCGGTTGCAACAGTGTTATTGGTCACCATGCTGTTGTTGGCATCAAATGTCAAGATATGAAGTATAAGGTTTTTGAATTGTAGATCATCTTGAATCAATCTTTATCCAGTTTTTTCTATTTGTATGGACACTTAGTTTCGATAGTTTTCAGGCTGGTAACGAATGTTTTCTTCAAGTTGGCGATAATAATGAGATTAGAGAACATGTTTCTATCCATCGATCTTCGAAACCTTGTGACAAAACAGTATGTGAATGCTTTTTCCCCTTTTGGTATTCATTAACTTGACTTAAAACTACTTTTACCACTGAAAAGAGGTTTCACTGAAGAATTGTATAATTTAGGTTATTGGTGATAACAATCTTATCATGGGATCTTGTCATATAGCCCATGATTGCAAAGTGGGTAGCAACAACATTTTTGCAAACAGCACCCTCTTAGCAGGCCATGTATTGGTGGAGGTTAGTCCCTTGATCATTTCTCTTTTTTCGTGTCAAACTGGTGGTTAAAATGGAACTGGTCAAATGGGTCAAAACTAGAAAGAGATCCAAAATGTACTTCAATTTCTTAAAACCTTTTATATATTTCTTAATTAAAAAAGTTTTGGTTACTTCATTAGTTATACAAATTTCTCGGAAAAAGCTTCAAAAAGTTTCCGTGTCAACCTGACCCATTCTGATCGGTTGCCCAACCGCCCTAGGGGCTGGGCTGGTTTAGGTCAGCTTTGGGCTCTCACCAAACCGAAAACGAAAATTCTGTTTTTGTGTTTTTGAAAAGTGCTCTTTCTGGTTATTTCTGTTTGGGTTTGGTTTTTTTCGGTTTTGCCATTTGGTCTTGAAATTTTTGGCAAAGGAAAAGAAAATTGGCACAAAATAATGAATTTGGGTCTAAATCTTTTTGTTAATTTATTATCAATCAATTATCTTACATTTAGGCCTAAAATATTGGGTTACATTATTTATTAATTTCTTATAACTTAACATTTAAAATAAAAAATGAAAAATCCATAAATTCGTTTTGGTTCGGTTTTTTGGTTTGAATTACATGCAAAACTTCTGAAACCGAACTGAGAGTTCGGTTTGGCGTAAACATAAAACCAAATCGTCTTTTTTTGTATGGGTTCGGTCATTTCGGTTCGGTTTGTATGTGATCAAGTTAAATTTTGGTTTTACAAGTATTCTTGTAGGACCATGCACACACTGCTGGAGCCATTGTTGTTCATCAGTTCTGCAATATTGGTTCTTATTGTTTCATTGGTGGCGGTTCTGTGGTAAGATTCTTTGTTATATTATATCAAATTGCTTTTTTACGTAACCAAAGTGATTATTATTTTTACTGGTGTAACATAATAAGGTTTCACAAGATGTCCCCAAGTACACCATGGTGGCTGGAGACCGAGCAGAGCTTCGTGGTTTGAATCTAGAAGGTCTTAGAAGAGGCGGGTTCTCAGTTACTGAGGTAAGTTGTCTGTTAATATCATAACAAAAAGTTATATTATTTCACTAATAATCTGATTAATATAGATCAGGAGCCTGAGAACTGCTTACCGGAAGATATTCATGCCTACTGATGTTAACGTTGGAGGCATTGAAGACCGTCTTGCTGATGTGGTAATATGATTTATTTAGTTATTTTGCAACTGTTGTCAAATATTGTTAATATTTATTAAATTACTTAAGAAAAAGATGATATGAATGATGTTAGGAATGTCATGAAGACTTGTCACGTGTCCCTGCTGTGCTTTTGTTGGTGCAATCAATACGTGAATCGCTTAAAGAAGACCGTCGTGGAATTTGCAAATTCAGATCTTGGAGTTTTAGTTGACTGTAATGTATATGTGTTTGTATCTCTATAATTTTGTGGCAAGTTTTCTCTCCGTGTGTGTGGATAGGTACTTAAAAGGGTGTTTGGCATTGTGTTTAAAAAGAGATTATATGGTATATGTTTTTGCGCTTTGAAGTTTGAAGTTGTGAACTTGTGATATTGATCTCAACATAATCAGAAGTTAAAATCAATTTTGTTGCAACTGATGATCAAATTATCTGATTCACTGTATCCAAACATTAGAAACTAATTCTTACTGCTAACAACTCTATTTTCCAGTGTCTTGCAGATTTCTTTTGCCTTGATATTTATCTCAAGTCGGTGGTCTTCATGTGCATAAATTACTGTTGCCAGTCCCAAGTTAACAGATTTTGCTTCAACTTTGTTAAATTTGAGGTTGCATTGTCAAGATGTTGATGAATTTTAGAAAGATATACGCAGACGGAAAAGTTTTGTTCTATGAAATGATAAGTAACTGGTAAGTATTTCTGGTTCATCTAGACAACTTACCTAGATTTTTTCGTTGAATGTTAACTTATTATCCTTTTTACATGCAATTTGGTGCTAATAACCTATGATCTAATGATTTACTTTAATGACCTTTTTAGTGCATTAAGAATTAATAAACATAGAGAAAATCACAAAAATGAACATTTTTTTGGTAAATTTAAACATCATTAAGCATGTTAGCCATCTGATACGCAAAATAGTTTCATGTGTCTACGTTTTGTGTATCGTAAAAGGTCTTGCAATGTACAAGCATGATACTTTATAAGAAAATAATGTAGACACAAAATAGAAAAGGGTAAACAGTCGGGTCAAGGCTTGTACATTCCAAGGCGTTTATGATGATACGCGGGCTTATAGAAGATACACGAAATAATTTCGTGTATATCATGCCTACAAAGTTAAATACTATTCTGATGCATGTTTGATTATTCTAAAGATTTTCTCATAAAGATATGTTTGGTGGTTGAATGGTACTAGATTGCTTAATTATTGTACTATATCACTATATCATATTCATGCCTGCAAGTACACAAGGATCTAATTTGGTTAAGTACTGAAACCCTCTTTTGTACTTGATTATTACTTTTGATAGATGATAGTGCTTTTGTATTAAAAAAGCATTTAGATTTGATCCTAGTAATATAGTATTAGTGCTTTTCCACAACTGATATGCATGAAAACTCATACTATTAGTAAATGGTTTTTATGTTATGGTAATATTAGTGCTAAAAGACTGTTGACCTTTTCATATTATATAACATATTAGGATCAAAATAGCCCTATTAGGAGAATCCACTAAGAATTTGAAATAAACATAATATTGAGATGAGTACAAACCAGTAAAAATCGCTAGTCGGGCGGTGGGGTGGAACTAACGATTAATCGGAATTAATCGGATCGAACTTTAATGTATAATCTTCAGTTTTATACATACACGAACACATTTTGGCCGGAAATTCGCTAGAATCTCAATGGAAACCGTTGATTTTGGCCGGAATCTTGCCGGAAACCGCTGATTTTGGCCAGAATTTCATAAGAGAAAGCGGATTAAGTCCGATTAATCTTGATTTAGGCCGGATTTGATCGTTGACCGATTAATTGCCTGATTAACCAAAATTAATCAGTGAAGTGGGGACTAGAGATTAATCGGGGATTAATCAGCACATAGTCGGGATTTTTGCAACACTTACTACAGACCTATCAATATGTCCTTTGCTTTAGGTGGGTGTTTGAGAATTGGGATTGCTAAGATAAAGCTTAAACACCTTAGCTACTTATTGCGGTTTTCATAAGCAGATATTCGTCTTTGAGCGTTTATATATCTGCTTATATGATCTAGATTTTGATTCTTCAACTCACATTATTCACATCCAAACACTCTAAAATCCTTGTGTTGGATCAATATATGTGATATTTGAGTTTCGTATACTATTTTGGTTTTCAGATTTAGGCTCGTGAACATGAAGGTTATCTAGTCTGCTTTTCGGGGTTGTACTTGATGCACACATTGTAGTACTCGTATGCATAGACAATAATTTGCAAGTTGCTATATTATTATTGTATGTCGTTCTTATATTATGCCAACATTAGTGGAGATTATCTTGTTTGGTCAATATGATTTAGGGTGAGAATTATTATATAGTGTGATGGACACTTGAACAATAATATTTAGACATTTAAGCTTGTGATATTATAGAGAACTAATCGCGCTGGTGATTATCGTCCACACACAATAAACTATATACAAGTGTTTCCTCGGTTCCTACAATTTTCTATTTTGAATTAGTTCTATATTGAACGGTCCTGTATATGTGTGTGTGTGTGTGTTTTAGATATCAAGATATCTCAACTTGCACAATGATTATGAGAAAAGAATATGAAATATTGTCATGAAAAAGAACATATATGGTGTTGAAAAAGATTCCTGCTTATAGTAATGCCAATTGCCAGATGATTTCAAATAGATCAGCCAATGAAGTTAGAGGTGCACAAATCGGGTTCACCTTGAAAACCCGAACCAGTTCGGAACCGGTTTTTTCACACCGGGTAGAAAATGAAACCGGTTCCAGTCAGGAACCGGTTCGGTTCCCGACCCGAACCGATGCCCAGAAATGCAAACTTTTAGGAACCGGGTAGGTTGGAACCGGAACCGGTTTTTACGTAAAAACCGGTTCCACCGGTTTTTTTTGAAATTTAAACATTATAGCCGTTAGGAACCGGTTCCAACGGCTATATAGCCGTTTTAGACCGTTGGAACCGGTTTTTTAACTATAAATAGGTTATTTTCTTTCTATAAATAGCAAGGTTTGTTTGTGTACTTGTTAAACCACTCCCAAAACTATAAAACACACTCCAAACCACAATTAACCTTAAACCGACAACAAATGGCAACCAATGATGACGTTGTTATGGTGATCGAAACAACAAGATGCCCCGATGTTTGGGTTCATTACGATTTGTGTCTCATGACCGACTCACATGAGTTGGCACGTTGCAAATATTGCTCGAAGTTTCTTAAAGCAGCGTCCAACTCGACATTACGAAAACATACGAATAAGTATTGTCGAGAGAAAAGAAGAATGGAAGCTAAAAAAACGGAAGTGGGAGAGTCGTCCGGCTCTACAACCCAAAAATAAGTATTCCCGGGTTAAAACGACGGACTTTGTTTTTTATGTTTTAGTTGTTATGTTTAGTATCGTTTATGTTTTAATAATGTTTGTAATAGTTATTTTTTAGATGAATAAAATGTTCGTCGTTATTAAAAAAGTAACAAACAATTAATCATGAGTAACAAAAGTAATTATAATAAAACAAATCAAAACTAAATATTAGTTGAACAAGTTACAAATAAGTTTACCAAAACAAATAATTACAACTCTTCTTCGTCTTCATTCTCGTCTTCACCCTCGTCTTCGTTATCGGAAGAAACCCCGTCCTCCGCCTCCTCATCATGAATATGACGCTCTATTGGTATTTCGTCTTCAAAGTTCGCCTTGTGTTGTACACGATCCACCGCATCCAAATGGTCCTTTAGGCAAATGCAAACCTCTAGAGACTCGGGAGTTAGTTTTGTTCTTCGCATAGATAACACCCTCCCACTAAGAGAAAAAACCGATTCGGAAGCAACCGTTGAGGCTTGTACGGCAAGCAAATCACGAGCCATGGCGGATAGAATGGGAAATTCGTTTTGTTTACCTTTCCACCAAGCCAACAAATCAATATTGCGAATTTCGTCGACCGTTGCGCCCTCAACATAGTTTGCTCCACTATATCGACCAAGTTCGCTACTTGGTGTGTTTCCTCTTTGCCTCTTAGATGCCGAATCACGAATCCCATTCATCAAGTTTATAAGTGGGTCATTGCACGGCCTACCAGTTGTTTTTTTCACAAAAGACGATCTTGTGCTTGGACCATACATTTGAAAATAATGGTCATAAAGGTCTTGAAGGTTTTTGTTGAACTTGTCCTTCGCTTCCGTCGACAACTTCGGGTCAATCTCGTGCATACCTAAGTTGTCGAATATTTCCTCAATCGTTGTTTCAACCCCATTAACATTCCAATAGGGGTTTAATGCGGCGGCACAAGTGAAGACCCGGCGGTATGATTTCAAAATATTTTATGAACTTTTCTTTCATCACCGCAACAATATTTTCGAAGAGTTTGTTCTTCTCCGCAAAGCTTTTAAAAACACAAGACATATAGTACAATTCTTGCAAAACCCAACAACTAGTAGGGTAATAGACTCCCGATAATTTTGTTGTTGACTTTTTGAACACATCAAGATACTCCAACAAATAACCGACTTGGACCCAAACACTTTCCGGAAACATATCGGCCTCGCGTTCTTCAACAAGATTGTTATGAAAAGCTTGTAAAGTTTGGCGTTGGGCAAAAGCACACTTTAACATATGACAAGTTGAGTTCCAACGGGTTGGAACGTCCCAATTCGGCCCCAAATACTTTCTTTCAACCGACTTGCAATAGTTCTTATATTCAAGATGTCTTCTTTTACCACTTTTGAAGACATCTTGTAACATAAGTCTAAAGTATTTTAAATCATCACAAATGTGTTCATTGTCAAGACCTATTTGGACAACCAAGTTGATGATATGTGCAACACATCGGACATGAAAAAAATCCCCGAAACAAGGTGGTGAATATTTAATGATAAATTTTTCAGCCGCCTTAGTATTGTTTGAAGCGTTGTCAAACGAAATCGAAAATATTTTATTTCTCAAGTTGTAAGTCGTTATAACTTCATCAAGTAATTCAAACAATTTTTCGGCGGTATGTGGGAACGGGAAGTTTTCAAAAGCGATGGTGCGTTTCATCAATTGCCATGTCACCGGATCAACCCAATGAGCGGTGACACATATGTATGATTCGGGCAACCCGTGTGGTGCCGACCAAACATCGGTAGTTAAACTAACAATGGCTTCTAAAGAATGAAAAGACTCGATTAACTCTTTTTTAGCACACTCCCACAACCTGATACAATGACGTCTTAAGGTAGTACGACTTACATGTGTGTATCTCGGTTGTAGAGTTTCGCGAATCAACGACGTCAACTCCGGGTCATCAAAGTGGTTAAACGGCA